>NC_091819.1:16271666-16576875 GCF_041296235.1 Equus asinus
ATTATCTTATTTAAACACCAATTATTTTCTCCAAAATCACAACACTATCACTTAAATTGTAACTTTTAAATGAGTTATTTTGACTTTATAAATATAGGTTTATGCATAGACATCCATCTTTTCAAATGACTAGATCAAGTTGATTGGTGATCACCCATTATGATGCTTGAAAAAGGCAATTGGCTGTCAAAATGATATATTCAATAAAGTAATCACAGAATTATGTAACATGCTATGTTACAGTTCAATGGGATATAAAGACAGAAAAAATGTGAAAACGTTCTTGACATTAAAGAATTTGAAATCTACTTGAGGAGGATATGTGGGCACACACACACACACACACACACACTTATACACACAAGATGGACCCTAGAAGACAAGTAAATGTCATAGTCAGAAGTTCAGAGAAGTTTGGAGGAAAAGTGGTCCAGGAGGGCTAAGATGACCAGTGACTTGAAATGGGGCGTGAAGAATGAAACAATGCATGTAGTTGAAAAGGAGAAGAAAATGCTATGGGGAAAAAAGAAACATTATAAAATGGGTCCCTATTCCTCTCACAGAGGAGTAGTGTAGCAATATTAGACAAGTAAAGAAGGACAAGGTCTTAATAAAAGTTCAGAGAAGTGGCCTGATGTCTCTGATTGAATCTACATTATTCATAATCTCTTTCTGTCCTTGTATTGGTTCAATGTTTCTCATTAACCAAATTAATAAGCTATTTGATTCAATTAACAGGGCACTAGGTGCTTTGATTATCTACTGGTGTATGATATATCACCCCAAAATTTAGTGGCTTAAAACCATCAATACATATTCATAATCTCTGATGGTTTCTATGGCTCAGGAATTTGGGAAGGGCTTGACTGGGTGGTTCCAGATCAGGGTCTCTCATGCGATTGCAGGCAGATGTTGGCTGGAGCTGGAAGAGTAGGGGTGACAGATGTTAAAGAAGTTGGGGGTTGGTCATGGATTCTCAGAGCCTCTCCATGTGGTCTTCCCCCACAAGTTAGTTTGGGATTCCTCACAGCGTGGTGCTTATAAACATGGCTGCTGAAAGCCACAAGAGTGAGAATTCTAAAAAAATCAAAGCTTCATTGCCTGTCTTTTATGACCTTTCCTTGGAAGTTGCACAGTGTCCCTACCACCCAGCGATCACATTGCACCCGGTTTCAAGAGAAGGAAACATAGACCCCATCTCTTGATAACGAAGTTTAGTTGCAGGAAGAGAATCTGAAATAGAAGATACTGTTTTGTTCATTTTGGAAAATATAATCTATTACAATGGCTCACTGTGGGCGTTTTGTTTGCTTAAGCACTGTCTTTGAGGAGCAAGACATTAGTAGAAAAACCTTGAGCAAGGGATGCTTATATTTATTGGCTGAAATGCATAGATATCATACACTCAAAAGTGTGGATCGCCTTCACTAATACACTAGTATCATCACACATATACTAGTGACTCCGTAACCCATCTCCAGTTCAGAGCTAGTGGTCCATAAAAATAATACAACATCTGGAGATTAGCCCCATTAATAATAGAAATGAAAAGTAGTCTTCAAAACACCTCACAGGGTTTTAGCATGTTGTTTTTTAAATTTATCCTTTATTTGAATCAAAACCAAACCTGGTGGTGTTTCACAATAGTTTTTTTTTTTAGGCTGGATTTAATTGCTGGAGAGATGTGTTTTGCAAATGAGGTTGAGCAATCAAAACTGGAAGCTGCATTCCTGAGTCTTGGGCTCATGTATTTAAAAACATAGCTAAGGGTTAAATAGAGTTTTGAAACAGAATCTCCTTTTTGTTGTTGTTGTTATTGTTATTATTTTAAACATGAAGCTTCATGTTCTAAAAATATTTCTTATGTCCTTTTATAAGAAAGGGCAATGCCCCTTGAGGTTCTCAAACATGAGCCAGAAAAGATATTACTAAATACCATCCTCTCACCTAAATGAGAAATAGAGTTTCTCTTCATTTTCTGGTGCTATTTATTTTTCAAGAAAAATATTCTCTTATCTCCTCTTTGGGTTTTTTTTGCCTTGGTTTTTATTCTTTCCCAGATGAAATATCACCGGGGAACCATCAGCTGCAATGCACATGGTTAACTTGCATTCACCCCAGGTTTACAAGGCACTTCGGACTGAACCAGATGACTCCTCTAAAAGCTTCGCAACTGTCGAAAATTGTCATAAACGTAAAACTTGTGTTTGCACACTTTTCCTGAATGCCTTCACCCTTTCTCCAGCAGGGTCTTGCTTCACGAGGGATCTTTAGTGTTTTATCAAGGGCACAGTCCATATAACAATCTGTTGTTTACACAAGGGGAGTCAAAGAGACTTCACAGAAGGTCCATGGCATTGACCTTGGCTTGTTATGAATACCCCCTGTGTATAACGAGATTATAATTAAATCTTTGGTGTTAATATGCAGAATCTAGATGGAATCTCTGGAGTTACGATTTGGACTGAGAGCTACTTGGTTTGACATCAAGAATAGGCAACTGGAAAACACAATTTTCTAAGAACTGTAAGCATTTTTTAAACTGTAAGCATTCCCAATCATCGAGTTAGACAAGATTGTGACTTAGACATTTAAGTAGTAATCCCTTGAAGTATTTCTCCTTATGTTTAGATGCTTCTACGGTTATGATTTGCAAATAGTAAAACAACTAGAAGGTTTGGTTAATTCATAGAAAATTTGTGATATGATGCCTTCACTTGTGGATATTGGGAAAAAAAGCACCAGAGCTCTTGAGAATTTCATTTCGGTTTCCACTCTCCAAATCTGGGCGTTCATTTTTGAGTTTTTATTGGCATCCTCTGTGAGGAGTAAAGAAACAGTTGTAAATGAATCTCAACCTAAACTTTACACCTCACATAAAAATCAGTTCAAAACAGGTCATGGGGACTTCAATGTCACATGTAAAACTGTATGACTTTTAAGAAAAAACATAGAAGAAAATCTTTGAGTTCTAGAGCTAGGTGAAGAGTTTTTAGAGTTGACACCAGAAGCACAATCCATCAAAAGAAAAACTGATAGATGAGACCTCATCAAAATTAAAAACTTCAGCTCTGCAAAAGACTCTGTGAGGAAGATCAAAAGACCAAGCTACCTATCGGGAGAAAAATCTTTGCAAACCACATATTTAAGAGAGGCCTTATGTCTGGAATATGTAAAACCTTTCAAAACTCAACAGTAATAACACTAACAATCAATCAGAAAGTGAGCAAAAGACATGAACAGACATTTCGCAAAAAAGGACATACAGATGGTAAAGAACCATACGAAAAGATGTTCAACATCGTTGGTTCCTAGGGAGACGAAAACTAAAACCATGAGATATACTACATGCCTATCAGTGGTTAAAATAAGAAATAGTGAGGACACCAAATACTGGTGAGAATGCAGAGAGACTAGACTGTTCACACATTGCTGGTGGGAATGAAAATGACACAGCTACTCTGGAAAATAGTTTGGCAGTCTCTTTAAAAACTCAATATGCACTTACCATACAATTCAGCCATTGTAGCCTAGGGCATTTATCCCAGAGAAATGAAAACTAATGTTCACACAAAAACCTGTACATGAATGTTCATAAGAAGCTTTATTGGTAACAGCCCCAAACTGGAAACGACCCAAATGTCCTTCAACAGGTGAATGGTTAAACAAGCTATGACACATCCATACCAGGAATGCTATGTATGTAGCAATAAAACTATTAATACCAGCAAAAGCTGGGATCCATCTTAAGAGAATTAGGCTGAATTTAAAAAAACAATCTCAAAATGTTGCATTGTATAATCCTATTTACACAACATTCTTGAAATAAAAATTTGAAGATAGAGAAGAGATTAATGGTTGACAGAGGTTAGGATGATGGTTACAAGAATCTACGCATGTGATAAAATTGCACAGAAAAATAGATACGCCTGTGGATAGATACACACACAGACACACAAATTAGTGCATGAGTCCCTGCAAAACTTGTGAAATTTGAATAAGCTCCCTAGATTGTGTCATTATCATTTTCCCAGTTGTGATGTTGTACTATATAGTTTTGCAAGACGTTACCATTGAGAGAAACTGGGTAAAGGGTACATGAGGACTCCGTACAATTTTCTGCAACTTTCTGTGACTATATAATTATTTCAAAATGAAAAGTTTTAAAAAATAGTCGTGTGCTGGACTCATTTTAAGGTCTAACCCTGTATTGTTAATAACGATGTCTTTATTTCTGCTAGAAGCAGGGAATGAAAGCAATTAGCACTAAAATAATATATTTAAGAAACCATATATAGGTGTACATAAGATAGGGCTGTTGTTGAGGTTTATTGGTAATTCACTTAGAAATTCATGTAAGTTAGGTAAGTTTGATAAGTATTCTGTTAGTTTACTTACTTTTTCATGAATATAATTACTTGATAGTGACAAGGAGAACAGAGGTAAATGCTACCAAAACACTTTGCAAAGTCTGATAACATAGGATCAAATTCCTGCTGGCTTAGTAGAATAGCAATAGCAATTTCTTCCAGATCGAAGCCTGGAAAAGACAACAAGAACAATTGAAGGTATGTAAACAGCAATAAATCTATTTGTTCCCCAAAAGGTTTTGATCATAATTTTAAATTTTCCCATTTTGTATTTCTCATGTTGGAATTCACTTAGGCCTCAAATCAGATGTTTTTTGGAGAAAGAAAAGCAGTTTTGGAACAAAATGCCGAGATGCTGTTTACTTTTATTCTTTCACACAAATAGCAAATTTTGAAGCCTTTCTATGTCTTTTCAGCTATGGTAGTATATATGAAATATATATGTCTTTATAAGTAAATTTCAGGTGGTTCCAAGCAAAATGTCATCCTTATTAAGAACCTTCAAAAAAGGGCAGACGTTGTATAATTTATTTTTTGAAAATTAATTTAGTTTTTCAAATGAATAAAACATTATTCATTATAGCCATAGGGAACTTTAAAAATTATGGGACATCCATACAGAGTTTTATGCTATACGCTGGATATGTAATATCTCAATATATTACTATGGGGAATCTCTAGGAAATATTGTTAAGTAAAATATGCAGGATGGAGAAAAGCATGTAATGTAACCACCATTTAACTAAAATGGAGGCATACAAAAATACATACATATATTTGCTTATATTTAAAAAATGAAAGAAAAAATAAACGCTTTAAAAATGATCGCTTACAGGGGAGATAGAGAATAAGGGGCAGGCCACAGGGACAAGAACTTAGCTTCTCTCCATCTACCTTGTTTTGTTGATCTGACGTTGAAATCATATACATATTTCACACAATTTTCAAGTGAAATGAAATTTAAAAAGCAACCCCTAAAAATTGAACGAAAAATGAAACATGTGGACCTAACTGTTAACTATGCACAGAGTTGGTGGCATAACCTCAGAAAGAAGAGCTCTCTAAATGGCTTTAAAGCACAGTAGTTTTACTGCACACTCCAAGTGGGATATAGTTTAAGGACAAATAAAGTGGCAAAAAAATCTTAAGCTTTTTTCATAGTTTTGAAATATCATATTTTTGATGTTAGTATTAGCATTGTTTTGGGCGATGGTTGGATATTTGATATTAGAGAATCATTAGTTTTTTTAGATGTGATCGTATTATGAGTATGTTTCAAAAGAGTCATTGGCGTTTGGAGAAACATGTTTAACTATTTGCAAATGAAATAAGAGGATGTTTATTTGTTTCAAAATCATCCAGGGGTAAGGAATAGGGTGAAATGTAGTTAAAAGATGGCCATGAGTTGGTAATTACTGAAGCTGGATGATGAGTAAATGAAACTCAATACCTTGCTTCTTCTCCTTTTGCATAAATTTGAAATTTTTCAAATTAAAATATTAAAAATGTTAATCAAGTCAGAGTTGAAAATTTTAAAATAAAAGAAGATGTATTGCTTCCTTCAGTACTGTAGAAGATCATCTCTATGGAAAGTCATTGTTGGTAAGCCCAGCATCATTTCAAAAAATTGCAAAGCAAGTGCTTTTCTCCAGTGCTCTCCATCAAGGTTCTTATTTTAATTTATTCAGACTATAAGAACACAGGAGTCTAGCATAAGATTTTTGAAAATCACCTTCAATTTTACAGATGTAAGAAAAGCAAATTAGTAATTTTTTTGAGCATGGAAGGAAAGCTAGCTTCTTAGCTAGCTTTATGTGAGAAAACCCAGAACAGAGAAGCATAAGCATCCTGCTTGCCTGGTCCTGCTAATGGGTCTCAAACACCATCGCTCTGCTGGACAGAAAGGATCATGGCGTGGCCATTAGAAGGCCTGGAGTTTCAGTCCTGGCTTTAATCTTTCTGAGCTTCATATATTTTACTGTAAAATGAGAAGATTACACCTATTTCATAAGGCAATTGTGAGGTTTAAATGAAAAAATCACAACCAAAAAAACTTAGGTAAACTGCTGAAAATGGTGACTGGAAATGAGTTACGTGCTCAATAATGTCATATATAACATATGTTTTTTTTAAAGATTTTATTTTTTCCTTTTTCTCCCCAAAGCCCCCTGGTACATAGCTGTACATTCTCTGCTGTGGTCCTTCTAGTTGTGGCATGTGGGATGCCGCCTCAGCGTGGCTTGATGAGCAGTGCCATAGTCCATGCCCAGGATTCGAACCAACGAAACACTGGGCTGCCTGCAGCAGAGCACGCGAACTTAACCACTCGGCCACGGGGCCAGCCCCTGTAATATATGTTTTATTCTTCCTTTTCCAAGGGAATAAGGTCCACCGCATATGATTGCTATCAGCTTCAAGTGAAATAATAATGCATGTAAAAGTGGTATTAGTTGTTATTGTTATGCCTCTGTTGCCACTAGGTCACAGGATATCAAGACCACCACTCAGCAAAGTGCTTGTTTCATACAAGGCTGTTGGGAAGTATGGAGTTCCCAGTTTGATGGACTTCCAGGGAGGTAAGTCGGTTGATATCATCTATGAAGTGTGCTTACTTGGGTGAAACTGTTGTTGACTTGTTAGCACTCAGAGGTATGTTTATTGGAGTGAGTCTGCCCTTGACTATCTGAATTTCAGAAGGGAGTTGCTGACACTGGTCGCTTGACTTGCAAAAGTGTGTTCATTGAGGTGAGTTATTGATAGATTGAATGTGTTAAAATCTGGTTCTGACAGCTATTTGCGACCAAGACTACAGAATGATGAATCTTTTCTTAAGTTTATGGGAACTTTTAGCTTCTCAACTCTCACTTTTCACATACCTACCAATTTTCCTAGAATCCATCTCATCTAAAAGAAATAATTATTATTTAATAATATTAAATATTACTAAATTATTATTTAGTAATAATAATAATTATTATTTCATCTAAAAGAAATAATTTTATACCCCCAATGCTGAATACACAGAAACAACTGTAAAGAGAAGAAGAGTGAGGAAAATAATCCCCTACTTACAGTCTTAGGATGGACCAAGATGTTTTAACTCAAGATGGAAGAGTTGACAAAATTGATTTGTCCATTTTGTGAATTCCTCTCATTTTGTCTTATCCATGCTCATCATCTGATTGGTTAGAGAACTGGAATTTATTGGCTAGTGTAGCGATGCAAGTCTTTAGCACATTTTACAAGAACTACTTTTGGTGAGAGAGATTGATAGTCCTGGGGAGGGGGCATGGAGTGGTCACCAATTCAACTATTTTCAACAACATTGAGAGAGTTAACTATGAACAGACTCATTTTCTCCCAACTTTGTAATTCTTTTCAGGTATGGAGGTAACCAAAACATTTTTGAGTAATTATGATATTCATTGCAATTGTGTTTGTCCCACCTAATGACTTGTCTATTGTGTTATTCACAAGCAAGTAATAAGCAATGAGACTCTTAGGGAGAATATGAACACAAACCCACAAAACTCAATCAAAGCTACAGGACAGCTTGTGACCCCAGTCTCAGTTTCTTACCCTGTCTACATATCCTCCCCTCGGCTGAGGATTGTTCGTTATCTGCTTACCACGGTTTTCCTGAGACTATTTTCTTCTTCGGAATACATTTGTTAAGCCCTAAACCTGGAATAAAGATGTTACCTAATTATCAATAGCCCTCCGTGGTCCATTTGACCTCAGTTTTCACCCTGGTCGTTCAGCCTCAGATAGGACTGAGCCAAGAGATTTGGGCATGTTTGGGCCAGGCAGATAATTGGTACCTCTTAAAATTGATATTCTTTAAATGTTTGTAGCACAATAAATTAGTAAGGGCAGAGATGAGAAAACTATCAAAAGTAAGACACTTTTGTTTGTTGTTCATTTTTATTCCAAAGGGTCGTCAACTTGAGCAGGAGTAAGACCAATTTACATTCACCAGGGAGAAGAGAGGACTGTTAATAGACCTCAATTTAACCAACTTGTTAGATAAACTGACACTCTTACTCCTTCTGTTAAGCATAACGACTACTGTGAATGGTACGCCAACAGTTCGCAGCTAGTGGCTACTCTCTAGTAAATAACCAACCCCAAGAGCTCCTACTGCTCCCGTCCAATTGTTACCAAGGTTTAGCCTTGTTTGTTTCCAAACATGATTTTATACAAAGTTACACTAGTCATGGTGATTATGCAATTTAATGAACTTTTATGCAACCTAATGAAATATAGTACAAACAGAGAGAGAATTGCTATTTCTGTGAAATTTGAATTAAAACTTTCAGAAAGACTTGATAAAGACTGGGGGCTAAAATATTTTCATCCAGTGGGTATATATGAAACAAAGTTTGGTGAAGAAACTTTTGCAAATCTTGAAAAATTCATACTCGTATTGTTTTGCAATTGTCTTAAATTCTTACTCCACTTTGAAGAAAACAAAACTTGGAATTGCAGCCCACATGTGTGGTTCATACAAGAGAGAATAAGCAGAGTGGTAGATAATATATCCATACTTAAATAAAAAGTCTTAGTCCTACTTCAAAGATGGATACATTTATGTATTTTAGTTAAAATAAAATTGTAAAATAAAATTTTTACTAAATATATAATTTTAAAAGTTATTTTTAATTTTAACTGATTTATTCTTTGGATTGAGAAATACCAATTGCATCAGATAAGGAAACTTTTCCCTATGGACAAGTCACCTACGAAGGGGACCATATTGGCAATCTTCCATCTCTTGATCTTTATTTTTCTTCCTGTATTTGGTCCTCTGCTTTTGCTGACTCCTTTAACATATTTATTGTCCATATCTTTTACTTGGTTCTAACATCAGATCTGCCTGGGTACATGGGCATTCTGCTGTTCTGAATTGGGCATGCCACAGCTACTGTCTACTAATCTTGCACTTCTGATATGCCATCTGATCTAGGTTTTTGCCTTAATATCATAACCTCTGTTTACCACCCATGACATTCCCGTTGATCTAACCAATGTCATGAAATGTATCTCTGCTAGTGCTGGCCATTCTGCTGATTCTACCCTGGAATTCTGGACCCGTGTTTGCATGACCCACCTGAAAATCACAGCGGGAATGTTCAGGAAGAAACTTGTTGTCAGTATCTAATTATAATAGCTGCATTAATTGAGCACTAGTGGGTGTTTTTTTCACTGCCGTGCTCTCCGCTTTGTAAATGATCAATATAGGTTTGTACAATAAACTATTGAGCAGTTATCAGACGTCAAGAATTTTATTGACATATTCTACTGAAAACATCAACTTTAAGAAGTACTTATTGTTATACTGATTTTAAAGGAGATGAATCTGAGGCACAGAGAAGTTTAGTGGTTTGGCCAATATCAGATAGCCAGAAAATGATAGTAAACAAGAAAAAGGATTTGAATCCATAGCTGTGTGACCACAAAGCCTTGACTTTTAACCTCTATGCAGGTTCTCATTGCTGCCAACTTTCTTAAAGCAAATACTAAAAATGTTATTATTTAAAGTAAAGGGGAAACACAAGTTAGTTATTCACTCATTTATTCATTCATCCATTTCACACATCTATTGAGCCCCTATTACCTGCTAGGCACAGTTATTGATGTTTCTGATGATAGGGAGATAAAGACAAAGTCAATGCCCTCTTAGAGCATACGTTTTAATGATGAAGTTTATAAAGAAATAAACAAAAAAATATTAATGTCAGATAATAATAAGTTATTGAAATACCATGATAGAACTTGTTAGTTCTGTTGAAGAACTAAAAATTTGGTCAAGATGACAAGGCATGAATATACAAAAAGTTAAATGGTTAAAAGTGTAAAACAACTTAAATAAAATAATATAAGAATCGAAGCAAATCAAAGATTAACTTCTATTAAGGATCTTAGAAAACAAATGATGGAAGCGCAGAAGAGAAGTTTGCTCTGTTCTGCGGTGTTCTGGGCAGGTTTTGGGGAGAAGACCGAAGAGTAGACAGGATTTGGCTGGTTGGAGGGAGGAAGGTATTCTGGGACAGTGAAAACAAGTTAATTGTCTCAACGAGACAACTAAAAGTTCATTTTTCTGCTGATAGTTGCTAAACGTGACAGATTTAAAGAGTGTAAGTTTGGCCCTCATGGCTCTTAACACTAAATCTGAAGCCCCATTCAATTTCATCAACCTGACCTCAAAAACATCAGTGCGGTGTCTGGAGGTTCATGCATCAATTTCTGAACCTCAACAGATGGATACGCTTTCTAAAAAAAAATGCAAACAAAACACTACATTTACCATGCCCTGTAGAGTATGAAAACCTAGCTGACATTCTCATTTACTCATCATCCCTCTCCTTTAATATGTCATTCATCATTTGCTCCCATTTCCCTTAAGAGCTTGTGAAAAGTTGGAGTGCAAATGGCCGAGCAATCAGACTCCTTCCATTATTTTTCTGATGGGAATACAGGGGAGAAGTCAAGTTCCTTTGACAACAATGGCTGATGCATGACAGTCTTGAGGCAGCCTGAATAAGAACTTGATTTTGGACTAGTGGAACACTCCTCTGTTGGGTAGGACATAGAAAGGGTGGTTGAGAGTAAGGCACAGCACTGTATCTATCCAGAGATTGGTGTATTCTGAAATAAGGTGCTGCCAGGTAACCATTCTAAAAAGGAGCCTCTTTGTCCTTGCTGCCTGGAATTTGAGCAGATGTCCAAAAGAGTAGAGCTAGATCCTTTCACACATTCCCTTGGAATCCTGAAAAAGTAAACTTGAAATTAATCCTGTGGCCCACGTTGGCTCAAACACACGTGGGGGAAGTGAGAGAATTTATTCTCAAGCACTGAAAAGGAAGTGGAAGATGACTTTTTTTCTATATTGACAGAGAAGTTGAGGAAAGAACAATGCCATATTTTTAAAAATGCAATCAACAATATATCCTTATTTAACTGTTATTTAACTTCAGCAATGCCTTAGGTGTCAGAGACACATTTAGAGCAAGGAGAGTCAAATTTAATTTCCAGGGCTCAGTGAATGCCCATGGAGCCTTGTAACCCGAAGTTTCAATTGCCTTCTGAGTAGCTGTTTTTCCACTTGTGATTTTTTTCAGGGACTTTTTTGGGAGGTGGGAGTGGTGGTATGAGGTTGAGATAAAGATAAAATTCACAAGTGTTTGTGATATATACAATTTAATTATTTAGAAATATTTGAACAGGAGGAGTGTGTTCTAAAATTTAAAACTTCTCAGAATGGAATATACCAATGTTCCAATCACCAAAATAAACAAAATTAATTCGATGAGTTTCTATTAACTGCTGAGTGTTTAATGAAAGTCACTATGCTATGTACCATGGGGGATATGAATAAATATATTATATACATCCTTTGAGAAGTGTCAATCTTACTTATGAACAAAATAGAGTCAAAAAAAAAAAAAAAGGAAGCCAAAAAACCCAAATCATTTTTATAAAACTTTAGTGGTTATCTTTATAAATCCATACTAGTTTCAAAAATCTTATGAATACCCAATGCAGTCAAATAAGATTTCCTATAAAGGAGTCCATCTTACAGGAATTTAGATTCTAAGTCAGAAGAAAAATGAAAATAGTAAAATCCAAGTTTGCAACGAGTTGTGTTTCCTTCTACCTTCTCCTAAAATGACCAACACTGTCAGATTTTCCTCCAGCGTTGGAAAAAGTTGCTGATGCTTGCTGTGCACAGCAATAAGAGTTGGTTTGTGTGTAGGGACCTTACTCAGTTCTGCCCTTGGACCTGGGCGAGAGGAACCTGTGTCCTGAGCTATGTATTTAGACTCTCTCCCGAAATATCACAAATAAGAAAAAAAAGCTAATTAAACATATTAAAAATACATGACTGCTTCTGTCACTTGGAACTTAGAGCTCAGTGCTGGTCCAGTATGGTCCATAACCAGGGCTGGCTACATAATTTGTGCGACTGAGCGCAAAATAAAAATGTCCCTTTTACAAAAATTAAAAAAAAAAAAGTGCTGTGAAAGATACATAGGAGGATATTTTTTTCCTTCTTTGATCAGTCTCTCTCTCTTGATTTGTAATGGTGTAATGCTGCCCTAAGTAAGAAAATTTAAAATTTAAAATTTTTAGCATATATTTTACCATTCATCTTTATATTGTGCAATGCCAGTTGTAAAAGTAAACATCAGAGCATTTAGCTTGTACGCAGAATCACTGAAATGATGCAATCTGCATTTTGTGGCTCAATACTTGGAGCTGGCTAGGAAAGACAAAACACAAGCCAACCTCAGAGAGGTTAGAGGAGGGAAGACAGGATTCCCCACCCAGGCTTGGAGCCAGCTGAGGCAGTGTTTGGTATGGAGATCTTGGTTGGGAATGTAGACCCTCCTTCCTCACAGATAGCACGGATGCAAGAGAATCTTGCATAAGGAAGTACTATTTCCCAGTAGTCCTGAGCATCCATGGTTTTGCTTCCTTCCCTGTCCCAATTTATGGTTCTGGAGATATTTAGGAATGAGCGCAGTATTTGCAACAGGTGGACACAGTAGCTGAGAGGCAAATTTGCATTATTAAATTTGTAAAATGTAGGTCTAGGTAAAATGTGCATTAAATGTGATTCCAATTCTTTGCATAGGCAGGTAGATGAACACCGAAAGCCGTAAATGTAAGTTGTCTTTTTATTAAAAATATTAAGAGTTTAATTAAATTTTCAAAGCTTTGCAGCTTTATTTAAACATTTTGGTTTATATTTTAATGGATAACTTTGATTTTAATGGATAACTTTTTAGACATATACAAAAATAACTACCTTTCTTTTGTTTACATTTACTTTAATTTACATTTTATATACTTTGTACATATTTATATTTTACTTTGTACTGGAATAATACAACATTAAAACAAAAATTTTGTGAAAATCTTGTTTTTAACAATATAATTAGTGATTTTACTGAAACAAAGGAAAGAATTATAAATTTTTATGGGATAAATGCATAATACTTTATGAATTGTGCATTTCTTTGCTTTATTACTCATCCAGACATCACCAGCCCATAAACAGGATACCCTTACATGTATAATAATAATTAAATTCCATTGTCTTTGATGCTTTGCCAACTTTCAGCCATATAAAATTTAGAGTTTTACTCACACTTATTTTTTAACTTTTGTCAATATAAAGGTATAATTTTCAAGTTTTAGAGGATAGAATTTTTTTACTTAACTCTTTGTTAACTCAATTTATAACTTAAGTTTTTAGACATATGGTTTGTAGCTATGATAACCATATTTGTAGCCCTACCCTAGGCCTCTATATGTAATATTGCCCTGGGCCTCAAAGTTAGGTGAAGGCCTGTTGTTTTACTAAAAATTTGGCTCTTTATCTATGAAAATGCCACTCACAGAAGACAGTTGGCCTTTGTGAATGGGACTGAGGAAACATAGATTCAAATGCCTCCCTTCTAAGGGTCGCTTTGGGGTATAGACCCTGAGCTTGGAATAGTTAATGAAATTACTTGCACTGTGTAGGTTGATTTCTCTCTTTGACCAAACACATATAGTTGAATGTTATAAGTTAAATGTAAGCATAACACTACTCCACTGTAATGTAAATGCCAAAATGAGTGAATGGTTCATAATTAGTTAATTCATTTTTATTAAATTTGACACTTTATGATTTTGCTATCATTTTATGATTTTAGTGTATTATCTTCACTTATTTAGTCGTTCATTCAGCACACCTTTATTGTTGGGCATGGAAGATGCAAATACGAATATGATATTCCATTTTAACTTCTGGTAAGATGTTGGAATAGACAGTATGGAAAGGCCTTTGCTGCAAAATAACTAGTCATATCTTTTAACAAAATACTAGCCTTATAGAAAATAAGAAGAAACTGCAACATGTCCCTCCCACTGTCAAGAACTGTGAAGAGTCTAAGATTTTACCCTGCTTTGAAGCTAACAAGTTGCCTGCCACAGTTTCATGGATGCTGTTAGAAAACATGAGATACCTGGGTCAGGGACAATGGACATTATTACTCACAACACAACAGGAAGCATGAGCTTCATGTTCTCATAAATTCCCTTGTGCTTCAAGCCTCATGGGATGGTGGAACAGCCCAGGTGGATGCTGGGTATGTAGTGGCTTTATAACATGGCTGGGGAATGCTCAGATTAGGAAAACCCAATCTTTCAAAAGGGCTACTAGCAAACTTGCTCAGTTTTTGCCCTAGACAGAGAAATTGTGTTTATTTTTCTGGATACATATGCTTTCTGCCCTAGATGGAGACAGCATCAATATCTTCTAAGGCTGTTTGCTCTACAAAAATCCTTGAAAAGATAGGTCAGAACAGAAACTGTCAATGCCTCTACTTAGAGGACATACAGAAGTGTGAGATTTACAGATAATTTTCTCCCAATACCCACCCAAAATAACTTGGTAAACAACCAAACAAATAAAAGGTGGACAAGGAGTAGTAAGCAAAAGTAAAGGGGGCTTACACTGAGGACAAATGCTAATATTCGAATATTAAACTTTGGGCTGGCAGAATGGTGGGAGAATTGAAACAGAATATTTTGGACCCTAAAAGAAGTTTAAATGGTCCCAATTCAACAACATCTACTGAATCCCAGCATAAGCAAATCGTTCTGAAGAAAAAAATACTTTCAAAAAGGAAGCATCCTCCGAATAAACGCTCTTGATTACCACATTATAAGACCAAATAAATAGGAACGCATAGTTCAAAATCACCAAAAGCATGAAGAAATAAGCCACCATGAGTGAGAATTATCAGGAATAACAAGACGATAGATTTAGACCCAAAGTAATTCCGAGACTGAAGATTTCAGATGCAGAATATAACATAATTTTGAATAAACTGCTTAAAGAGATATAAGTTGACATCACAAAAATGAGCATGAAATAAAAGATAATAATAAAATTATCAGATAAATCTTAACAGGAACCAAATATAACTTTTAGAAATGAAAAATTTTGGCACAGGAGACTTTGTGGATGGGTTAAATAGCAGATTAGGCCAGCATAAAAGTAAGTAAATTAGGGAAGAGATATGAAAAAAATTGTTCAGAATTAAACCCAGGGAGATATACAGATGGAAGGATAAGAAAAATCAAGAGATACAAAAAATAGAATGAGAAACTTTAACGTAAATCTAATCAGTGTCCCAGGAGGAGAGTTTAGAAGAGAGACAATTTCAAAGAGACAATGACACAGTTTTCCTGCCCTGATAAAAGCATTACTTTTCAGATAAAAGAATCACAATTTATAGCAAATGATATATAAAAAAGACATCCACAAGAGGTACATTGTGGTAAAACTGCAGAGCACCAAAGAAAGAAAATCTCAGAGCAGAAAGAGGAATTCCAGCTTGTGTACAAAGAGAAGACAGCAGATTTATGAGATATTAGGACAGCAACTGCAGAATTAAGAATATTGTGAAATAATATCTTCAAAAGTGCTGATACAAAATATAATCTTCAACCGAGAATTTTGTACCTGACAAAACTATCTTTCAATGGTGAGAGTTGGTCCAAATTGTCAGTTTGCTGTTGTCAGATACACCTTTTGATTTAGCTTTTAATACATCACATTCATAAGCTTATGTTTTATATCTTCAATAATACTATGAATTTCTAAAACTATGAACTATCATACATTTTTATATCAAGAATTAGTATATTTCCCATTGGAGGAGGTCAATGGAGGCCTTGATGAGTCATTGATTGACTAATTGCTGTCACTAATGGGATTCTCTCTAGATAGCAAGGACCCTATGTCTATAGTTTAGGTAAAGCACCACTGTATGTTAATATTAGCTTTTTGGCAGCACCAGACTTAAAAGTGTAGTTTGAGGATACCTAGACATAGTTACATTAGGGATCTTCAACGTGATAATTCAATCTGTTTTGCGTTATTGAAATTTACCTACACGCTTCCAATCAAAGGAAATCTTTTACATGAAATGACTCTGAAACTTATAAATAATGTGACCTTAGGCAATAATATTTGCCTTATAGGTTAATGAGGACTAAATATTATAGCTTATGTAAATAGTTTATTATAGTGTCCAGCACACGGAAACCACTCAAGAAATAAAATTGAATTACTTTTTGTATTTTCTGAAGATTGTGGTTTAAGTTCCAATTGTAAAAAGAGTGGGATCTGGGAACACTCACATTCTGAGAGGAAAAAGATGATAAGATGATGCATGTTAACTAAACATCATGACAATCATTTCACAATATATGTAAGTCAGAACTTTATATTGTATACCTGAAACTCATACAGTGATGACTTTCAATTATATCTCAATGAAACTGAAAAAAAAAAACACATAAAAAAGAGGAAAAATAATGAGAGTTATATATTTTCTCCATATAAGTTCTCCATGGTTTATTAAGAAATGACAGAACCGGATCTTTCTCTTACCAATGTCACTCTAATTTGCTGACACTCCTGGGCCTCTCCAGTCTATGTGAGCAAAAGATGAAGAGGTAAGGAAATAAATTTAGAGGATGATTCAACATGGCACAACTGAACTCATCCATTGGAGGAAAATAAAACTATGTCATAGTCAGTTCACACAGTTCAACAAACCAGTCACATGTACTACTATTACTAATGTAAATTTCTCTTATTAATACAAATGAGTAGAAATTATGAGCCTAAAATCTTAATTCTCTTCATCCTAATATTATTCTGGTGCCCTAATTTAGATTCTAGTATTAAGTAACTGTGTTTTCTCAGCATAGTTTGCAGTTTTCAGATAGCAGGTAGTGCTTTGTAATTTAGAAAGCACGTTAACCTGGATTACTTCATTTAATCCTAACATCTAATACATTGGGGTGGGTAAGAAAGTTATTATTTTTCTGTTTTACATGGAAGAAAGCAAGTTCCTGAGATATCAAATGACTTGTTCAAGTCATGCAACTTGAACTAGACTGAGCTAGGATCCTTTCATCCAACATTTAGCATATATATGTTAAATATGATGACGTGTTATGTACTCTTCAAGATAGTGGAGGTACAGTGGTCAACATGACATACAAAATACAGTCTCTCTTGGAAATTACATTTCTAATAAAGGTAGATAGATAAAAAAATAAATAACTAAATGGGGTTATCTTAGCTATAAATTCGATGAAGGGAAAAAACCAGAGTACAGTAAGGAGAATGAATGGAGGTAGGGGTAGGAAACCACTTTGGGCTCAGTGGTCAGGCGATTACGCTTGACCATAGACATGAGTGAGAAAAAGCAAGGCATGAAAAATATCTGGGGGAAGCATATTCCAGGCAGCGGGTACAGCAAGTACAACAGACTTGAGGTGAGAGTAAGTTTGCACTTTTCAAGAAACAGAATATGACTGAGCTGTAATACAGTAGAGGAAGAGTATGAGGGAAGATTAGGTGAGGAAGGCATCGGCCACATCCTGTAGAGCCTCAAAGACCTTGGGAAGGAGTTTGCATTTCATTTTAAGCGCAATGGGAAACCACGAAAGGGTAAGTGGGGGCTATTTACATTCGAAGAAGTCTTTCTTGTTGTTGTATGGAGATTGAGCTTCTTGTAGGGGAATAGGAATATAGGCAAAGGCACCATGTTGAAAGTCTTCTAGGCCAGAGATGATCCTGGCATCAGATGGTGGCAGCCAGACTGGTTGGTAGGATTTTAAAAGCCGTTGTTTGGATTAGACATCTAGTGTACCTTTCATTAGAACACATATGACTTCAAATTTTCCAAACTCATCACCCAGCTCTGGTAGGACCTTGACAACACAGTCCTCTCCTCCTCTCTCTCATGTGGTCCAGTCACTTTGACCTTCGTCAATTTCTAGAACTCACTAAACTCATTCCTTTGGACCAAACATTCCGTCCTTTTTCTCTCACCACTGTCTTTTCATCCTTCAGGACATAATGTAAAAATCACCTCCTCAGAGATCTTTCCTAACTGTCTTAGATAGTCCCCTTCTGCTCTTGTCTATCCTTTCCTATCCTTCTGATCAATCATGAGAATGTGTAACTATTTAATTTATCTGTTCACTTGTCTGTCGCTTTCACTAGAACGTAAGCTTCTTGACAGGAACTATATCTTTCTCATTCATGGTTATGTTCCCAGCACATAAGGTACACAGTAAACAGTAATAGTTAGCACTTTGGAGCAGTAAATACATGACAAAGAGTATCTAAGCACTTTACACATGCTAACTCATTTAATCCTCCCAACAATGCTAAGAAGTTGAATCTATCATAATTCACCTTTTATGGCTGAGGGAATTACAAAGAGATGAAGAAACTTGCTCAAGTTCCCAAAGCTAGAGAAGAGGTGAATCTGGGATGTGGATCAGGCGTTCTCTCTCCTGAGTCTACATTCTTGACCATTACATTATTCTGCCTTCAAGATAATGGATAAACCAATAACAATGGATGATACTTAATCCTCCCCTTAGCTCTAAATGATGCTTTAAATTTTTTTTTTCATTTGAATAATGAATCAATGTCATTAGGGGTGAATAATAACCAAACCTAAACAATTCTTAGGACCATGTATACCTTTTTAAAATTACTCAGTGGAGAAGATGCCATTTTCCAGCTTCTGTTGCCTGAGATTGTTTCTTTTTTTACTCTTCAAATAATGGGAGGCAGGAATGACTTTGCTCCCTTGCTTCTCATCTCTTAGTTTCTATAGACCATGTGATGTTTTACATTTCACTGAGTTCTGCTACTTCTAAGCTGCCTGGTTCACTGTTAAATTCATCTCTTAAATTATTTGACTATGTTCTTGAGCAATTAAAAAAAGCAATCTTTAAAAATATTTATAGCACAGTTTTCTCCATAGCCTGTTGGTTACAGACTGATTTACATTCACTACTGGGTGAATCTAAGCCAGGTTTTCCTCATGTTTGTGGCCCCAGCACCCAGCACAGTGCTTTGTACATGGCGGGAACTCAATACCTAGTCATTCAATGAATAATGAATACAGCATATGAAACCTGTCAGATAATTTTGGCCATGTGTTTCATTTGGTGAAATCATATAAAATGCATTCAACTAAGCATCTGCTACCTGCTTAAGCCTTGGCTGGTAGAGAAACAGCAGCACTGAGGACTCGAGGCAGGTGGGGATTATGGGGTGAGTTCTGATGCTGTCCTCCTGCCAGTTTAGCAACACCATGTTTCCTCTCTGACTCTCTGGTCACCCACCTTTGCTCATTCCATGGCTGATTTCCTGCTCAGCTTCTCCAGCCTGACTCATGGCATGACCTACTTTCCAGGCTCCACTCTTTCCTTCTGGTTCCCAGACTCTGATGGGCATTCTCCTTTTTGGCACTAAGTTTCTGTGGACAGATATCTGGGAGCAACTCCATCTTGGCATGGCCTGGAGGATCTCACCCTCCTCCCCACCTCCACCATCAGCCCCTCCTCCCCACCCCACCAAAAATTACCCACTACCAGCCCTGATGGATCTTGTCCTAGGTTGAAAAGATCTAATTTCTTCAACTGCCAGATTCATCTCTGTTCTTAGAATTTCTTTGGATGCTTGAATTCCTTGCTTTTTATATCTCTTTTGATAACCTCAATTCTCCTTTTCTTTTCTTAGCTCCAGTTTCATCAGAAATCTTGCCTGTCTCAAATATATAAGCAGCTGGTCTGAGGACAAACACCAATTCTTCCCTGCTCCCTGAAAAGCAAACTTCACCTGTAACACACTTTCACTGTGATAAGAGCTGTGCACACTGCTGGGCACAAAACCATGATAACCAAGGAAGCTTCTGCCAGTACTTCCGGGTTGTCATCTTTGCATTCTTGTGTGGCAAAAAGGGGCAACAAGTATGAACTATACACAGTCATGTTCTGCAAAACCACATTTTGGTCAACAACGAACCACATGTATGAGGGTGGTCCCATAAGATTTGTACCATACAGCCTAGGTGTATGCTAGGCTCTATCATCCAGGTTTGTGTAAGTGCGCTCTTTAATGCTCGTACATCAACGAAATTGCCTAACGACGCATTGCTCAAAATGTATCCTTCCCGTTAAACATCCTCGACTGTATACATCCAAAAATGTCCTTTAATTTTGAGAACAGTCACTTTCTGGAGGTTGTTCCTATCTGCATTTCCTTTCCTTTGTTCTGCCAACTCTCTAATGCCTTTTTTCTTCAAGAAGATAATATTCCCAGTACAGTGGTATACAGTTGGAAAAGTTTGCCTTGTGTGCATCCAGCATCAGAATCAGTGTCAATGGCATTTTCTACCGAGGAAAGTCAGCTCTTAATTATCTCTGTTTGGATTATCTACTGTTTGTTCCAGACTTTCCCCTCCCAAACTCAACATGCCCCAGGACACCTCCAAGTGCTATCCATTCCTGAAGTCTAGTTAATGCTCTGCTCAAAATGAAAATTAACTTTAATGTTAGCTTAAGTAAAACATAATTGGGTAGGTTGCTCTACAGAAAAAGGAATTCCACAGAGCCACATGAAAAAGAGAATAATAATTTTGCATCCTCCATTATTATTATTGCTATTATTATTATTAATGCTATTACAACCATGACTACTTCTCCTATTATTATTTGGCCACATGACACTTTAAGACAGATTCCACTCTTTATTTTTCTGGAACATCCAGCTGAGCCAGGCACCGTTTTGAAACTCTCTCTTGAGTTAATTCAGAAGCCATCATTTTCTCCTAATGTTGAAAAATCACTTGGAATAAGGCCACTTTACAGCATTGCAAGATTGGAAGAGATCTTAAAGTTTACCTCATATAACCACCATCAATTGTTCTGGTCTCCTCTCTGACATTCCTGCCAACAGGGTGGTCTGGCCTCAGATGGAACACTTCGGGGATGGTCTGCTCTCTGAAACATTAGGAGGTCCTCTCTTTGATCATCTTTCACCTCATTCCTGGAGCAATTGTACTTTAACTGTGGTTGGGAAGCTGAACACTCCAAGGGGGTTGAAGGTAAGAATTGCAAGACAGGCCAGCCAAGTCCAGTTGCATAAAACCAATTTGCTATTACTGGAATTAGTCCAGCATAGATACCATTCATATTAATAGGGATCTTTTTGAATTTGAATCTTATCTACATGAGCCAGTGAGAACATCAATTGTTCTCCTGTTGTAAGCTAACAGCTTTGCATACTTTAGAAGCAATGAGCCCAAACAAAAAGGAATTTTCTTCCAGTGGTTTGTGTTAGAGCCAATAGGAGCCTTAGTGCATACCATGTGCAGAAGAGATTTACTGGATTTCAGAGCAAGTTTCCTTGTTGCTTGTTACTAGCCTGAGCCCCTCTGTTGTCCCAGTACCAACCCTTAGCTAATGTTAACCATTAGGCAAGGTATAATTTCTTTTCTTTCTTAAGCAACAGCTCATACTCAATAACTGCCATTACAAGTAACTTTGCTCTATTGCACTAATTACTAAAAAGAATGGAAAGCTTTCTCCTATTTTCTTTTAAACTTTCTTGTTTCTCATATAATTAGCTTATTAAAAAGCTAACCTCACCTACAACGGGATGCAGTCATTTGGGGAAAAATATCTTGCATTTACAAAACATATTTTGATGTGAAACAAATCTTTCTTCCTCTCTTGATGTTTTCTATTTCATTGGTCAGAATTATAAAAAGGTAGCATTTAGAAGTAAGAACTCTGATTAATGAACAGCCACTGAGTTCATCTTTGGGAGGGCTGAGTCTGGGAATTCTTGGCTACTCATGCCCCAGTAACTCTGGTGGTCCGTGAGCAGGACCACAGAACCACAGGCTTTGCAGAACCTTAGACGATGGGTGTGAGCAGCAGCCTCATAACTCATTCAAGGGTGAGCTGAAATGGGGTGATCTACGGCAGGCAGGAGAGGACTTTTAAAGGAAGCCACACTTCTGCCACATGTCTAGCAGGGCTCTGTAGTGCTAGGAAACTCGACCGTCTGTTGCATACCACCCCCTGTCCAAGAAAAGGGTTTGTTTGTTACAAAGACCCCAGGCGTTGAGTTCAGGTGCAGGATTGGACACATCTAGAAGATGTAATTACTGGGCCTGCAATTAGTAACTGAGGTATTAACACACATGGAACAGGTTCATCTATTCTTCTCACACCTTCTGTGAGAGTCCACACTTTAAAACTTATGTCTTAATTTTTCAGTTTGGAAAATTGGTAACTACTCCATTATTCATTGGATGTGAATACTCATTGGGGTGATGGAACATGGCTATCGTGGAAATGACTTAATTGGGTCAGACCAATAAGTTTCTAAGCCCTCCAAAAGGTGATTTCTAAAAGAATGGATTATGAGTATGTGCTTTGATTCCATAGCACTATATTGCTATACTATGAATAATTATATTATAATTGTATTATAATATTAGGCTACAAGTGAAGTATTTTCTGTTCAAAAATGCTACCCTATGAGTAACAATGCACTGATGATCTTTCTGGAAGATTGAAAGAAAATGGAACTCAGAAATCTGCATACATATAAATATATGTGTATATATAAATTCCAGAAATTAATATATGTATAAATTTATACAATTATATACATGTATATATAATTATACAAATTTTAGAAAAATGTACATATGTATTTATCTAGGTAGGTCAAAATTCAGATCTCAATCTGGATATCCTTTATTATTATTTGACTGCCTGGGCTTTAAGAGTTTAAGGAGAGGTGGGAAGTGGGGCGTTTCTATGAAAAAAGACTGTTCTTATGCTGTTTCCAGTCTGGGTGGAATTTTAAAGTATCAGAGTTTTCATAAACAACCTTCTTCTCAAAGGTTTCTTGGCCAAGTTTTGATACCCCAAGAGGCTGAGGAAAACATCTGACCTTCTGGGTACATACCACACTGTCCAAACCTTTTTAGGCTGACCCATCACAGGCAATGGACTCAACAAACTAGGCAGTACCTTAAGCAAACAAGACAGCTAGACTCTAAAGACAGGCAGCCTTATATTTAGTTCCTGTAAGAAATGGTCAATTCAAAAATATTTTCTTTTAACTGAGTTAAAAATAGTCGAAACTGAAATAGCTCATCCTAAGAACCCCTAAGAGTAAAATGTGTGTTTTACTTTTTTTTCTTTCTTTCTTTAAAAATGTGTTGCATTAGACAAATCAAGCTGCTGCAGCCAGGATGGAATGTTAACCATGCCACCGGATAGCAAATTGGAGGGGAACATGCCTTTCATCTTAATTATAGGCTGGACAAGGGAATGCACTATATTCTCTGCTATGTATGAGCAGGAGAAAACTTTCCCAGGGTATTTTTCTTTTGCATTTCTGACTCTTATTGGATTGGAAGCTTGTCCATGTGACCCAGCAGGGTCCATTTTCCATAATAAGGTTAAAAATATGCCAGAAATGTTTTCTTTAGCACAGTCTATGAGTGTCAAACATGAAAGCGACAGAAATCGTTTTCCTGCTGATTCTATTTCACCTTTTCCTGGAGAAAGTTCCACTGTTTTTCTACCATTCTCTCCCAATGTTATTCTTCTGATAGGCTCCATAACCTGAAGTGTAATCCGAAATGGAATAATTGTAGAAATGTATTCCATGCTTTTGTAGAATATAGATTTTGTTCTCTCTTTATGGTTATGTCTCTAATGACTCACCTTCAGGAAATCATAGCCATCAAAATATTTTTTCCTGTGATAGGAATGCATTGTCACTGAGTCATCCATACTCTTAACCAGGGTCCATTACGACCAATGAATTGCATCTAGAATTAGGGGTAGTCCATGACTGTAGAAGGTCTATCTACCTGGATTATAAAGGGATAGTAAAGTCATCAAGGGCATGTACTTTAAAGATTTTATTTTTTTCCTTTTCATCCCCAAAGCCCCCCACTACATAGCTGTATATTCTTCGTTGTGGGTCCTTCTAGTTGTGGCATGTGGGACACCCGCCTCAGCATGGTTTGATGAGCAGCGCCATGTCCGCGTCCAGGATTCGAACCAACGAAACACTGGGCCGCCTGCAGCTGAGTGTGCGCAAACTTAACCACTCGGCCACGGGGCCAGCCCCAAGGGCATGTACTTTAGTTAAGAAGAATTGGATTGAATCAATTGATATCCATATAATCTTTAGTAGACTTTATTTCCAAACCTTTACTTCTTCATCTGCAAATTGGGTATATAAAATTGTTGCAAGGATTGAATGTAATAATGTATCTGATGTATTTTTAGCATAGTGCTGGGGTTATTTTAAGGAGAAAATCTGTAAGCTTTGGTCTCATTTCTAATCAATTGAATCAACTACCCATAGATAGATTCTATAATTCTGTGGGTAAAAATGCTCTCACTATGATTGGGAATATTGTCCCAGTCTTCTCTTGATTCCCAGACACTACTGTCAGTCAAGCTATTTAGACCAGTTGTTCTCAAATGGAGGCAACTTTGCTCCCCCAGCAGACATTTCTTTTTGGGTGTCATGTCTTCAATGTGGTGTGGACTACTGGCACCTAGTGAGTACAGGCCATGCATGTTGCTAAACATTGTATTCTGTACAATACAGCCCCCCATGACAAAGAATTATCTGAACCAAACTATCAATAGCGCAGAGACTGAGAATCCCTGGTCCAGAATCAAAGCTTCAGGGTTTGTTGTTTGGTCTGGAAAGCTATCACAGAAGCCATTCAAAGAAACAAGCCTATTAAATTTCTCTCTGTGCCTCATTTATTCCAGGAAGAGTTTTGAATGCCTACTGTGTTCAGAGCCGCATTATTGGTGATTGAGCTAGAGTCTAGGTTTCTGAAGCCAACGTGCTTCTTAAGAGCCCATGATGCTGGATAATGGGTAAAGACAGATGGAGGAATTATCTAAATCCTCCTGATGGTAAATGCATGCATTTAATCCTAGAGATTAAATATAAATTAGAAGCAGCTTTAGATGGTTTAGTATCATTCCTAAGACTAAAGGAGAATTTTCCAAACTAAATTCATCTCCACAGCAAGTTGATATTTTTACCGATTTAAGAGGCTTTTACTAGCTTGCAGTAATATGTAGAAAGCGGCTTGTCTACAGAATAGCTGCTTCTTTTCCCGATCCAGGGTTTGCCAGATGCCAGGTATGGAGAATGCCAGATTCAAGACTTACAAAAATGATATTCATTTAAAAGAAGCTAAAAGTCTTATTTTTATTGAAATCAAACACTGAAAGTTAAAATTTTCTTTTTGAATGCCATAAAAACATTTTGTGTTAGCCTCACATCTTTTAAAGCTCTGAATCTCTCTTTACTTTTCAGGAAGTGTTATCCACCTCTGTTAAACTGCTGAGGCTGGTTTCAATTTAGAGATCAAAATTTATATGTAATCACATACGTTAACCAATAATGATTTACAGTGTACTTGTTTTTCAGGGCGTGTATGTAATAAGTATTTTCAAGATTATTCCATTTCTTGCTCACTTCCCATGCTCTAGATGTGTTGGTCATAATTTGCTTATGACGACCTCTTCCTGATGTCCCCGAGATTAATAGGTCTCTCAACTCACCACAGCCAACTAAGGTGGTTCCATAGTAAGAGGAATAAACGAGTCCAAGCTTCTGTCTTTTGAAGTCTACATTTATGGTTCATGAAAAACTGAAAAGTTCTCAGCCACATATTATTCTATTCTTGGCACTGAGAAATTATTTTGCTTTTGTTGGCATGTTGTCCTCTTGATAAAATTTTCATTAGTACTAAAGTTGTTAGTGTTGTAATTGATTGATGATTGATCGAAACTAGGCAAAACTTAGAAAAGCTTAGTTTAAAAATATCTGTAGAAAGCTACACTGCACTTTATTTTAGTTGATAAATTAGCTTAAGACCATGTGTAATAAATAAAAACTATGCAGCGGGAAGAGCCTTGGGAAGGGAATCCAAACACACTGGTTTTACTCCCAGATGCGAACTGGATGAATTCATGTAGTCCGTCTAATTGTCCAGTAACCCATTTATAAAAATGGGTGGATTGAACTCCACCATCCCTTTTTAATACTATTATTCTACAATTCAGTCAAAATAACACTTCATTCCAAGTAAGCAAAATTATATAGGAAAGAGGATTATAATTAAATTTAGAGCACATGCATCCACTTGATTAAATAGTGAGGGAAATTGTTTCTTGGCAAAAATACCAAGGAAGACTCTATGATCTATGAATTTCTGTCATGCTCATAGCTCTGTTTTGGAAAGCCACTGCTGGTGACTCCTTCCACATATGCTCGTATTCTTCCTGTCATGTGAGTTCAGTGCCCGGATCACAGGGGGTTAGATCATGGAGCCAAGAAAGCACCTGATACAAAGGTAGCAATGTACATTTTGGCCAGTGTCCCCTAATGTACCTTAATATATCTCTTCTATACTGTAAGGTAAAGGCTGAGCCAATCGTTCTTGAGAAGTTTGGTTTGAGAGGAAGTCAGCAGATAGTAGAGTGGTGGGGAAACAAAAAAAATGCCATAGGGAAAAGGCAACAAATAGAAGAGATGGGGGATCAGAACCACAAGAAAACTGAATCCATGAGGCAATAATAGTCTAAGGCAATATTTGCTACAGGTAAGCAGAAACTCTGAAGTACCAGTTAATGCTTAGTACCAAATGTCTAAACACAAGTGACATGTTCAGAAAAGAGACATTCCTGGAAGCATCTATAAATATCAAAACCAAATTTTGTATGTTGTAAAATTGTCATGACTCTATGATATCCATCAGGTTAGTAAGAATTAAAAACTAGGAGAAGAAATAATGGATTTCTCTTAAATGGGATGCCTCATGAGCAAATGCTAGTTATGTGCCTATGGGCAAGTTTGATCCAAAGTCTAATGGTGCCTGTGTAGTTTACCTTGACTTTAGCTCTGACCTTGAGCTCAGGGAAGTTTGAATTGTGTTAGTTAAATGTAGTTGCAACATCTCTGGGTGGTAAGTCCTAGAACTTCGATATCCCATACTGTTTTTCCTTCTCCTTCGTGATTGTGTCTTATATATGCTTTTTTAGAGTGAAAATATCTGGAAGATGCTAACAATCACTCATACCTCTTTGAATTCTCACTGATAGCCTGGCACAGTGCCTCACACATAGTAGGTACTCAATAAAGAGTTGCTAAGGTAATGATGAGGTGAAAAACAGTAGAATTACTTTGTCAAATACCCATAGTTTAGTTAAAGCACTTTATGAAATGTTTAAGGTATTTTTTACATGTTACCAAAAAACTTGAAAAATGTATGTGGGCTAGACATATTCAGCATTCCCTGGAATATCCTGGCTCTGGTTTCCTAGAGTCATTGCTGGGTCAGGCATTCACCAGAGGTCAAAGCTTGGAGAATGCAGCTTTGAAGCTTTTCTGCATAAGAGTGTAATTTCAAGTTACTAATAATTCAGGAACACTTGATCTCTTTCCTTATTCCTGCCCAGATGAGTCATTTTCTTGGTAGTTTACCTTGAGCTCCTCCTGTTTATACGCAGCAGACTAGCTGGCATGGAAAACTGTGTGCATCTGTCTTTCATATTGAAGTATATATCTATACGTATTTTTTTTCTCTCTGTACTATTCTTTTTCTCAATTTTTCATTTCTCTAGTCCCATTGCTCTTGCCGAAAACTAAGGAAGTTTCCTCCAGGATGAGTTAGTCCTAAAGGTGGGCACTTTACCTTTGACTGAATTTGCTATATAAGAACAAAATAACCAAAAGACCCACTGCATTGTTTCCCAAGGACTTGTCCAGAAGAATTTCTACTTTTCAGAGCCTCATTTGTTTTCTAAATCCCCAAAGAGAGATTTGACTCAGCAAAAATGAGTTTTGAGCCTTCTTCAGCAGCAGCAACGGCAGCTAAGCTGTGGATCTTGGCTCTCAGACTGGCCTAGTTATTCAGCAGATACTGTCCCAGCCAAGCCCTGGAACAGCTTTTAGCCACTGCCACAAATGCTGCCTACCAACTGTTGCCTAGGTGAGGAGAACCTTGGCCATAAATCCTGGCACCCGCCCCTTCCCCCAAATCTGCCTGATTCATTTGTTCACACCACACCTTCAGAGTGGAAGGTATGACTGTTCGCTTTCTTGCCTGCTTATTCTTTCCTTCTCTCTTTCTTTCTTTTTTGATTTGGCAAGTGATCCAGCCAAAAATGGAATTAGAGAAGGCACCCGCACCCATGGATCACCAACAGACAGACCAAAAAAAGCTACTGCTGCTTATTTAAAACTGTTTTTGGGTTCCTTAAAACTTCTTCACTTTTTTTTTTCTGAGACCATCTTGGGCTTTGAGCAACAGTTGACTTTTTGTGGGTTTGTCTTCTCTGAGTCTATGCAGTTGTAGGAAAAGCAATTGGTTAATAAACAGTGTGACACAAAACTGAGAAGCCGTTAAAAAAGATTGATAAATGTGACTACATAAAAATAAAAATACTCTGCAAGGCAGAAAAAAGGAAAAAAAAAACCCAGAAAACACCACAGGTGACGTCAGAAGACAAATGAAATAGGGGAAAATGCTTGAAACTCACTGCACAGGCAAAGGGCTAATTTCTTTAATACGTGAAAAGTTTCTACAAATCATCAAGAAAAAGATCAACATCTCAGTTAAAAAATTGTAAAATATATGAATAGAGACTTCATGGAAATGAAATTAGAATGGTTTTTAACATATGAAAAGATGTTTAAACTCATTCGTAATAAGGGAAATACAAATTGAGACTAAATATATCATACCATTTCTTACTTATCAGATGGGATAAGATGCAAGTTTGAGTCTCACTGTGTTGTGGTTGACCAGGCCCTTTCACACAGTGCTGGAGGGAATATAAATTGTTACCACCTCTGCAGAAGCAATTTGGCAAAATCTATCAAAATTATGAACGCACACACCTATTGACCAAGCAATTCTACTTCTAAAAAATTATCCTATGTATATATTCACCCTTTTGGGTAAAAAGGCACATATATAGGGCTATTACTTGAGGTACTGTGTGCATAGGAAAATATTTTAGACAATGCAAATGGAATACTATTAAGCTGTTAAAAAATTAAGGAAGCTCTTTGTGTACTGACATAGAAAGCCCTCCAAGAGATAGTATCAATTAGAAAAACTGAGGTGCGCAACAGTGTGTATAGTATGTTCCCATTTGTAGAAAAAGAAGGAAAAATTATAGACTGATACAGAATAGGTATTAGCTTATATCTACATAAAATATCTGCAGGCAGGAGGCACAAAAATTCCCACAAGAAGGGAATAAAATGGCTGGGGCATTTAAAAAATGTCATGCAATGTGAACGTCTCTTCTAATGAAAAAAATGAGTAAAAAAGATTATTAGAAAAGACTGTGCCATAAAATAGAAGTCAAACACGAAAGGCTGGCAGGGGCACCTAGACTCCACACCATCAAGGAGGTCTATAGCATATGTCACTTGAAACAATGGGTTCCATCATCATTCCTCTTTGTCTTTATTTGCGCTGCTATAACAGAACATCATGGAGTAAGTAGCTTAAGGAATAGACATTTATTTCTCACAGTTCTGGAGGCTGGAAGTCCACAGTAAGGCATCAGCAGATCCGATGTCTGGTGAGAGCCTTCTTCTTGACAGCAGACAGCTATCTTCTCATTATATCCTCACGTTCAGTGCGACAGAGAGAGAGAGCTCTCTTGTATCTCTTCTTACAATGGCACTAATCCTATTGGTGAGGGCTCCATCCTCTTGACTTATTTACCATCACATTGGGGGTTGGGATTTCAACATAAGAATTTGGGGGGGGCACAAACATGTAGTCTATTGCATCCTTATACATCCCATCTTTTATAATCTACTTTTCAAACTTTGCCATTTTCTTCTCTCCAATTCTTATCAATTTTCTAAAAACATTTTATCTCCTAAATTTCCTTGTCCTGTAATTACATATTTATTATCCCATTGATCTATACATGCATTTATTAGTTTGCTCAGAGCTTAAACAACTTTTAACCTTATTTGTAAACTTTACACAGACAGGAGACTGAATGAAATTTCAAACCTGATGGCCTTATTCTGAGAATCAGTGGAGATAAGAGTAGGGTTTTGACTTACATAGTAGAATTGAACATGAACAAAGGATTTAATCAAGCTGACCCCTTATTGCCCAAGGAAACCTCCTTATAAGGAACTGGGCTTAAGCCAAGTATGCTGGCCAGGTCCAAACAGATTGAGAAAACCTTTCAGTCCACGTCTCATTCTATTGCGATTTTGAAGAACTTCCACTGAGTAATAAAAGATTTATGGATGGTCAGTGAGTTCCAAGTCACTATGACCAGGAAAACTCCAGCAAGTAAGAGCAACTTACTAGCAATGTGACCTTGTTCAAAACCCTAAGTCTCCCAGAATCCCAGCATCCTCATTTATACAATGGAGATGTTTTTGGGATACCAAATAAATTATAAACAAAGATGACAGCAATAACCACTATGGTAGCTAGTCTTCAAGATGGCCCCCAATGATCCTTATCTCCTGGTATTTATATCTTTGTATCTTCCTTCTCACATTGTAGCAGGGTTGGCCAGTAAGAAACAGAATATGGCAAAGGTGGTGATATGTCATTTCTGAGGTTAGGTTAGAAAAATTCTGTCTTTATCATGGCTCTGTCTGTCTCTCTCTAGGGGAAGCCAGCTACCATGTTGTGAGCAATCCAAGGAGAAGCACACATGGTGAGACACTGAGGCCTTCTGCCAGCAGCCACATGAGTGAGCTTGGAAACAGATCCTCTAGCTTGGTCAAGCCTTCAGACGACTGTAGCCCTGGCCAACACCTTTGAGTGCAATCTTATGAAATACCCTGAGCCAGAACTACCTGACTAAGCTGTTCCTGGATCCCTGATCCTCCGAGACATCGTGACATAATAAATGTTATTTCAAGTTGCAAAGTTTGGGAGGAATTTGTTATGCTGCAATAGATAACTAATACAACCACATAACAATAACAATAATAACCAATCAAGTAGGACCCTTCTTAATAGAAAGAACTTCATGGTGTTGCTGAGGTCTAGACTTGGGTACGGTGATTCCAAAGGAATGATTATTCTTCTGACTCACCATTTAACTACCTGAGGATACATTATCCACTAACTCAAACACTTGTCACTTCTGCCATGTTGTCCTGATTAACTGCCACTCCTGGCACCCAATACGCACGTCTCATTGGCAGCTACTCAGAAGACCAAGGCCCCTGATGGGAACAGATGATCTGTTCGTCTTTGTTGCTGTTAACACTGAACTATTGCACCAGATTTTTGGCCTAGATTCTGATTCAAGATGGTTTCCACAAATTACATCCACTTTTAACCTGAAAACAACCATTCCTAGCACACACACAAGGACTAGGAAATGGACGGCACTGACAAACTCTCATTAGTCACACCCCACTCTGAACCACTCCTTCCATCAATCTGACTCTTTACCTTTTTGGCCTTCTTCCTTACCATTTGGGTCCTTGTCCAGTCTCTGCTTCCCTAATTCTGGTTTTCTATCCTTCAAGTCACTTTCAATAAACATCCTACTCTGTTTCACTTGGCCCTGGGATCTTTCTCTCTTGGTGCTGCCTCCATTGGGAAAGATTTGTCCATATTTGCCTTGGCACTATAAGCCGGACACAGAGAAATTCTAGATTTGTTGGCTGCTCTCACCTTTAAAATGCTGCCTCTGAGTACCTGGTTCTGAACAACACTCTTGCTCTGCGTTTTGATTCTTCCAAATGGCCCATGTGGGATTATTCACCCATCAGTAGCCTGGACCAGGGTGGCTTCTGCTCCTTTCTCTATCCCCAGATTTCCCTGTTTTGCCTTGTTATTTATGCCAGAACCCCTAGTTGATGATGCTGTCTGTCCTTAAATATAGACTTCAGTAGTTCTCAACTGTGGTTGGCATTAAAATCACCTAGAGAGTTTGAAAACTATTCAGATGCCCAGGTCCTATTCCAGACTAACTAAATTAGGATACCTTGGTATAGGGCTCAGGCATGAATATTTATAAGAAGCTTCCCAGTTGATCATCATAAGTAGCCAGATCTTAAAAGCAATAATGTGCAGCTAGGGCTGAGCAAGTTCAAATGCTGAAACCACTAAATGAAAACCATCTGGGAGCCAGATTCACACTCAGGTGGCCAGTTTGGGACCTCTGACTAGAGGATGAGTTGACAAGCTTGGTGGGAAGCCAGCGGCTTTGTTTGTGTACTCCCACAAGATGCTCCAGATGGGTAAAGGAAACAGTGAGCAGCAAATTCAGAAGCAATTAGCTAGTGCATTTGCTCCTAGGGCAGCCCTGCTCCAAGAGGACATCTGATAACCTGCAGATAATTAGAAGTTTATGGTGAACAAACCATTGCTGAAAGATGGCATCGCGCACATCTGTTCTGTAGAAAAAGCTGTTGCAGAGTTTTTGACTCGGTGCTAGGAATCCCAAACCATGGCTACTGGTGTTTTCCTCTGAAAAATTCTGCTTTTGGACATGGAGAGTCAAGATAGCGGGAATGTCAAAGCCATAAGAAAGGAGGAATTAGAAGCTTGTCTTTTTTGGGGTGAAAAGAAGTCTTGGTGTCTCCAAATACAGTTCTTAACCTAAACATATGAGAGGCCATATCCTATTGAGTTGTTAGCTATAAATATAACACTGAGAATATGGATTTGATCTTTCAATCAGTGTGAACAGCAGGATTCTCAAGATGAATAAAAGACCATTTAAATTGCTTCTAAATTTATCTCCTCCGACACATTTATGTGACAGCACTTTTGAAGGATGCTAATATGCAGATCAAGTGCTTTCCGAATTTTTTTAACATTTTAACATAGCAGTTTAAAATGTTTTAATATTGCTATCATCACTGCTCTGTTGATTAATTAATAGAAATGATAATAATTTTTAAGATATTAATTAGTTCCATTCATAAGCTAGATGCATGGGGATGGATTAAACTCCATCCATAGTCTTGACAAAGAAAATTCATATATTGAATATACAGTGAAGATACTGAATATATATGAATATTGATAAAAGAAAAATTTAATATTTGAAGTTAAGAGTTCTTAAAAATTTCTCAGTATTCCAGCCTCATTCCTATTGATGGTCCAGGTCACAAGTGTGAGAGCTCCTGATGGGACACATGAGGTCTGTCTGTCCCTAAGAGGTACGAGTCTGTGGAGGCTCACAGACCTTCTTTTGAATCCTGACTTCACCACACACACACACACACACGTTTCTTTAGGCAATTACTTGGCCTCTCACACTGAGCCTCCAAAGCATTATCATCACACCTGCTTTTCCAGGTGATTGTTATAATCAGAGGTCATGAATGGAAAGCATATATGTGATATTTATTGAATGCTCATAAGAAGAAGGAGAAATATAAGGCACAGCCTTTGTCCTCTAGCAGCTGACAATATGTTTGGGGCAATAAAATACAAAGAATTGAAAGGTAATTAATTAAAATACCAGGTACCCATTTTCTGAATTTTAAATCAACACACATCTATTATCTCACAATTACTGTGCATCAACAGTCTGCTATCACACAAGGTTTCTATCACAATGTCGGTTGGATTATGTTCTCATCTGGAGGCTCGACTGGGAAAGGATCCACTTCCAACCTTACTCAGGTTATTTGTAGAATTTACTTCCTGTGGCTGTAGGGCTGAGGGCCTCAGCTTCTTGTTGGCTATCGGTTACCCTCAACTCCTAGAGGTCACCTGCAGTTCCTTGCCACGTGGCCCTTTCTGTAGCCCATCTTACAACATGGCAGCCTGCTTCTTCAAAGCCAAGAAGGGAGAAAGTCTCTAGGGTGAGTTTGTTAGTATGACTGAATTTTACGTAATATAACATCATAATGGGAATGACCTCCATTACCTTTGCTGTATTTGATTGGTTAGAAGCAAGTAAGAGGTGTTGCTCACACTCAAGGGAAGAGGATTATACATGAGTGTGAATTCCAAAAGGCAGGGTTGATTGGGATCTGTCCACCACAGCCGTGTTCTAATAAAACTTTATAAAAACAAGTGGTGGGCTGGATTTGACCCATAGGCCATAGTTTGCTGACCCCTGGTGTAATGAATAAGGTGCAGAAGACATTGTTTAAAGGGTTCCCATGATAAGTTACAAAATAATATGATCATTAGGTGCTATTAAAGTAGACAAGTTCAGATGAGGATGTTTATCTTTCATAATCTCATGTATCCTGCATGTCAAAAGCCATAAAGTTTCCTTTTATTGAATAGGTCCTCTAATCCTCACCCTCACCCTTATCCTACGTGTAAAGATACGTGATTTAATTTAATCTTCAAAATAACCATTAAGAGATATCATTTTATTGATAAGAAGTAAGCCAGAAAGTTTAACTGTGAGATATGTAAATAGAGATTCTGAATATGAATCAACTAAATGCTCTCTGTAGTACAAGTGGGATTAACAATCTGTATATTGAGAATATTAGGTTGAGGATATGTAAACTGCCACTGTCCATCTAAAGCCTGCTAGTGTCTAAGGCCAAGTGAGTTGAGACCTAGAGCAAGTAAACCCCACAGAGCAAGTGAAAGTCAGGTTTCCGTAACTACCAGTGGTGCGGTTGGCAGGCTGTTTTCAAGGGCTGATCTTCAGTACAGGTTGGCAAAAATGCTCCTGGAGCAAAAGGTGGGGTGTGAGTCATCCTAGGGGCTGGTCAGAGTCAAGGAAATTAGGGTAACGGAGAACAAAGCAGGAATTTTGCACATACAAATTCCCTTTGAGGAGCAAAGGCGAGAAGTAAGGTATTTAATTTCTTTCCTTTTCTGTGGAGTTGCCATGAGATGAAACTATTCATTTTGCACTAATGGCAGCCTAGTATTTATAACAGATCAGTTTCATGACACTTTCACAAAGATAGACTTCATAGAATTATTAAGTTAGATTTCAACGTTAGAAAGTGTCCAGTCATTGAAGTCGTGATTATGTTTCCTATTCGGTGTTTTTGAAGATCAACCTCCAAAGTTAGATCCAAATCCAGATCAAAGATCACTTCATGGACAAGTGATGTGATTTGTGATCCCCTGAATTTTTACAATACAAATTGCTTTGATCAATTTAATTAAAATCATGTTCAATAAAATTTGATGGGTTGCATAAACAAAGCTTTTTGATGCAAGATAGATAAAAAAATGGATACGTTATGTTTTTCTCTGTGAAAAAGAATATCTCACAATTTGATGAATCACTTGATATCCACTAATCTGTGCATGGTATGAAACAAAGAACCCAGGACACGTGGTTTATGTCCAAAGAAGTGACTTATTCAAATTTAGAGGTCTTTAAAGACAGTAAAATAATCCATTGAAGTATTTTTCTCCAAAGAGGTGAACATGAGTATGTGACTCTCTTAAAGGAGACAATTTTAGGTCTGAGGGATACGTGAAACATGGCGCCTTAGAATAAATTCACATTCAGAGGGAAGGTAACGTTATTTGGAAATTATAGTGTCCTAAAACTAACTAAACTTGTGGAAAACAAGCACTATTAGTTTCCTTGGAAGCCCTTTGGGAAAATATGTCTCCAAGAGTTCCTGTGGAGCCAGTATTTCAGAGACAACATAGGAACCACATGTCTTTTTTCTCGCACGTCCAATGATGTCTAATGTGGGTGTTCTTTGAGCCTGACAACCAGATTGTCCTTAAAAGTAGCTGATCTCATTCCCTGTGGGCGCCGAGTTCTTCGTTCCTGAAGTGGTGGATGAGTCCAGAAGCTCTGGCGCTGCCCCATGACTCACCTCCCTGCCTACAGGCTCCTTGAGAGGGCAGGCAAACCCCTGTTGCCACCAAACACCAGAACAGGCTCTTTTACTATCGGACATCTCCAAGAATGCGGATGCAGCAGTAAGCTCGCTCTCTTAAGCCTCTTGTGGTTAGCATGAATAGCATTCTTTCAATTGCTGCAGATATGAAATATCCTAAGTCTTTCAAGTCAACAATTAAAAACTCAGGGTCATATTTTTGCAAGGGATGCTGAAAATGTTTGAGTTTGGGGGGAAAGCATTTTAAACTTGAATGGTATGTATATTTATTCTGTGTCTAAACGTTGCAAATGAAGTCGAGATTTTTCAGTTATTCAGGTTTTGTTAGGATAGAGAAAGTCAAGACAGATGGTATGCTCTCCAAATAAAATATTTTTTATTACATGAACTGGATACTTAACAAATAGTTATTTTTCTTATTGTAAAAAGGACTGACTTAGCTTCACTGCTCCTCAGTCCCCCCATCTGTAAAAGGGAGATAGTAATCTACACTCCACGGAGTCAGCAAGCCCCTCTGTCAGTTTTTATATCTGTAAAATGGGGATAACAATACAACTTGCCTAGCCTGGTCCCACCCTGTTTTTCCTCAGGAATTTAGAAGCATAGCCAAGAGGAAGTGTGCTAACATTCTCTGCGGATTTGTTTTCTCTGAAAATTTTTCTTTCCTTCTTTTTCTCCTTTTAAAAATTGCTGCATCTCCAGCCCTGTCCTCCACTACTTCCCTGGAGCACCTTCCTCACAGTCACTCTTATTAGGTTTTTAACAGTACACCCAGCCTCTCTCTTTCAATCCTTCTTGCATGCTGCTCTCTTTCTCCTGGAATGACCCTCTTGCTCAGTCTAATCAACTGCCTCTGCTCCTTTCTTTAAAGGACAGTTCAAGTATCACACTCTAGGGTCCCTGAGAACCCCATCAGCTGTAAATGGTGCACCCCCTCCATCCTCTGCCAACCCCAAGGATTCTCCCAGCATTCTGTGCATACCATTGCCATGGCATTTGTCATGCTGAACCGTAATTGCCGATTTACAAGCCTAACTCAACCATGCTTATAACACTATATATATTTTGATTCTGTCTGTTCTGGCAGAGTGCTTGACACATAGTAAGTGCTTACTAAATGCCCATTGAACCAATCAATTAGCTTAATAAAATAAGTCAAATATTTTGCATGTCATCTGATTGTAATTACCTGCATCTTTTGATTTACTTCCTAAATATTATTGCTCCCCAAAGAACAAATACATGGGAGAAGTATTCATTTCTCTGATTCTTTTATGTTTAATAACTAACTGGAAGAGTGCAAAAACCTTGCTTATGTACTATGTTTGTGAACTGAGCTCCCTGCCCCCTTGTTTTTTGGGTAAAATATGTAAGTAATGAAATTGAAAGTTGTTTTCTCAAATCACCATTATCAGACTTTCATGGATAGATTAATGTGCTAAGATAGCCAACTTACATTTGTTTAGGAAGCTGAACAGTGGTCCAATTAGTTTGGCAACCAGGAAGGAGGTCATTCTTTCATGGGAAATAGGGTAGGGAAAATGCTACCACATACCAGCAGCAAAGTCTTGATAAGTGGGCCCAGAGCCCAAGAGGTGGAGACACAAAATGTCCTAGTTGCCTGGGATAGCCCTAGTTTATATGGGTTGTCTGAGCATCGTTATTTGTAACACTCTGGTTCTGTTCTAAAGGGGTCCCAGGTTGGAAAATAATGGTCACTGGAATGAGAGAGAAAAAACAATGTCAGCTCACTTGTATATGGATCTATCCGCTCATTTGTCTCATCTTATTTCTTGTCCTCTATCTGCCATGGAACAGTCTACCGTCTTATAGCCACACTAACTAGACCCTTTTGCATCAGGGGGTAGTCATTTCACTCTTAACTAGTCAAGTATCACTTCTTCTAGTATTTCTTCTGTTAGATTATAATTTTGAATAAATTCTACTAATTATTTCATTAATTAAATTGCATAAGTAAAACTAATGGTAATTTGACTGAAATATAACCATGGGAGTTGTTTGTTCTTGCACTCCATCATTTTGTTCAATCAACATGGACCTGAAGTGGAAACACACAGAATCTCTCCCAGAGATAATTCTTCTTGCTTGAGTTTCCAAAATAATAAGTACTAGTAAATTCAGAGGAAAAGTGGGGCAGAATCAGGATAAGCACAAACAGCAGCATAGAATAATTCTTTCTAGATGGCCACTCCTGTCCAAATTACAAGCTGGGTCTTCCCAGTTTAAAGAAACAGCTAATTGTGGTTGGCCTTGTACATGATCTGGGGTCGAGATTGGGCAATGGATCGCCAAGCAGCTGTGAGCTCATCAGCTAAATTGTGCCCTTTGGCTTCAGCGCACATGTACAAACTCTCTTGGGAAAATCTGGAAGTTTAAGATGCAGAATTTTTCTGTTTCAGGGACAAGAGTTATTAAAGTTCAAATTCAAAGATTATGTCAGGCAGCTGGAAGGACTTGTTTGGTCAATGGAGGGAGAAGACACAATGGCAGAAGCAGTTCAGATAAGTTTTGTAGCATCTCAGAATGAGAGGGAGCAGAATCAATGTGTTCTAAGAAAGAAAGAACAAGCTTTCTCCCTTTCTCTCTTCCCTGCTCTGACTGTAAGCCTGAATCTGAAATTCTTTCAATAAGCGTGAATAGCCCTTCCTTATTCCTAGTGGGACTTATTTCCAGAATTTTACTTACATCCTTTTATTTTGCTCCTTTTTTTTTCATTTGAACACCTACTTGCTAATGAGCATTTAAGGCTAGAGATGCACAGCCCCAAAACAGCTAATGATTTTATTTGTGTTGATTATGTTGGTTATCAGTACCTTCTTCATTTCCACTCATATTAATGTAAGGCCAAAATTTGGTGACATATTAAATAATTGCACAAACTGCTGTGCAGGCAGCCTAAATGGAACTTTTTCCAGGCAGATAACCTTGACTTCTATGTAATAGTTTGAAATATTTGTTTGGTGATAGACGAATGGAAGTCCATATTTGGCATAGCAAAGGCTGTTTATGGGTGTCTATAGGTGAGTGTGGGATGTGCAATGCTAAATGTATGAAAGATCACCTACATATACACATATGCACCTATATGCACATCTACTCACCTATACACGCATATATATATATGGCTCCATGGGTGTTCAGGAAATTTCATGATTCAATTCTCATGACTTTGTTTCCGACTATGTACACAGTGAATACTTAGCCACTATTGTTAAAGATGAACTGATCTACGATGACAGCTTCTCTACAAAAGGAAAACAAAATGAAACAAAATAAAGAACAGCAAAAGGAATGCTACGCAGAATAATTCAGCCATCCTTCTCTTTCCCTTCAGCTTCCTCTCTCCTTCTGCAGTGGCCATTTCGAATCTCCATGTTCCTCCAATTTCTTAATGCACGGTCTTCCCTTTTCAGAAGACAATCTAACTTCCCAATTCCCTACTTCACAGAGAAGGGAGATGAACTAAGATGAGGTCTGCACCCACCTCTACCCACCAATCTAGGGCCTTTCTATAACCACTCCCATCATTTCTTTCTCCCTCTAATTACAATGAAGAGGATGCCCCTTCTCCCGTCTAAGATGAATCTCCCTGGACCTCATTCTCTCTTGCCTTCCTAGAGACACCCTGCTCCTCTTATTTCCTCATTCACTTTATGGAAGCTTTTCACTATAGGGTCATCAGCACTTTTCTTGTTGGACATTTATCAATCTGTCATATTTGACTTCTCTGAATTATTTGACACCGTTGATCCTTCTTACCTGAAATTCCTTCTTCTCTTGACTTCCATGATACCATGATCCCTATGTACCCTGTGTGTATTATATAGTATATATAATTGTGTATATATACTTGTATATACATTGTACATATAATTGTATGTATTATATATATATTGTCAAAATGCTAAGGATATAGCAGTGAATAAATAGACATGAATCCTGCCCTCATGAAGCTTATTATCTTTTTGTAGAAGACAGAAAATAGATAAATAAATAAGTTATTTGGTAGTTTAGAAAGTGGTAACTCCTTTTTTTTTTTTTTTTTTTTTGAGGAAGTTTAGCCCTGAGCCAGCTGCTGCCAATCCTCCTCTTTTTGCTGAGGAAGTCTGGCTCTGAGCCAACATCCTTGCCCATCTTCCTCCACTTTATATGTGGGATGCCTACCACAGCATGGTGTGCCAAGCAGTACTATGTCCGTGCCCGGGATCCGAACCAGTGAACCCCAGGACGGCAAAGCGGAAGGTGCTCATTTAACCTCTGCACCACTGGCCGCCCCGAAGACTCAATTTTAAAGAGGGTGGTCAGGAAAGGCTTTGTATTAAAAGACGTAAGAGAGTTTCCTAACCAAGAAGTAACCTAATCTGATTCATGTTCTAACAGGATAATTCTAGCTACCCTGAAGAGTAAATAATAGGGGGACAAAAGCAGAAACTGGAAGGCTAATTAGGGAGCTACTGTAATAACGTGTTGTGAAGGAAATAAAAGTGTCTTGGGTGAGGTGGCAGCTGTGACAGTATTTGGAAGTGTGCAGACGCTATATATTTTGAAGGTCAAACAAACAAGTGATGGAGTAGATATGGAAGATGAGGGAGAGAGAGAGAAGACAAGTATAATACCAAAGTTTTTGGCTTGAGCAACTGAAAAGATTACGTGAGGTGAGGAAGATTGGGAGCGGAACAGACTTGAAAGAAAAGATGCCAAACAACTTGAAGGGTGGGAGATTTTACTCCAAGTTAACAAGTTAGCCTGGCAGAAGACAAAGGACTTTATTATTCACAGCAATAGCAGTAGCCAAATCAGGTAATATCATGTGTAGTGGAATAAATAACTTATTATATTTTCTTCAAGAATTCCTATGGGATGGAAAATACCAGACTGTGTAGTGTGCATCTTTAGAGCCTGGAACTGCTGCCACCATGATACTGATTTGAGAGCAGTCAGCCTGAAATGGAAAGTCACACCTGGAGGAGTGGAGAACCTAAAGAACATGAAAAAAATGGGGTAGAAACTTGGATCAAATTATTTCCATAGCTTATATATCTCTAGAAATTTTGGGGTTTTTTTAAAATAAAATTTCCATAAATAAATTCTGTTCATTTTCAAACCTGTTTAAATTGAGCTTTTTGTTGCTTGCATCCCGAAGCATTCTAACAGATACATGTTTTGGTACCAGACGTGGTGGCTCACCCAAATTTTAATTTGCTGAGTGAAGGAATGTGCTAAGTGGAGGAAATAGGAGAACAGCAAGCCCCCCAACACCCCACCATTCCAGAGTAGGAAGTCGGTAACCTTTTTATGTGTAAGTAAGACAGATGTTTAGGTTGTGGCTTTTATGTGTTGTTAGACTTGACAAAGCTATAGCATTAGGGGACTTGATAGTTTCTTTCTTCCAGCCTAAAGAAAGATCCTGCGTGAATCAAGCCTATGCTGAAGGTAGCACATCTGAAAGAGTATTTATTAAGTGCCTACTCTGGCAAGCACTGTCCTCGTCGGGGGACTTAAGGCTGACAAGCTCTTGCCCACTTGGATCTTACATTCTAATTCATAGAGCTATGCTAGTAGAAAAAATTACCAAAAAAAGTTAGGTAGCGACAAGTTATTAAAGAAAAACAACGCAGGATAAGGGGAAAGGAAAGGATAGATGCTGTTATTATAGATGAGATGACCAGGACATTTGAAGGGAAGTTTCTGGACAGAGATTTCAGCAAGTATATATTCCTTGAGGCAGAAGCATGCCCAGTATTTCAAAAAATAAACATAGGGTGGCCAGTGTGAATTCTGTGCACAGCGAGCACGGGGAGGTGAGAACAGAGGAGATGGACCAGATCACATGGACGTCGTAAGTAGTAATGTCAGGAGACTATTACGATATCTCCAGAGAAGATGGTGATAGAATGATTGGACGACCTAGGGGCTGGTGGTGGGGGAGATAAAAAGTTTTCTAATTTGAGGTATATTTTTAAGGCAGAGATGACAAACAGCCTTATGGAATAGGTAAGAAATGTAAGAGAAAAAGAAGAGGTAAGGAGACATATAGCCAAGAATCAACCAATCGAATCTGGAATCTTGCAGAGACAGAAATGCCACAATGTCCACCTCAAGTCAAGGTTAGTGACAACAGAGACAGAGCTGGAGGCATTTAGGAGGAAATAAGAATGAAACCAGGATTTTCCCAAACTCCTCCTGCTAAGCATTCTCTGCCAGACAAAGGGAACAGCCACCCTGTGAAGACATAGATATGGAGTAGCATAAATATAGGGAATAAATTATTAGGGCCTCCATCCATAAAGGTAATTTTTCAAATTGTCTCAAGGCACAGGCCAAGAATGTGGTTGCAGCCATTAAACAAGGAGCTGTGATGAGATGGGAACAGCACAGAGATATGTTTCTAGGAGATAAAATTTCCCAGATTCGTACAGCCATGAACAGACAAGAGAGTTGGCTTTGATACTAGCCCGTGGAATTGATCACAAGCACGTAGACCCAAAGCAAATAGACCGGCAGCCTACTAAATTTTTAAGTGAGCTGTACTGCCAAAAATACCCTACAACTGGCCAAAAGAGCCTGTATTTCTCAAACCCTAAGATAATCCCAAGGATCCAGGAATCACAGCAACAGGAAGTGGGCTGCTCAAGTGGTCAGGCCCCAGAAACTGCATCCTTTCCAAAGTCTATCATCATGGAAGACAACGGACAAGGGAAATTCATTCATAGGTTAGAACCAGTGGCATTCTGATTAGTCAACCAAGGAACTCCTTCCATTGCCAGGGCAGGTTGTCCTTGTTATTTATGGCCAGAAGATTAAGATAGGTGCCACATACCAGTGATTCCTGCGTGTTTCTCACCGCCCTCTTTTCCAAATGGAAGTTTTGTTTCATTTATCCTGTTCTTTACTAACTTTTCTTAATGGAAATGTCAGAGATCTAGTACATATTTTCTTGGCCTGTGTTCCCCAGAAAGGAGAACCTGAAACCAAAGCATATGTACTATTTCTTTAGTGGGATGTGCAAACTATGAGAACAGGATTGAGAGGCAAAAAGAATGAATCAGTAAGGAGTGAGAGCCAATCTAGGGTTGTAGCATTCAGCTGACTGCAGCTAAGTGCACGTGTTGATTTCATCTCACAAGGCTGTCCTCTGGGAAGCTATATAAATAATGTCTCAGGTGTACACAAGTGAGATAGAGAGATGGAGTAGACAGAAAGAAAAGCTTTTCTTGACTTCTTGTCTCTCAGAAGTCAAAAGTCTAGTCTGTGGAGTTCAACAGTTTTGCATTCTGAGTTATGCATATATGGGCACCTAATAAAGACCCGTGGCGTCCCATACCTCACTATCAACAGAGAAACCACAAAGCAGGAGGGGAGGGGCAGAAGCACCAAGTTGCACTTGCATGACATTGATGGAATCCCACTTACAGTATGGTATGGTGCCACTAGGACAAAAAAAGACTCAAGTGAAACTGAGTGTCCCTAAAGTGCTATGTAAGAGAGGTCTGATTTGAAACACTTCAGGAACAGTTTCAGGATGGTGAGGAACACAACTGGATTTGATAAAGGAGACTACCTATCATTCAGTAATCCTAGACTCAGAGTTGGATTGACTAACTAGATGAGAATTTGGCTTGTCTCTCTTTTTGAAGTGACTTCATGTAGTTTACGTAACTGAGAATTTTTGAAAGCATACAAATGGAAACAGTGGATAAATGGGTGCTGTGTAACCAAAGCGTAAACTAAAGCAACCATTACACCAGTCCTCACCATCATGGAGTGCCCATGTAATTTTTGTGGGCTAGACCCCATATCCTCTTTCAAGGATGAGCCGTACATGGGATAAGCTCATGAACCTGGTCTCAACCCCTTTGGGACCACAGTGACAATGATCTGCTCAGGAATTTTCAGCAATCCAAGCCCAAGTCAATCCAACTTAACAACAAATGTGCAAGACTTTGTTTAGTATGGATTTGCTCTGGACTGAGCATTTTTACAGACGTGAAGTCTAGAACTTCTGCAGCCATTTTGTTAACCATGAAGGAAGACAGACGAAGGGTGAAGCCAGCTCACAGAGAAGCACAAGAGTGAGCATATAACACAAAAATATAGTGGAAGCTCTGAACAAACTGCCTAGAAACTAGACTGAAGCTTGCATGAAGTGGTAAGTTCTCTTTGTTGTTCAAACTAGTTTGAGTTGGGTTTTCCTTGCCTTGTACCCAGAAAAAAACACCCTAGTTGATATACTTATTGATGGGTGGAAACTGAGGATAATTTTGCCTGGGTTATAGACTACTAAATGCCGCATTCATGGAGTTATAGTAGTAATTCATGAGATTGTATATGTGTGGTGGAGGACATCTGTAAACCACCAGGTTCAATTAGGGAGACTAGTTTACAGGTTCCTGATGGAGTTGCAAGGAGGCAAGACCAGAATACGACCTTAACTGGCTCAGCTAAAACTGAGTCAACCAAATTGTAAATATACAAAGAAAGAATGTGTTATCAGAGGGGTATGAGCAGCATGGACCTAGAAACAGTGGTTCCTAAGGAAAAAAGATTTTTCGTGTTTATCCAGTGTTGTCCAAGAATGGAAATACTGGGTTTAGGGTCATGAGCACTCTCATCCCCAGAATGGTACATTAGGATTTCGAAATAGTCATCAGATCAATCCATCTCTCTTTGATCAGATTCTACATTTTTCAAACATTGTTTAGGGAAATAAAGCATAAGCTCACTAGCAAGTAATATCTTCTAGTATAAATTTTTCTTCTGGAAGAGCAGCTATAAAATGAATGCTAAAACTTAGGCATATCAAAATAAAGCCAGTTATTATCTTTCCAGTTGGGTAGTTTCACATATACTAATTAGTTCCCGTGAACTAGGGGTAATATTTTGGCATCAGTTCACAAGCTAGTCCTTTTACACATTTACCATATCCCTATGAAATTTAAACTTCAACAATTTTAATAGTGATTTGATAAATGCAACCCACATTATTACAACTCTGATTGGGTAATCAGTAAATTCTTCATCATCATCATCATCATTATTATCATTTTAAAGCTGAGAGATGAGCTGAGGTTATCGTGGGGGTACATAAGACATACATAATTGCCTTCTCCATTATATGCGTCTATGATAAGTGCCTCATGCATTTACACATCATATCACAATATACTACAAATATTGTTATCAATAAATATTTGTAAATTTTTAGATGGATGGATTAATGGATAAATAATCAAAATGAATGAATGTTTAAACCTGTGTCAAACCAAAGCAACACAAAATCTTAACGTGCAGAATTATAAAGCCTTACACAGTGTCTTTACATATATCATCACATTTAATCTGCACAAATATGTAAGGTCAGTATTATTATCCACATATAAAGGAAACTGAGGCTTGGTGAAATTCACACAAGGACACAGCTGGTGGTTAAGAGGGTGACCCCAGAGTTAGATACTTGCATTGAAATCTACTTCCCTCACTTATCAATTGGACCAATGCCACAGCTCTCTCATCAAAAAATTGGGAAAAATAATAGTATCTAGCTCATAATTCTGCTTGAGAGTTAAATGAGAAAATTTATGTAAATGTTTAGGAAGGTGTCAGGGATATAATAAATGTTAGCTATTATTGTTGTTGAGTGCCTTGTATTATGTCACAAGCTAGTGTTCTAATCAAGGTTTAAATAAAGAGGGATATAATGAAAACTAAAATGGAATCTCATGAAAATACAGCCTCATTGAAATTGAACCTGCAGTAAGGAAACCTTCAGGAGCCTTTTGCATCTCTCTCTCTCTCTTTGTCGCCACATATTCTTTAATTTTTGTTTCTCTCCATATGTCTATTCCATTGCTTCTTTCTCCAGAAGAATCTCTCTTCATGCTCATCAGCAGCAAATGGCCACCATGGAAGTCTCTCAGGCTTACCTCTAGATATCCTTTTAGTCTAAGCACCTATCTTCTCTGCCTACAATTTCTGAGTCTCTAGACTGAATTCTTCAATGTGACAATCCCAATGGTTTTCACCATCTAATATCCTCTCCACTTAGACCAAATCAGAAATGGCTGAGTGGATCACAAGGTCCCAACATGAACAGAGACCCACTCCTTCTACAGGACTTTTTTTTCTTTAGGGAAGGCAATAGCAGAGAGCCAGGCAGTCACTCCAAAACCTAACCTCAGGACATTATTGGGTACTGAAAACCAGATTGACTCCAGTGGCTCATTCTGACCATTCTGACTCCAAACGACTTTCGTCATTTGATTCTAGTCTGACTCCACACGCTCCTGTCTCACCTCATGGAACACATTATTGGAACTCCTAGTTTTGATGGCACATAGACATGGTAAAAGATCACCAGTTCCTTCAGAGTTTCAGATGGAGTCCTGTGCTTCTGTCAGAGAGCTCAGATCTTAGCTACCTGCATTTCTTACCCCTGGACTGTTTCTGAATCAAGGCAACATCTTCAAAGCTGGTTTCTGCCTTTCCTAGGCTCATCTCCAGGCAAGCCCATCCAGCAGCAATATCACCTCTCTTCTCTCACCCTACCATGGTTAGTACCATTAGGCTGACACCCCTCTGAGGAAGCGATAGTGCCAGTCTACCTTTATTCATGAACATGTTACTAGAACTACATGGTTTTCTTTGCCCATGAACAATTTTCCTTCTTTTCACTTTCATACAGTCCTCCGATGTTCATATGGTCACATTGAGGCACCCGAAGTAAAGACTTGGGTCTGTTTTTATCATTTTAATGTAAATATAACTTCTGTTTGAATTTCAGTAACATTTGACACTCACCTAGAGTTGCATATTTTAATCTCACTAGAAAAAGAAGACATTAGGATCTATCTGTTAGACTCATTAACCCCCATATATGGGGCCATATAGTGTGAAAACTGAAGTTGTTGATTTTATTCGGGTACTAGAGAACTATCCTTATATAGGAACCAGCACCATCTTCTTGAACTATTCTAACTGATTATTATTTTATTCAAATGACTTGCATGACTGTGAATACTACTGGTTTGATGAATTTTCTCTGTGCATTGACCAATTGTTTCAGTGAACTGCCTGGAAATTTGTTAATTTTTCAGTTCTGTGTAGAGAAAAACAATGTGAACTCTTTCGGCACCTACTCTACTGGAGGAGTGAATCATCCCCTTAATTATAAACACAAGGAAGTTTATTGAGATGACAAGGAAATAAAAGAGTTAAAGGAAAAAATGAGAAAAAACAAACCTCTTAAAATTGTTTACTTTATCCAACTAAAAATAGAAAAATAATCAAATCATGTTTTTAAATGAAAATATACACACTCATTCTATCTAAAGTTCCCATCTTAGAAAAACCTTGGACAAAAAAACGTGAAGTCAGTGTTAGAGATAGCTAAATATGCAAGCCATTGGAAAGGAAAATGGATGAATGAGATGTCAAACTTCTGGGTCCAGTTTTAATGACTCATATATGTCTTGCCCTCACTGTGGTTCCCAGGTAGCCTCCCATCATAGCTTATCTCAGAAATGAACTTTAGTAAAATGAAATACTTGGAGTTATTATCTCTTCTCACTCTTTTCAGTTTCTTTGAAACAACTCTTAGTAAAGTCACGTATGTTTGTTGTGTTGTTAAATCTGATGCACATTTTTTATTCCTCTCATTACTTGATCTCTCAACAGCATTTGACACTGCTGTTGACATGGTCGAATATGCCCTCCTTCTTGAACACTCTTTTTCCCTGGCTTCTATGATTCACTGCTCTTTCATTTTCCCTCCTAATCTGGCTGCCCTTTCTTGGCATCCAATCTCAACCAATCAGCCTCTATCAGATCTTTAAACATTAGAGTTCCTCAAGGCCAAATCCTGGGTCCTCTTTTTTTCTCACTCCATACTATCGCTCTCCTAGATGAATGCATGACTTTGATTATCATGAATTCTCTCAAATTTATAGCTTTTACTCAGATCTCTCAACTGAGCCCTAGAGTCTCAGCCAGGTCAAGCTGCTATAACAAATACCTTACACTGGGAGGCTAAAATAATAAACATTTATTTCTCAAAGTTCTGGAAGTTGTGAAGTCCAAGATCAAGGTGCCCACAGATCTAGTATCTGGAGAGGACCTGCTTCCTGGCTTACAGATGGACACCTTCTTACTGTGTCCTTACATGGTGGGGAGAGAGAGAGAAGAAGCAAGCTCCTTTTGTCTTCTTATAAAGGCACTAATGCCATCATGAAGGCCCCAACCTCATGACCTAATTACTTCCCAAAGGCCTCACTCCCAAATACCATTGGAGATTAGGTTTCACCATATGAATTTTGGTGGGGAGACACAAGCATTCAGTCCATAGCACCTAGTATATCAAGTTGCCTCCTCAAAATCTCCACTGGGATGTCTGTCAGGCACTTTGAATGCAACCTTCTGAACCTAAACTCATAGTTAGAATCCAGGGGAGATAGGGCTTAAATGGGCCTCAATGCTTCTACTTTTGACATCAATTAATCCACATATCCATACCTAATTAGCTTCTATATGCAGCAGATCAGCAGATGTTGAGGGAGAGAATAACTTCTGGGTAGGCCAGCTTCATAGGAGTCTTGAAGAAGAGGTCTGGCACTTTCTTTCCTTTGGTTTGGATGAGCTAAGAGCTTTCATCACAGAGTCCTGCAATTGAGGATCAGAGGGTGATGGATGTGAAGCATGGTGAGATCTTGGACACAGAGGTTTAGGAAGGAAAGATGACAATGGCTTATAGGAGTATAAACTTTTACTTCTCTGGCCCCTGGAGAACCAAGGAGGAGCTGAAAGGAAGATGAAGTCCTTGCTACCTCTGAGGAGTGAGAGCACAAGCTTTTCAGCTAAGGAGCCTGGGAAGCAGACAACATTTCACCCAGTTAATAGGTGTTAATGACCTGCTTGATGTCATGGCCCCCACCCACAGGAAGAGTGATTATTGCCTCCTCTGGATCTGACCCCAGTGTTCCAACTAAGGTTCTGTCTCTGAGGGAATCCAGAGCCCAGAGAGAGGAAAAAGAATCAACATGAAGAGCACAGCCAAATAAGAAGTTCTTGGAGAAACAGAAAATGAGCAGTCAGAGGGGAATATTCTGGAAAAGCACAAAGCACATTTTTTGGAACTGAAAAAAAAAATATGATTTTTGAACTCAAATGTGAGGTTTAACTTCATGGATTCAGTCCATAAAGATGAGGATGATCACTAACGAGACCTAAATTAATAGCCCGAAAAAGTACAGAGAGGGAAATATTGAGAGAAAAGGTAAAAGAATTTGAAGCTAGATCCAGAGACCTGAATATATGAATAATAAAAGTAACAGAAAGAGAAAGAGGAACTTTAAAGTTTTATTAAATAACTCAACATTTTCAGCTGTAACTGGGTAACTAGGCCTGGCCAAGGTGAAGCCAGATGAAACCTTGGTGGTGGTCCATGGTGGTCCTGATATGCAAATCTGACTCGGGCACAGTTCTTTCTCACAAAGTGAATGATTAGAGGTCTTGGAGCTGAAACAATCTCAACCTATTCTCAAACTTTAAATGAGTAAGGGACCTGGCTCACAGGCATGGAGCCTGGTGTGGAATGTGAGTGCCTAGTGGGCCACTTTTGGTAAGCAGAACTCATGCCGTAGGATCAACCAAGAGGGTTTTATTTCCCTCTCTATTTTAATTAAATTAATATTATTTTGTATCAATAATATATTGGTATAGAAATAGAAAGATAAATCAGAGGAATAAATTGAAAGTTTAGAGATAAATCCCAGAATACGTATGAGATTTTAATACATGGTAAGGATACTTTGAATATAGTGGGAAGGTGATGATTTGTTTAATCAATGGAGCCAGCATAACCGGTTCTCTGAAATAAAATCATGTTGAGCCCTTACTTCACACCAAAGTAAGTCCAGATGGAGAAAAGACTCAAATGAAAACAAATAAAACAATAAATAATGTTAGTAGAAAATATAGTAGATGACATAGTCTGTCTAGGATATGGAGCTAGTTCGGAGACAGGAAACTCAGAAACCATAAAAGAATTAGAAGTGTCGGCCCCGTGGTATAGTGGTTAAGTTCACACACTCTGCTTTGGCTTGGTGGCCCAGGGTTCACGGGTTCAGATCCTGGGGCCAGATGTATACACCACTCAACAGGCCATGCTGTGGTCGTGTCCCACATACAAAATAGAGCAAGATTGGCATAGATGATAGTTCAACAACAATCCTCTTTAAGCAAAAACAGGAAGATTGGCAACAGATTTTAGCTCAGGGCCAGTCTTCCTCACACACACACACAAAATTAGAGTAAAATATTGACATTTATATTAAAACCTTGTAGAGCAAAATATACACAAATGATAGATTTAGAAAAAGTGATACAACACAAAGGGAGAAAAAAGTTTAGTAGCAATACTGCATAGAATCTTATACATTGATTTAAAAAGACAAATAAAAAATAGCCAAAGGATATTCATAAAAATTTCACAGAAGACGAAATCCATATAACCAATAAAATGATTCTCAAACCCTCTGGTAGCCAGGAAATAAAATTAAAGTTACATGAGATATAACTTTTTACTGACAACTCTGGCAAAAACTCAAAAAAGTAATAAATGCTATTGATGATGGAGTTTTTCATTCAATGCTATTAGAAGTGTGAATTGTCTCAGCCATATTGGAACATATGGTGTTATTTACTAAAATTTCAAGTACACATACATTTTGAACCAGCATTCCCATTTTTGAAGATCTAGTCCATGGAAATAAAAATCCCAGGATGTAAGACTGACTATATAAGGATGTTTGTAGTTGAGGGGCAGTGGTGGTGGGGAAAGAGAAGAAAAAGGAAAAATATCCCACAAGACTAAAAGTAAAACAAAACCTAGTAAATGCTCATCACTGGGGGAGAGGTAGAAAAATCATGATACATCCACCCAATGGAAAATAATGAGCCATTAAAACAGCAGGTTAGCTCTACATCATTCAACCAAATGAGGAATTTCGATGAGGTATTGCTAAGTGAAAAAAGCAAGATACATCAAATTGTCTATTACAATTAGTTGTTTTCTTTTGAGGTGCCTGTCTCCTCCTATAGAATGCGAGCTCTGTATGGGCAGGGACCATGTTTGACTTGACCACATGCAATCTACAGCAATGCTTGGAGCATAGTAGATGCACAATAAAAAAATTGTTCAGTGAGGATGTGCATGAACCAGAGAATTAGGAATCTTCCAAGTGTGTTTTAGCTTTGGATTTAAGCATTCAATTAGTGATTTAAACTCATGCGAATCATTGCCAGGAATCGGCTCTATACTTAGAATTGAAGAGCTAATAGAAGAACAGGACTTCCACAACAGGACTTCCAGAATTTAGCCTTTAGCTCTTACCTACTTAAAGTCTGTAAAAAATGTAATCAGCCCTAAGTCTCTCTCTGTTGGCTATGGTATTAGACCCCTTAATGAGGGCTTTTTTGAAAGGAGGCCAGGAGGTCATTTGGAGATGAGAGGAGAAATTATCAGTTTCAATTATATTTTCTGAGGGGAAAGACATCACCACCACCACCTCAAATGTGAAAAAATAGAAGCTTCTCTTTAAGCAGAGTGCAGGCCAGCAGATGGAAGCAGCGATGAAGCGGGATGGGTTCAGCCTTAAGGATAACCTGCATTGATTGACCGACTTCCCTGGAAAGGATGAAATTGCATAATCTGACAAGCCTATTCCAAGTTTTTTGTTGTCCTTTGTTTGTTTTTGCTTTTGTAGCCTCAAATAAAAATGTCAAATGTAAAAAAAAACCACAGAGATGTGTAACCATGGCTGCTATATTGGCTTTGTTAGACTAAACCCTCCTTGCATCTCTCCACTCTGTCATCCATGTGGAGAGGCCCTTGTCTGCATGGTTCGTCACTGTAGTTAGATCTCTAGCAATTGCACCTGCATCCCTGTAGCAGAACGTAGGAGGGTGGGAAGTAGAAGCTGTCACCGACTTTTCCATTTAAATCTTATTGGCTAAAATCAAGTCCTGTGGCCACACCTAACTGTAAAAAAAGGTTTCGAAATGAATGTAGTTTTTATACGGGATAGCCATCTAGGCAGCTAAAATTTAGGGGTTCTGCTATTATCAAAGAAGGAGAAAACAAATATCAGGGGATACAGTCTTGTCATAAATATAGCTAACCCTCCTTCTTTCCCTCCAGGAAGAAGGGCAGTGAGGCTGTGTATCTATGGAAGGTTCTAGAAGCTGCCATCGGCAGCAGCAAACATTTTTGCGGGCATACAGTGTTCAATGCGTCGTTCTAGGAATTAATTATACAAAAAAGAACAAGTTACCACCTGCAAGTGTTGAACTGAAAGTAAAAATGATGACAATATTATAGATGCTATGAATCTCAACTCACAAATTCAAGTGTCTAACAAATATTGAACATTGAATTATTTTCTAAGATTTCTACATCTTCTAGGGGGAAACTTAATCCTGGTTATTCCTTGTATTTCTCTATTCACTACCCTACCCATGAAGAAGTTATTCTTTAATTCTAGAATCTTCTATGCAGCCAGTCTTGACTGGAGAGCCTTTCTTATTGTCTTTCATTGGTCTCCATGAGCTCTCCCTGAAATATCATTTCAAATATTCATTGCTGCATAATAAATTACTTCCAAACTTAGCAGTTTAAAATAACCATTTACTTTTGTCTCCTGAATTTGTTGGCCAAGAATTTAGAAAAGGCTCATTTGAATCATTTTTCTGTTTCATGTGGGATTCACTAGTACATTACTCTAGTCTCTCCACAGGAAAAAAACAATAGGATCTCTTTGTCTATCGAGAGATTTATTGTGAATTGGCTTACATGATTACAGAGGTCAAAAATTCCCAAGATCAGCAGTTGGCAAGATGGAGAGCCAGAAGAGACAATGGTATAGTTCTAATCTGAGTCCAAAGGCCTGAGAACCAGGAAGGCCTATGGTGTCAGTTCCAGTCAGAGTGTAGATCCAAAGGAGGAAGACCATTGTCTCAGCTTAAAGGCAGTCAGGCAGAGAGGGTGAATTCTCTCTCCTTCAAACTTTTGGTTGTATTCAGGCCTTAACAGATTGGGTGAGGCCCACGCACATGGGGGAGGGCAATCTGCTTTGCTCAGTCTACTGATTTAAATGCTAATCTCATCCAGAGACACCCTAGACACACCCAGAGTAAAGTTTGATCAAATATCTCAGCACTTGGTGGGCAGTCAAGTTGACACATACAGTTAACCATCAGACCTGGGATCACTTCATGGTATTTAGCCAGCAAAAGGTCTGGTCAGGAGGGTATACAAGATGGCTTCAGTCACACGCCTGGCACTTCATCAGGGATGGCATGAAAACTGGGTTCAACTGTAGCTGTTAAGTGGAACACCCACCTGTGGCTTCTCCAGCATAGCCGTCTCAGAGGGGTCAGATGTCTCCATGGTGGCTCAGGGCTCACAGAGGGAGTGTTTCCAGAGACAGAAAGTAGAAGCTGCCAGTCTCTTAAGGCCCAGGCTGAGAACTTGGCACAGAATCTCTTCCATATTCTTTTCATCAGAATAGTCACATAGCTCACCTTGTATATTAGATCTCTATTGCTGCATAACAATGTTACCATGAATTTAGTGTCTTAAAATGACACACATTTATTATCTCACAGTTTCCGTGGGTCAAGAGTCCAAGTATGACTTAGCTGGATTCTCTGTAAGCCTGCAACCAAGGTGTCAGCCAGGGCTAAGCTCTCATCTGAAGGCCTAACGAGGGAAGGAGCTGCTTCCAAATTTGCAGAGTTGTTGGTTTGGGGTCCTGTGGGCTATTGGACTGATGGAATAAGTTTCTTTCTGGCTGTTGGCTGGATGCCACCCTCAGTTCCCTGCCGTATGAACCTCCCTAAAAAGCCTGCTTACTTCACCAAACCCAGGAAGAGACAGAGTCTGCTAGCAAGATTAGTGTTCCAATCCTATGTAACATAATCACTTTTGCTTTATTATAACAGTTACAAGCAATCACAGGTCCTGCCCACAGTCAAGAGGAAGGGATTACACAAGGGTGTGAGTAACGAGAAGTGGGGATAATTGGGAGCCATCTTAAAGACTGTTCACCACACTCAGGCAAGGGGAGGGGCGTAGACTCCCACTGTCTCCACTATCCATGGGAGGGGTGTCAAATAATCTGTGGTCTGCTTTAATCCACTGCAGATATGGATTGTCCTTTATAATATAACCTCCTTAGACTCTTAGCTATCTGCTGTTCCCATGTCATCCTTTGAGAATCTTTTTTCAGGTCGTCTATTATCCTATCTGTGCACTCAACCCTTCCTCTCTAGAGTCTTACTAGTAATTCAAGTCTGTTCATTCTTTAATTCCATAAATATTTATTAAGCAGCTATTATTGAGGCTCGAGGATAAAGCAATGAACAAAAAGGAAGCCTTTGTCCTCACAGAGCTGGCAATCTACAGGTTGGAACCAGAAAATCAGCAAATAAATGCTTAATACACCAGGTGGTGATGCAGTCAAGGAAGTTGAGAGCAACAATAACGTGACCGTAGAGTACCTCAGTTTTGTTGCCCTGGCATAAATATTGATGGCACCTCAGTTCATTCTCAAGTGTCCTTGTTTGGGCGATAAATTATATGACCACTTTAGTAATGTGTAGAGGAAGAAATGACTATTTTAAATAAGTTGGATACACAGGGCTCTCTTACAAAGTAACATTTGGATGAAGTCAGTCACCTGGATGAAGGAATGAGTGAATTATGTGTATATCTGGGAGAAAGAAAGTTCCAGGTAAGAGAGACAAGAGCAAAGGACCAGAGGTATGAACACATTGGTATGTCTGAGGAACAGTAAGGAGGTCATAGTGCCTGGAGGATGGTGAGCGGGATGGTAGTAAAAGACGAAGTAGCTGAGGCAATGTGGGTTTGGATCATACAGAGCCTTGTGGGCCATCATACAGACTTTCACTCAGAGTGATGTGTCAGCCACTGGAGGGTTTTGAGAAGGATGATGGAGTCTGATTTGTATTCTAATCATTCAGGCTTGAACTACTACTTGCAGTTGGCAAAAATCTAGTCAGATTCTGAGGATAGAGCTGAAAAGATAATCTGATTGATGGGATGTGGGTTGCAGCTGAAGAGAAGGATCAAAATGGCTCCAAGCTCTTTCCCAAGAAGAAAGGCTGGAAAGAACAAGTTGGAAAGGAAAATCAGGGGTTAACTTATGGATTATTCATTTTTAGGGGTCTAATAGACTTTTCTGGGGCTGCCAGAAGACTGATCCTGGGTCTTCAGAAGCCCAGAATTCACCAAAGTCTCTCCCATATTTCTTTTAGGTCTTCCCATTGCCTGTCCCTCCAGCCTTTCTTCCTCCAATATAGTCTGTCTTGCCTCACAAATTTCCCACTCATATTCCCACAAATCATATCAGATCTCCTAAGAGCTTAAACCTCTGGGGGGAAAAACTAGAAAGACTTTTAGGTACTTTGGCTGGTGGGCTGCCTCTTACTTCTCTGAAGGAAATGAAGTATAGCACTTAAAATATTCTGCAGACATGTTAACCTTAATACACATGTATTAAGGCTGTATTCCATTCCAGACCTGTGCATTATTTTATTTCATTATCTCTATAAATCCTTGATTGAATTCTGGTAATGGCACTTACTGCTCTGTGATTTTTGGAAATTTTCCTGTTTGCTAAATCTCAGCTTCCTGGATTGTTAAGTGGATGGAATATTTATCCCCTTAGCGCTGGTGTGAAAATGATATGTGATGCTGAGTCTAAAACACCTAGCAGAGAACCTGACACTTATTAGATGCTCCTTGAATGTTAATTCTCTAGCTTATTTCTGGCAAAGGTTATGTTTCTTAAATAAAGTTATATATATACACACACAAATAGCACTTTTAATAAAGAGGTGATTATAGAAAAGGAATTCTCAACATCCTCATTATTTCAGTATAGTTTGAGAAACAAAAGGTAGACAACATTACAAAAGGTCATGTGGTAAGTGACAGTTTAATGCAATAGGCCAGAGAAAGTGTCAATCAGGCTCAGATAGACGAAATTGATAGGATTGAGGTACTTGAAGAGAATGTGAAAGACTTTGAGACATAGGGCATTGAGTAAAACGAGACATGGAGCGGGAACTGTGAATGATTTGTTTGGAAAAAATGGATAGACTAATTTGACTGGAGTGGTCTTTTCAAAGAAAGGAGCAATGGGACATGAGGTTTAGAAATAATAAGAGGGGCCGGACAATTGATGGCATCTAATCCCAGATGAAAGGTTTTAGACTTTCGTTAATGGGCAATGGGGTAGTTATTAAAAGCTCTTGAATCAAAGATTGATAACCACTTATAAAACACATATTTACGAAGTAACTATCATGCTCGAAACTCTGCATTAATTGTGAAAAGAGACATTGTGAAAGTTTAACTTGGCTATGATATGTCAGTTTGATTGGATGGCGAAAAGAATGGAAATAGTGGTCCCAGTCAGAAAACAAACACAAGAGGTGAGGTTTGAGACTATTAGGGTTGAGCTAGGATGCTAACAGTGGCCATTAAAAAGAGAAGAATGGTTGTCGGGGCACTGCAGAGAAAGAAGTGACAGCTCTTATAGGGTGAAGGGATGTGGTGGGAGAGAAAGAGGAAGAGGAATGTCGAAGGTTATTCCAAACTACTCAGTTTGAGTGATTGAGAGAATCATGACACCATGGACAGAAAGGCGCAAGTTAGGAGGAAAAATTGACTTGGAGAGGGGGATAATGAACTCTTTTTGAGGCAATCACTGTCTGTCATAGATGATAATTCGGAAGAGGAGAAAAGAGTTTTCTTTCTATCCCTACATAGGATGTTTTCAATCAGATGAGAAAGCACGACTTGTAAATCAACAAGGAAAACAAGAATACATTATTTGGCTCACTTATAAATTAAAATTAGGATTTGTATTATTACTTACATTTATGATTTTTAAAATAATACACTTATTTTCGAAGCACATCCGTTCCCTTTCCGCCCCCAGTTTAGCTCATCATACTAATCCTAGATGAGGATTATTGTGGTCTTAGAAACGCCACTGCCATATTGATAGTCCCTTCTACCCACCATCACCTCTATATTTCAGGTCTGTCTAGACAGTGTACACTTGGTTTAAATATGCAGACATTTAATTAAAAATTGAAAATCACTGGAAAGGGAAACTGAGGATCACGTGGGAGCTGGAGGGAACCTTAGCAGTTATCAAGTGTTGATCCATACCAGCAGCTTTCTGTTTTGTTTGGTATATTATTTTGCTTGTTCATGTGTTTGTTTCGGGTCTAGATGGGCTTTACTGATAGAATTCTCTTCTCTGCATATCCCCCTCAACTGATGATGGCTTACGCCTCTGAGTGGTTTCCACTCCCTGTGCATGGCCTCTGTCTGTTTCTACTCTGCCAAACTGCAGTTTTTTTATTAGCCCAAACTCCCCAGACTATAATTCTCCCTCTACACATGCCTGGTGAACTCTTCAGTTATTACTTTTCCAATATAGAAACAGTCTTAATTTAGAAGCTTATTCCTTTTTAAAAGGGAAGGGAGAGAAAGTAAGATTAAAGGAATAGAGATCTTTATCCCTTTCAGAGGCATTTTAAGAGCTTTTAAAAATCTTCAGTCTTTTCTTGACATATGTGTAACATTCAGTTTTGTCCTTGATTCTCACGGACATTTAGAGAAAGAAAACACATTTCCTGTTTATGAAAAACCACAAAGAATAAAACATGTTTTCATCCTGTTATCTCGTCTCTTTAGCTTCTCCAAGAAGTTGGGGTATAAATAACCCAATAATTTTAGCACTGGGGGTGGATTGAGTTTGTTATAAGTGGCAACAGGTGGAAAACACGCTCTAGCAATTGAACTGGGTATAACCATGCCCCCTTAAATTTCTAATGAAAATTCCATATGAATACTTGATCATTTTAAACGTGGTGGAATTTTTGACAACCTAGAAACAGCTTGAGAGAAGAGAAAAATTATGTGTCTTATGATTTTACAAAAAAAGATAGAGTTTAGAATTAATTTGATTTGGAGTGAGGGACGGGACAAGAAAAATACTAAGTGATTTTCAGCTTCATGGTCACATTACTTAGAAATGCCATGCAATGCGAATCTAAAAGCTTTACCAAGACGATTATTTCATTTTTTTTTATGTTGGTTAACTTGGGCTGAATAGGTTTTTTGTTGAATTCTGCCTCCCTCTTTTTTTCCCCTAGGATTCTAGAGCCAAATGTAAAAAGAAAACTAAGTTCAGAATTAGGATATAAAAGGGAAAAAATGCAGATAGGTTTCTGGTACCAGCTGCCTCAGAAATGCCGGCCAAGGAGTACTTTGCATTTTGTTCAGAATATTTGGAAGGGGACCTAAATTTCAGAAATGCCTGCCTCTGGGAACCAAAGCACCAAGCAAAGGAATCTGCCGATACTTGGGGAAGACTCTGCATGGAGCCAACCATGTTTTTCCTGTGGTATGGGGCAGGGTTGCTCATGTTGCCCACCCACATTGCCATCTCCCACACACACCATTGCAAACTTTTCTGGGACCCGAACAGAATCAAAACCGAGCAGAGTGCTTTTCTTTGGCAGAGTTCAAAACACATGATGAGGTGCTTTCTGGCTTTTGGAAGCAGCAAGCAGCGCAGCTTGATGATTGACAGCTGATCTAAGATTTGGAAGTGGCGCATCTTTTGAAGGAGGGCACACACTGTGTGTCCTGTCTGGAAGTGGGAGGGCTGATGGCCCAGGGTGAGACAGCATAAGACAGCAGGCAAGAACAGTGCTGTCTTGGTTGCTTGGCTTGGATGTGAATTTGCACTGGGACCTTGAGAAAATTCATCCGTCCGTGCCTCAGTTTCTCAGAGGATAATGTCACTGGTTTCTCTGAAAGAAGCCTGGGGATAAAGCCTGGCATACATGTCACCTTCATTATTTTGCCTTTCTGTTTACTCATTTACCCCGCATCCTAGCCTGGCATTAGGGCTCTGGTTTTGGGAGGAAGACAAGGAACCACATTAAACAAAAGGATGAGGAGAGGTGTGGTGCCAAGTTTAGAACCCACTCAGCCTTGTGGGTTTGGAGTTTTTAAGCAACCTCCTGCCTCTTGAGCATTTAGTTTGTTTATTCTTGGCAAAGTGAAGCTTCCTGTTTTTAAGAAAAACAGCTTACAAAAATGCTTGAAAAGACTTCTTGGACATCAAAAGACCCTTCGCAAACAGTATTTTGATGATTTAAAATGTAAATGAGTCAAAACAATGTGAGCAACACTTCCTATAAAGTGCATGTGGGTTTTAAAAATTAAGGGGAGAGTGCTTAGTTGAACATACTTTGGTTAGAGAAGATCAAAAGCATTTGAAAACCAGTTTGAGATGTTTGCTAAGTCTCAAATGAGGCCAACTCAACCACTCTCAGCTGAAATGCAAGCAAACAATTTATTATTAAAAGAGCTCATGGATGTGATTACTCTTCAATCTCCGGGCTTGTGACTTTTGTAGCCGAAATAATCTCCATAAAGTGATTGTAATATTGCTCATGAGTGATCTTGGGACCAGAGTTCTCAGCCTATCTACGGAGGTGGAGGGGTGACTCAAGGCTGGACACCTCATCCTCTTGGCTCACTCATTTTCACGCTCAAGGGTCTGTCTCAGGAGATATGATATTCCCATCACTGCTAACTATTTGTGTGGTTTTTGTCAGATGGTAATGACATATTTGTTCATTCTCAGACTCCTACATTCAAATCTCTGAGTCCACTTCTAGATTCAGAAGCTGAGAAAGCTAACATTCCTCTGGGACAGATTACTTCTCAGATGGGATTTCTCCCATTCAGGATTCTGTATGTCCATGGATATGTTGGGAAGTACACAAATTCCATATTTTCTCCAGCATCATCTCCTACAGAGCACCAATAGTGACAACTGTAGCTGTCAATAGAGTTAGGCTCTGAACCAACTCACAGATTGTATTAAGCGTCTGCTATGAGCAAGTCACTATTTTGGGTAAAATTCTGAACACAAAAAGGAATGAGACCATCTTTTGACCTTAAAGAACTTTGAATCTAGCAGAGAATTCTGTGATGGTGACAATAAAAGGCTCTGAGGGATGTGACCTCATGGAGGATACCTGTGAAAATCTAGATTTTTCAAATGAGAGAAAAATTCCTCTCTTGAGAAAAATTATAATCTTTTGGAATATACAGCACTTAAGAAGGGTGGGTAGAGTTTATAGACGTTAACGTGGATGGAGACGGAGGCCTTTGGGTGGAATAGAATAATTTACAGTCAAAATCCTGATGAAGCGAAGCACAGAGCAAGCTTGTGGAAAGGTCTGGAAAAGCTGGAATAAAGGGTCAGCGCAATGATTTCCAACTGTGTCCCTCTGAATAATGTACAATCCTTGAGAAAAGGAATTATATGATTACATTTATTTGGGAAGTTTGTGTCAGAAATGCTAAAATCTGAAAGTTGCAGGATTTTTCAGAATGTTTAACAGGCTTCTCTCCAATAGAAGGCATAAAAATACAATATTTATTTAACCCATTTGACAAAAATATGTAGCACAGAGACAACATTACTAGAGTGACAGATTCAAAAAATACAGTAGCTGCAAGAGTTGTTGCAAAGACTTAATGAGCTTTAATATGTAAATTGAAGTTTGAAATTAAGCATAGTGCCTGGCACATATGCAACATATGTTTGTTTTGTTTTAGGTGTTGTTACTTGAACAAGGCTTTTGACGAGGATTTTCATGATATTCTTGTAGACAAAGTGAATACATATCATCTGAATGATACAAATGATACAAGCTAAAGGATTTTATAGTTAGTTGAATGGCCAGGCTCAGAGAGTGCTCACTAACAGATGCTGCGGACCCAAAGAGGAGCCCTGAATATTGTATTGAGGGCTTCGATCATCCTCTTTAAGGTGGTCCACATATTGATTAAAATGAATGAAGTTGACGTACAAAAGTGTGCAAATCAAATTTGCAGACCCTGGGAATTTGGGAAGGGGAGTTACGTTGGTTCACAGGATCTTGATACAATAGTCTCAACAGACTAAATAATGATGTAAAAATGTATAAAAAGGAAAAATATACAGTCCTATGGTTGAACTTTAAAACCAACTATGCATGCAGAAAATGGCAGAGAGGGGCTTCGCCAAGAATAATTTAGAAAAAGACTTAAGAATTTATAGGAGACTGTAAGGTAACACACGACAACAAGGAAAGGTAGTTTATAGAAAATGTAATGTGATTTCAGGTTGCATCAATAGACATATGGTATCTAGATTTAAAGAGGTGGGAGTCCTATTTGATCTGAACAGGTCAGATCACACGTTGTAACATTTTATCCAGTACTTGGGAGAGACGAAGACTAAATTAGAGCTAAATGGAGGTGGATGACCGAGGCCATGAGTAGACTTTAAAAATGACCCACAAATAGGGCTGGCCCCGTGGCCGAGTGGTTAAGTTCGCGCGCTCCGCTGCAGGCGGCCCAGTGTTTCGTTGGTTCCAATTCTGGGCGCGGACATGGCACTGCTCGTCAGACCACGCTGAGGCAGCATCCCACATGCCACAACTAGAAGAACCCACAACGAAGAATACACAACTATGTACCGGGGGGCTTTGGGGAGAAAAAGGAAAAAATAAAATCTTTAAAAAAAAAAAAATGACCCACAAATAAAGGATGCATTGGGAAGTTTTAGTCTACTGAAGAGAAGATTCAAGAGCAGGTGTGGTGACTCTATTTAAATATTTGGTAGTTTTTCATCTGAAACAAGATTTAGACTTGATTTCTATAATACCATATGGTAGAATTAAGGCCAATAGTTTTATAAAAATCTTTTCATAAATATTTATTGAATGCCAACTGTGTGCCAGGCATCGAGAGAAGCAAGGAAACTCACATAATAAAAGAAGTTCCTGCCCCAGAGACCTCACAATCTATTGGGTGACGGAAACACAGGCAGCCATAAGGCAGCATGAGACATGGGGCCCTAGTGCAGCAATGAACTATGGTAAAGGAGGAATAAGCAACTGGTTTTGCTGGACTGTGGCTTTTTTTGACCAATGTTATATATTACATAATTTAAACATTTACATAAGATTGTAAGAGTAACAAATTTTTTTTTAAGAAAAACTCCAGCATTTTGTAGCTCTTGTCCTGCAGTTTTTCTTGCCCCAGAGGCAACCAGTGTTACCCCTTATAGTTGATTATTGTATTATTTATCTCCAAGACTCTAAACGGCATGGTTGTATTGCTGCTTCTTGACTTTTCAGTTTTAAGCTTTATCTCTTGAATTTCTCTAACAGAAGATGAGGATTCAGCTTGATTTTCTTTGATTATACATGTGCCTTCTTCCATCCTCCATCCTCTCAATTTAATTATGTTGTGTTTTTGGTTAAAGGAAATATTCTGTTATCATGGCTATGAAAACTGTATTCACAGCTGAGTCATGTAAAATACGGTTACTTTTCCTTTCCTGCACAGCTTTTTATTTTCCCTGGAATTAACATTTTCCTCATTTTTAAATTCACTTTATTTTATATGTACTTATCATCAATTCAACCCCAAACATTTCATCATTTATCTAAATCTGTTCTTAAGACACTTGGGGCCCTTTGATTGCCATTCAATTTCATCTTCCAGAGTTTCTTGCGAAGACTTCTCAGCTGCTCAAACTGACCTGGTGATTACTTTTGTGCCTGGGGCCCAGCTCCATCCTGGGATCTCCTTGCACAGCCATCTTGAAGATTCCCTTTGCCTTTCTCCTCTGTTGGGTCACCTACTGCCTGGATCCCATGACTTCTCTTAGTCAACAATCTTTTTAGGATGAGCACATGGTCTATTCATTTTCCATGCAAGAGAAATTGAGACATAAAGTTTTGGGACATTGAAGATCTAGTAATATCTTTATTTTGCCCTCATATTTGATTGAGTTTATCAGCATCTAGACATCTAGATTGGAAATCATTTTCCTTTAGAATTTCGAAGGCATTGCTTTATTTCTTTTTATCTTCCAGTGTTGCTGACATATCCAAAGTCTTTCTGATTCCTGATCCTTTGTATATGACTATATTTTTTATCTTTGGAAAACTTATAGGATCTTTTCTTTGTTGAAATTCCACAGTGATTTGCCTTCATATGAGTCTATTTTTGTTTATTTCACTGGGTATTTTGTAGGCTGTTTCAATCTTGTCCTTCCACTTTGGGAACTTTTCTTGAATAATTGTTATTGATATTTTCTTCTTCTCCATTTCTCTACTCTTTCGGGAACTCCTGCTTTTCGGATTTTGAGCCACTTGTAATGATCCTATTATGTTCATATTTTTCTCTTCTATTAACAACTTTTTTCCTTTAAAAAATAACCTCAGATTCTTAGTACATGGTTGCATTTGTGTTTTATCTTCCTGATAATATTAATAAAAACTTGGAGATATTGAAATTTTCTTCTCTCTGAAAATCATAGTTTCAGCGAAGTTGCTCTGTGTGATGGGGTAGGGGTGTGGAGGAGCAAGGGTCCTTTTCTGTTCTGTTTATTCCATGCTGGAGACTTTCTTCAAAGATATGGTAATTTTTATATTTAAGAGTAGGGCACTCATAAGCTGACTAGCTGTTCTGAGTGCCTGAATGGGGACTATTAACTGTCAGTTTCACTGCAGAGTAATTTGGCTGGGTGGTTTTAATGGGGAATCTCCAGTCAGTATCTTTATATCCTTCTTTTTGGCAAAGAAACATTTCCCATGGAAGATTTTTTTCAAACTCTTGCCTGGCAGATACTGTTCTGAGAGCCAAGTGGACACAGAGCAGAAGGGATTTGCTTTCAGTACGCACAGCATTATTGTTTTCAGTAAGGCATCTGCACCATCAATAGTGCCTGCTGTTACTTAAGATCCTGTGTTTTGTGCTTTCTAGACAATAAACTAGGGAGGGATAGTCTGGCATAGTGAGCTAGGGAACTGGCGATCTGCCCATTTCTTAAAAAATACTTTCAACCAATTTTTAAAATTTTATCCACTCCCTTTCACTCCTACTTCTCAAGGTAACTGATGAGGCCAAATTTTGAGCCTTTGGGGATTATATAGTATAACTCTGGGCTTGTTTTCAGTTTTCCTTACTGCTGGCTTCATACTTCTATTCCTTGGGTGTCTAAGTCATTTACCATTCATCCATCTGCTTTCTAGCTTCCAAAATTGTTTATTCTTTCTTGTTCCCCTTATCCTTGAGAGTTTATGCATATATATGTATGTGTGTGTGTTTGTGTGAAGATATATATATATATTTGATCTAGGATCAGTCTTCTGCACGATCTGGAATATTTGCAGGAAAAGTGACATTTGTGAAGGACTTTGAACAATAAGTCAGATTTTTCAAAGCAGTGAAAGCAGTAAGGAAGAACAACACAAAAGAGATGCGAGAACTTTCATGGAAAATTCAGGAAATGATGAATGTGGCTAGGACATTGGACTGGATGCTTGGGGTAGGCTGAGGTAGTAGTCAGCAAGACTGCAAACAAAGATTAAGAGCACACTGTGATTAGATAGACATGGGGAGAGGAGAGAGGAGTCAAAGATCATTCTGTAGGAGTCAAAGATGATCTAGCTTCTAGATTGGAAAAATTGATGTCCGGTAATTAATGAAACCTATGGGGGCCATTTTTTTCCACATTGTAAGTCATATGTACCCACAATAGACTAGGGTTCCTTAAGATGTGGTGCACTATCCTTCTATGTAGCTGTTAAGCACTTAGGTAGATAGTAGTAGGAAAGGTTCCAGATTGCTTAGCCTATGAAAAATGTCAGCAATTTTCCAGCATATGTATGTACCTCTTTGTAAGCTACTTTATCTCAGGTAACGTTTGAGAAGCACAGGAAGGGGGAGAAGGAGAAATAAAGAGGCAGAGAAAGAAGCAATGCAAAGAAAAAAGACTCATAGTGATGACATCATTGCTGTGTTGTAAAACTGAGCTTTAAATCTGTAAGAGTCATTTCTGTTCTATCTCAATAGGGAGAAATGTGCTGAGCTCTTGGGGTCATTGACTAACATGTCTACCAGATGGATCCTGGATTTGGCTGCTGGAGCACTGCATTCCATCTCCGGGTTTAAGATGCAACAATGCATTATTAAACCTGTTTGTAACACAATGTGCGAGATGACATCATATCCCTGGGTGTGTGTGACCTCACCCAAAATGTGTGCCCTGCTGTGTAAGAAAAGTGGAACTCCAGGATATAGACAGCCAGGTAGCAGTTATTATAGAGCCTTATAAATAGCTGCCCTTCCTCCACTCTTCTCTCTCTTCTCCCAAATTCAAAACGTTCTTTAAAAGAGGAAGAAAAAGTATTTTATGGAATCCTGCATCAAAAAGATGTAATAAAAAATGTTGAGAAATAAACATCTGAAATGAATGAAAAAGGAATATAGCCTCAGGAGATTGTGATTTTTATTTGATATCTCAGTCATGGTCTGTCAGGAAATAAAAATTACTGAGTATTTAGAACAGTAGGACCTTGATGCAGGGAATTGATTATCCTGGTGATAAAGGAGCTAAGAAGTCTAACGAGACAGTGAGACGATGCAGGAATTAGCAAAGGCAAAAAGATGCTGACACCTCTGAGCTGGATGCAGGGAGTGTAGGGAGCCTATTAAGGGGGCAGAAGAGATGCAGCTGCTGCCAGAGATGCCGCAGGAGGCAGAGAGGGCTACCCTGGCCCAGCCCTCCCTTCCTTGCACTCTCCAATCTCCTACCAGTGTTTCTTTCCCAAGGGCTGAGTCCAAGGGGGAAGCCAGTTGACTTAGGAGCCTGGGAAATCCAGCCCGTAAGAGTCAATCTCCTGCAAAGCAAAGCAGATCAGGGAAAGATGAGGAATAGATCTAAGGACAAACAGGTCTAGGACCAGCACCTCTGGAAAGATTAATGCCGTCTTTAAGGGAACATCATCATTGTCTGCAAAATCATCATTGATGTGTGCAGAGTGAGAGTATCCATCAGATCCAAAATTAGATGTGGAAAAATTAGGAGCTAATTTTAGTTGAACATTATAGGGGGCAGCAACCTCTACCACCTTCTTGGATAATATTTTAGCGGTGAGCCTACCCAGTATGACTCACTTGGTTTTTTTTTTATAACAAGTTAATGCTGTTTTTTTTTTTTTTTGGCTGGGAAAGATTTGCCCTGAACTAACATCTGTTGCCAATCTTCCTCTCCTTTTCTTTTTTTTTCCTCCCCAAAGCTTCAGAACATAGCTGTATATTCTACTTGTGAGTCTTTCTAGTTCTTCTTTGTGAGCCAACACCACAGCATGGCTACTGAAAGACAAGTGGTGTGGCTCTACATCTGGGAACCGAACCCAGGCTGCTGAAGCAGAGCATGCCAAACTTTAGCACTAGGCTATCAGGGCTGGCTCTAACTCACTATCTTTTAATTATTAATCACTGATGAAATTAAGCATGAACAACAGTAATGGAAAACATTATTTTAGTAGGAAAAACTAAAATTTATGCTTTTGAGGTATTGTTATTGTTGACATAATTCTTGCTAATAATATGGATACTCAATACACATGCATTTATTTATAATTCAATAACTCACTGCTGGGTAATCATATTATTTGCACAGGTCAACCCTGTTCCCAGACATTCCTACTGCAAGATTGAAGTAATTTCTTTAAAAGTGATATTTGACAGTTGACTGTTGATGCAATGTTCTTTTATTAACTAGCATGTAATTAGTTCATTAAAAAATACCTTCACTGAATAGCAGGCAATTTAATACAATCTACGAAAGTAGAGAAATCCACAATTTCTCACAAATGGGGGCAAAATTACAGTGCAAGGAAACTGGAAACGAGAAGATGCCAGCTGGCAGGACACGAAGTGATTCAGATTACTGTGTGTTTATGACCTCTGTGTTCTAGAAAAAAAAAATTAGTTAGATTAAGCTATTTGAGAATCTTGGAATGCTATGGGTCTGTGCTAGGCTTATCAGAACCATGCATCTGAAGTTTAATTAAGCTGTTTTAAATTTCACCCTTATTTCTGAGCTTTGAAAAAGCAATAAATGTAGGAACTAATAAATAATGGTTGAAGAATGCTGAGATTCCCTCAGATGGCAGCATTCAGTGTAAAATTATGGGCTGTTCCGAAGTCTACTATACTTTTTTTATTGAACATGAACATGATATGAAGCAGAACTCTTTTTTTCAAGAGAATTTGGGAAAAAAACTAACGCAATGTGGGAACCATAATTGTAGAAACTTAAGTTGTTTTTAAAAAGTCAAATCATTCTCTAATAGTGTGTCTATATGTCAGGTTTGGGTCAAAATGACGACAGGAATGTGAGTTTCAGCATAGGAAAAGGGAAACAATGGGGGATTTGCTTCTTGCTCACCTTGATAAGAGACTCTTATTGACTGACCTTCCAGCTTGTCATAATATGAGTTAGTTAAACGTTCTTTTTTTATTATTTACTTTTTAGTTGTGGTAAAATATATATAACGCAAAATTTACCTTTTCAACCATTTTTAAGTGTACAGTTCAGCAGCATTAAGTACATTCGTGTCTTTGTGCAACCATCATCACCATGCATCTCTGAAACTTGGCTTAAAGTTCTTTTGTGGATTTTTTTTCTAAAAAAATTAAAAAGCAAAACACTTTTAAAATTTCTCTAGGGATATTTGGTCACTTCAGCCAACGGTTGAAAATATGCAGGACACTACATCTGTGTCTATATTTGTAGAAGGCAGCATGGTCTTGCCTCACAGCCCTGCAGTTGAAGTATCTACAGGATTGATTGTATTACCAGATAAAAGAGCTGTGACTGAATAAAACAATGGTCCAACCAGACTTATCAAAGAATATTGACTCTCTTTTAGAAAGAAACAAACGTGACAGGACAGAAACTGATATCACTAACCACTTTGATTAAGCTATTTCATTGATTCATTCAACAAATACTTAACTGAGCATCTACTTGTACTAGACATTGTTCTAGATGGTGAGGGATTTGGAGTGGACAAATACCAAGACTTCATTCCCATTGGCCTTATATTCGAGTAGGAGAGACAGTCTATACACAGATCAATATGCAGTAAATAGGGGTAAATGCTATGATGAAATGTAAGTATGGATAAGAGAAATAAAAGCAAATTTGGTTTCCTCTTTCCTGTTTACCTCGACTGATAATATTCCAAAGACAAAAGGAGACCTCTTCAAATAGAAACCCCACTTACCAAACAAGCCACTGGCTCTCATTCCTTGCTGTGCCCTTACCCTGGTGCACAGGATGGTAGGCTAGGATAAAGATGAGGCTGAGCTGGTCAGAGTATGAGGAACCTGTTTCTCTTTGTTCTCTTCTCTCTGTTTCTCAGGTTTTTCTCAGCATCTTGGTTGCCTTTCCTCTTCTCCCTTCATTGCATCGACCAGACAAATAACTAAGGATACCCAGCCATTCATTTCTCCCACAACGTGATTGCTGTGTGGCTGACACTTGGTGTGTCGCAGTTGACACATGGCTCAGGCATGCCTGACATGTGGTTCAGATGTGGGTGATAGGTGATTCAGGTGTGGCTGGCACTTTGCTGATGCAGGGCTGACACATGACGCAGGCATGGCTCACACGCGACTCAGGCATTCATCGCACATTATCCATGCATGGCAGGCATGTGGTCACACGTGGGACATGTCATAGAGGTGTGGCTCCCACATTGCTGATACATGGCCCCCACATACTCAGTCATGGCTGGCACATGGCTCATGCATGCCTCAGCTGTGTTTCATGTGTGGCTCACCTGAGCTTCATGTGTGGTTCAAGCATTGAACATGGGTGAGGAGTGTTTCAGCCGTGATTCAGGCGTGGCTCACACGTAGTGCAGGCATGGCTCAGCCATGGCTCACATGGATTTCAGGCGAGCCTCAGACCTGAGACAGGTGTGGCTGACACATGATTCAGGAGTTTGTCACACATGGCTATCAAAGGTCTCACGTGAGGCTCACGCATGGCTGGTGCATGGCTCTGTCATGGATGGCACGTGGCTCAGGCATGTCTGATACGAGACACAGGCATTGCTGACATGTGTTTCAGGCATGGGATTCAGGTATGTCGGACACGGCTTCCAGTGGTATGTGATGCTTCGCTCAGGCTGCAGTGACACGTGCTTGCTGTGTGGCTGACACTTGGTGTGTCGCAGTTGACACATGGCTCAGGCGTGCCTGACATGTGGTTCTGATGTGGGTGATAGGTGATTCAGGAGTGCCTGGCACATTTCTGATGCGGGGCTGACACATGACGCAGGCATGGCTCACAGGCGTCTCAGGCATTCATTGCACATTATCCATGCGTGGCAGGCATGAGAATTAGAAATCTGCCATTACGGGGCACTATGCTAGTTGCTGCAGGGAGTGAGGGGTGTGTAAGGCACAATTCTGATCCCCTAGAATTCATTGGCACATAGTAACGTATTTGCAGAAGGAGACAACCAATGCCACATGTCACATGAACAGCAGAGGTGACAGATGCTTTGAGGGTTTCAGGAGATGCCAAGATGACTTCCGTTAAGACAATCAGGGAAGCAATCACAGAAAATGTGACTCAAGAGATGCATCTTGTTGGATGAGCAGTGCAGAACCATGAAAGTTAAGAGAAAAGAGGATCTCAATATGGAAGAAGTGACCAATGCGTTCCGCAGGTGCCAAAATGTTCAAGAAGAAGGACACTGGAAAAGTTTAATTGCAAGTCAGTGCCCTTTGAAATGGCATCTATGTAGGGGAAAATATCTGGCAGAAAATTAAAATTCAGTAAATCAATTGTTCTATCTAAATAGCACTAACTCACATGTTTGTCTGACTTCACCACTGAATTAAGCTCATTTATTCATTCAATAGATGTTAACAGATTGCCTAATTTGTGCATTTACGGCGGATGCATACAGCAGTGAACAAAGCAGAAGTCCCTGCTCTCATGAAGCTTTTCATTCTAGAGGAGAGAGATTTTGAAGATAGCTGTAAATATGGAAGATTTTAAATGGTGATGAGTGCTGTGAAGAAAGGAAAGTCAAGGAATGGGAATGGAGTGTTAGCCCCGAATCAGGACTGTGGCTGTCATCTGAGGGAAGCAAAAAAGCCCACTGTGGTTGGAGCACAGGAGCAAGAGGATGAGGGCACAAGACATGGTCCAAAGAGGCAGAGGTCAGATTCTTATCAGTCTGCAGACTGACATAAAGACCTTGACATTGACTGTGGGTATGAGAGGAAATCAGTCAGGGTGTTAACCAGCGGAGTGATAATGGTCTAACTTAGGTTTTAGTAGGATAGCTCTGGCTTCTGTGTTGAGAATAGATTGAAAATTGTATATAGTTGTGATGTAGACGTGCTCTGAAGGTCATTGCTAAACTTACATACTATCTTTGGCCACCGGTGTTTGATTTAGTGAAAAAAATAATCATCAAACTGGCTGTTTATTACCTTTAGGCTAATGATGAGAAGATATATCAGTGTCAATCAGGGTAAAAGAACCAGTAGGAAATATATTAACATATATCTCTATGTTAATAATATTAATTATAAGTAATATATTAATACTAATTCTATATAACTATATACATTAATTATATATATGCATATATAGAAAGAGAGAGATTGCAAGAAACTGGCTTTTGCAATTGTAGAGCTGTCTAGACAGGTCCAAAATCTGTAGGGCAAACTGTCAGGAAAGGCAGGGTAGAAACTCAGGTGGGAACTCATGCTCTAGTCCACAAGTGGAATTTCTTCTTCCAGAAGAAAAGCTTAGTTTTGTTCTAAGGCCTTTCAATGGGTGGCACCAGATCCACCCAGATTATCGGGGAATCTCCTTTACATAAAGTCAACTAATAGTAGATGTTGATCACATCTACGAAATATCTTCACAGCAACACCTAGGTGAGTATTTGAATACCTGGATAGTATAGCATAGCCATGTTGACATATAAGAGTGATCATCATAGAGGACTAAGGGATTTTTACCCAGCAACAAACGAACTGGCTTTGTGCAGACTCTGACAACTCCTTCCTCTCCCCTCTGCTTTTTAACTGGCTCCTTGGAATTGTGCAGACAGCCTCAGACTTGGATTTCCTGTCTGATAGGCTCATAGTCAGGTTCCAAATGAGAAAATATTAATTAAAAAGACTGGACATGGTCTTGCTTATGAACTCATTAGCACTGGGAGCCTGGCTTCTGCATCTGGATGTTCCAGTGCCAAGAGGGTAAATTTCAGCCCGAAACACCAGCCTCCCGGATCTTACGTCCAATTTTGTTGCCACTCCAATTGTTGACTCTTTCATATAAGAACAGTGGCGCTGTCTGTCCTGCTGTCCATAATTCAATATTCAAATGCCTCTTTAAGAACAAAATAGTGCCTGTGTGACTTTGTGTGGGCAGTAGGTAAATTCTGGGGATGAGGAATAACAACCATCCAGTTCATCCTATTGACCCCAATGAACTCTGCTCAATAAATATTTGCAGAGTGACTGAAGCCCAAAGCATGCCTTGAGTTTATGCAACTTGGTGACATTTCTACCACTATAACTGTGCTACCACAAACTTTATCTTGGAGAACTCACGATAGGTGGTGAAGTTACTCTGAACCTAGGAAGCTGCTATTGGCCAAATTATGTGCTCTTGGAGAGGAATATTTCCTGTGTATTAAAAATAAAAAAAAGCCAACATGACTAATATGGTAAGAATGTTCTCATCTTCTCCAGGAGAAGAAAGGAGTCAGGTAGAGCTTTGCAACAATCCGTGGTCACAAACCTCAGTAGACACCCAGGTCATTAACTAACCACACACATGTGGCACACAGAATGGAACATCCCAAGGCTCTGAAACCACAGGCATCTATCTGCCGGATTAAAGGAAGCAGTTTCACATGCCCAGACAGCAAAAGGATGTGGTGAATTTTCAAACGGTTCTGATTTATAGGCAATAAGGTGCAAGGTTATGGTACACAGAAAAATGAACCATTTACACTTCTCCTCGTCACCCTCTTCCAGAAATCCTGGCTGCTGCTGGTTTCTAGGAAGATACCAAGAGTGTCGCCATCCTAATACCATGCCAGGTCCTTGTTTCCATCATCCAGCCACACATCTCTGCTGTAATCCTTCTGGAGAAGCCACGAAACCCCTGCCTTTGGTTGCCAGCCAAATCAGGGTGTGATATTTTTTCCTGTTTAATTAGAAAGAAAAAAAAGCTTACTCATTTGCTTTTGCCAGCTATCTGAAAGTTCAAAAGGTAAAGAACATTCCCCTCCACAAATAAACCATGGAATGTATTTGGAAATTGAGTTTTCATCAGCAGTTGCTGTTTTTTGAGCCATTTATTCCACTGCTAAGGAAGGTGAAATGGGGAGTTCTTTCCTGAAGAGAAAAAGAAAAGAGAGAGAGCCACTTTATATTTATAATTTGGCATCTATGGGAGGAACTCTAGCAATTTAGAGTTTCTTTCAGACGTTAATATAGGCTAGTAATGTTCTCAGATGAGAGGGACTTGTCATGTCCCCTTGGCACAGGAAGAGTTCAAATTTCCCCTTAAAGGAAATAATAAAATGAATCTATGCTCACTTAGAAGGCTTCCTGTGATAGGCCATGATGGAGCTTTATAAACCAACCTGTCCTTAGTGAAAGACTTTATTCATAAAATTATATTTTTAATTTATAATAATGCAAGGCTGAATGTCATATTTACTGCATAGGGCTGCCCACAGGTTCCCCTAGGGACCGGGGCTCCTGTCCATGGAACTTTACAGAATACCCCCACAGGAGCCCCCTTCATGCTCAGTTTATGGAGGAAATGACATTTGAATTGGGCCTTGAAAGGCAGAGGATTTGAACAATAGAGAAGAACATCACCTAAGTTTTTCTGCCTGACTGATCTCATCTTCTAACATTCTAGAGTTATTTTTCAGTTAGTGAAGAAAATTGGCTCGACTCTCTATCCTCCCTACTGTGGGGATTCTAGTATCTTCCTCGGTACACCTCAGAGGTCTTTGAGGATTTACCTTTCTCTTGGTCACTCTCCTAGAGTTTCTCACTTCCACTGAATTTTCCATCTCCTTTCTGTGTTTCATCTTCTCAAGCTATGTTTTTCTCCTTCTTTGCCCTCCATCACTTTTATCTTTAGTTTCTCAAGACACCAATGATATAAGGCTGTTTGATGTCTGGATTTTAAGATAACTGAGGAGGTTGCGGCATAGCACACAATTGGCAACATCTTAAATTTTATATCAGATATCCCTCACCCAATTTCCCTGGTCTTCTCAGACATAAGAAATATCTTACCAGCCCTCTCTTTTGGGATGCCACTTGTCATTAATCTGAGGCCACAGCTAGAGTAAGGCAAGGTTGATATATAAAGAGACGCCCTGATATTACAGCTTGATGAACTACAAACTTTCTTTTGTAGGTAGCAGTCCGAAGTAAGATTTCCAGGTTCAACTTTGGCTGTGTTCCACATGATCATTCAGGGACCTGGATGTTAGTGAGCTGATATTTCATTGTCCTCCAGGCTTTGTATTTGTTCCCGTGGCCCAAGCTGCCATGCCCCAGTGGTTATGGCCAGCAGAAAAGAGGAAGAGAGTGGAAGAGAATGCTTACTGCCTATGGTTGTCATCCAGGAGTGGCACATACCACTTCTGCTCTCATTCTATGAGTGAGAATTCAGTCAAGCAAGGGGTCTGGGAAGATAGTTTCTACACAGGTAGCCACGTGGTCAGCCCCATCTCCTTTACTGTGAAAGAAGGTGAGAACAAAGGTTCCACATCCTTCTCCTTATCTTCCAGAGACTTTTTCCTTTATAGGCATCTGATTTGTCTCTAATTCTCAGCAGTCAACTTTCAGATTCCTGTATATTTTTCATGAAAACCAACTCTATTCTTCACGTTTTAATGCTCTCCTCCCAGGCAAGACTCAGTGGCCTCAACTTTTGACATGAAAACCATCTGTTAAATGCTGTTTCTATACCAGAGAATCAGTTGCCTTTAGGATAAGTGCTCCTTGTCCTTACAACGCAGTCACCAAGCAGTCATGTTACTCTGTATGTGCCTATGTAGGCACCTCCTTGCAAGTGTGCAAATAGGAATTTTTCCTTTCTGCTACATGAGGAATTGCATGCAGAGTGGTGAAGTGAGAGAATATTTCCTGAGGAGGAAATACTGAAGCAAAAGAGTAGAAAGAAAAAGCTTGGGATAATTTCAGGCATAACAGGCAGGTCTCGTTTGCCTGGCTCATAGGTTATATGAAAAGGGATGGGGGCGTTAGCAAGGACTGTTTCCAGTTGCAAGTAACAGAAACCAAATGCAAACCAGCAGAGGTTAAAAACGGTGACTATATGAGAACTCCCATGTTTGTCTAGATCCAGGGCTCCAGTGTCATCAAGTCATTGCCTCTATCTCTGAGCTGTTTGGCCTCTTTCTTCCCACATAGGCCCTCTCCATAGGGCCCCTGATATCTCTAAGCCATATATTATCTAGAAAATATTTAAATCGATGTTTCCAGTGAGTCGCCAAGGTAAAACAAAGGTGAAATTCCAGAGCCAAATCACTCCATGCAGAATTTGGAAAGCACAGAGCCAGCTCTGCTACTCTTGGATTCTCTTGACAGATGAAAATTTAAAAAGGGCAGCAGTGGGGGTTGGGGGGCAGTTCTGAATGTAGAGAGGGGAAGGATTTTTTAAAGAAATTTCTTCGGAGAGAGTTTCTCTCCAAAGTCCTCTCCACGTCATGAGGTCCTCCTGTGAGCCGCCTCTGACACTTCAAGCCTACTCAGGATGCATCTATGGGGCCACTCTGATTTGGGAGACATAGTCAACTGACGTCTGAGTCACAGCTGAGCAAGCTGAAGCTGCCATGACAGCAGGAGACAGAGCTGCCTTGGGAGCAGCCGACCTGCCCAGAGTTTGTTGGGACAAGAGATGTGTGAGTGTTTCTGAACAACTAGAGGTAGGCCAAGAGGAGAAGAGCCAGTGTGGGCTCAGCCTAAGTCTTGCCCAACAAATGCTCCAAGAGGGGTGTAGGGAGCTTCAGCAGCGTGAAACTGGAGGTGAATGGTATATTCTTGGGAGCTGCAGAAGAACTCACAAGAGATCTATCTAAATGGGGCAGGGGAACCACAGAAAACTACCCTGGTAATAGGAATATCTGAAGAACCCATTAAAGTGCCCACAAGAGGTAGAGATTGGTTTAAACATCTGCCACCCAGACAGCATGAAGCCAGCTTAGTAGAGGATCATTCTTAAGTGAGAATTTTCTTCACTCCTTAACATTCCTCCTTCTCTATCCCAAACTCTGAGCCCAAAGGGATCAGAAGCTAGTTAACAAGCTTGGGAGGTGGACACTTAGGAGAAGTATAAGGTAGAGAAATACAGAAAAAGTCAACCACATCGTTCCTCCCTATTTCCCCTGCTGCCTCCCAGCCTGAAGCAGGCCTAAGCTGGGGAATGGGAGAATATTTTACTTTAAATCAAGTGCAAAGTTTTCACTAATATCTTAGTCTCAACATCGCAATTTCTAAAGGGGACTATATTTGTGACTTAAAGTGACTTTAGGATCTAAGTCTGATCAGAAAATTGGCCTAGAGGAATTTTTATCTAAATCAGATAAAGTTTTGAAGAGACAGTGGAACACAAAAAATAGCTTCATTTAATTACATGATAAATTCTGCTTATTCAGCTTACTGTGTACATCTCTCCATAAATCATGATTCCAGAGGGGAAAAAACTCCCTCACTCCTCCAGAACCCACAAAATTCCCTGGAAAAGACTCCTAGGGTCCCTTCTTGAGTCAGTGTCCCTCTGCTCCCACTCCACCACACCTGTGACAAGGGAGTCATATGGTTATTAACAGCCCCATTTGGGTCACCTGGAGAAAGCAAGGGGAAAATTCTAAAAGGAGAAGATACTGAGAACACATAGACATCCACTGTGACAGGAGATGATGGAACAGGGGTTCTGAAAGACTGCAGGAAGAGTCACTCCTATGAAAGAAAGGTCCACGGTTAAAGCAGAACCTCAAATTCCACTGGATGGGCTGGGGTACAGCATGTTGGGAACATTCTGTTGGTAGCCCAGATCTGGAATGCAAGAAATCTAGCAATATGGAAGAGTGCCCCCTGGGAGCTTCACTGTGACCTTTGTCATTCCTGTGCCATCCATGTTGGCACACGTGCCACTGTTTCTACTCTGCGCATGGGGCGTGTGCTGCTTTCTTTGACATGCCTACTGGTCAGGGTGATGGGCTGAAGCCAGAGCCATCCCTCCGGGTCAACCTAAACCCTATGGCCTTTCTTAGTGGGTCCACCAATCATCAACAGATAAGTGTGAGGACCGTAATACTTCTAAAGACTATTTTAGAAAAAGTGAAAGAAGTTAATCGACATTTAAAAGAGACCTCATCCTTCATATACCTTGAGGTTACAGTTCCTTTCACTTATTCAAAAAATATATATATAGGTATATACATATGTTTCTTACACCCTGATTATATAATAAGCACAGTGTTAGAATCTGGGAACATAACACATTTAGAAAAATGTCTGCAGGTTTGTCTCCCTTGCCAGAAGTAAGCTCCACTAGAACAGGGTTTTGTTTACCTAGTTCACTACCGAGTCTCCAGTGTCTGGAAAAATGTCTGGTATATAACAGGAGCTCAATAAATATTACTTGATTGAATAAAGCAGTGTAATTACTGCCCTCAAGGAACTTTAGGTTCAGTGGAGGAGAAAGACATATAAGCACAATATAGTGTAGTAAATTCAATGACACGGAAATCATAAAACTGTGTAAGAGCAAACAGAGGGTGGGGGTGAGGGAGGAATGGGTGAGGCTTCCAAGAGATGATGCAATGTGGGACATTAAAGGATGAGCAGAGCATTGCCCCTTTAGGATACTATTCTCCTCCCCTCCCCTTCTCTTCTCTTGATTTCTTGACTCGTCTCTTGATGAGAAGGGACAATGGGCATAGAGCGAGCACTCTGGGCCTCCTCTTTCCTGGGTGTGGTCTTTTCTGTAGCAATACCAATGGGATGACTTTACAGGATCTCAGCAAGAAGCCTGTGGGACTGTAGCTCTGTGGGATCTTGGCAGAACCTCTCCCAGTGCTAAGGTCAGAACTGGGAAAAGATGTGGTAATCACATGTGGGCTCCAAGGCAAAGCTGGCATGGAGCAGAACTCTTCTTGCAAACTGTGCTTTCAGGGGAATGATGGGGAGCTTTTCCTGTGTGTGGCCAGTTTGATAGGGTTAAAATATGATTAAGCCTAAACGTGTAAACAGCAAATCCCCAAGTTAATGATGATGTAACACTCTGTTAGTGTTAGGCTGGATTATAGCTGATTGTATTGCCTCATATTGGAATCTGGTCCAAAATGTTGATTCCTTTAAAATCCCGTAGTCATCCCCAGGAATATCATGATGCACCAAAGAGAAACCTTTCTAAAGTTTCTAGAGTTTCAAGGAGACATTTCTTAGCACCACCTGGAGAAACCACAGACAACACTGCCTGGCCCTTAGGGGCCTCTGAGGGCCACACATCTAGAGCGGAGACCCTGTGCTGCCCTTCTCAGCCACACCCACAGCACAGACCTGGGTCCAGGTGCTTAACCTTACATCCTAACAGAGAAGAAAAGCGAAAGGCAGTTAAACATAAAGGAAAATTAATACTACCCTTGGTTGAAATCACATCCGACTGGAGTCACAGCCCAATTTGTAATCCTTTATCTTTCCTGGTATTCCTTCAGCTGCCATTCACACTCCCACAGGATAGGTTCTTTTTCCAGGGCAACGAGTGCTCAATTCATCAGGGAACAGAATCTGCTCCTGTGCTATTTCTCCAGGAGCCTCAAAAGGTTTGAATATAAATGGAGACCAAAGACATGTTATTTTCAGAAGTGAACATTTTTCACCCTTGTTTAAGGATGTTGATCCTTATCACTCCCTTCCACGGGGAGACCGTCCCCGCTCTGCACCATGTTCCTAGTGACTTCAAAGGGAGTCTGGAAGGAGCCCCAGAAGATGAACTGCTGTGCTCCATTCCAACCATAGCATTTCTGACAGCACTTCAGCGCAAAACAAAAGCTTCATCTAGGTAAGGATCTCCAATAATGAAGCTCCTTTTTGTTTTGTTTTTAAAGATTAGCTACAAGAAAGAAAATGCTACAGGAAGTGATAACAGTAATGGTTATCACGATATTAACATGCAACATCTGGGCTTCTGTGGACTATGCCCAGAGGCATGCCAGTGTTGCTAAGGACTTAGGCACAATTATCTCAACTCTGGGTTAATGAAAAAAAAACTGAACATAGTTCTTTAAGTTTGAATCTAAGTCAGTTTCGTAAGACTGTTGGGATTGAACCAAAGCTGGCTGATCGTTCCGTGTGAAAAGGTGAGAGGTTTTCCTATTTGATAAAATTATACAAAAGATTCTAAACCCTCTAATTAAATATGACAAAGGCTTCAGAATGAGAATACTTGTTGCTGCCCACATCATTCCCAGACTCATCTGGGAAATCCCCATCCACATCATTTCTCCTCTGACCCTCTTCTTGGAGCTAACATGACTCCCAGCTTCTCCAATGCTCTCATCTGCCTGGCTTGATATCAATGGCATAATGGCAAAAACAGGGGTCTGAAGAATGGAACTCTAGTCCCTCCCATCACTCTGCTGATTACCCGGTGACAGGTTAGTTGGCCTCTTCAACCTCAATTACTTCGTGGGAATAATAATATTTTGCCTGTCTAAAGGCAGGAGGCTAGACAAGATGAATGATGTATCTCAACTCTGTGTATACTTTATCTACTTTACCTTAAAATAGTGCCATGAATGACCCAAATTGCTATGCTTTGAACGTAGAACTCATATACACACAAAAAAGACTAAACAAATGATATAACTCAAGTAATTTTGCTTATATCCACTAATTTTCATTTGAGCAACTTGACGTTTTCTCACTTCATGGTAAGGTCTTTATATCATCAGATGATTCCTTGAGGTTTCATTCAGCTGGAAGGTCCGCAGTTCTATTATGTTTTTTCAGGGGAACTTAAAATAAATGTGAAAACAAATGGGCCAAAAAGTCAGGTTGATTACTAAAATGTGTCTGGGAGCCAACTTGTCTTTTTCATTTGTGTAGCACTGTCTTTAAGCCTTGGGCGATTCTTGATCATTACAACGGCTCCTATGGTTTTAGGATCACCTCCCTCCAATGCATTTCATACTGCTACCATGGATTTTTCTAAACATAGATCTAATTGTCCATCTTGCTAAAGTGGGTTCATGTTCATTAGTATAGGCCTTTCAGAAAATTGCCTTTCTCATGACTTTCTCACCTCACTGCCTGTCCTTCTTCAACATGAGACACAGGAGACACTGGCCATCCCACCACATTCCATGTACCTTCTCACCTGTAAGTTAACCCATGCTGTTACCTCCTGTAGGATTCCTTTCTGTCTTAGTTTTCTATGGCTGGAGAAGCTTAAAACAACACTCAGTGGCTTAGTGGCTAAAATAACACCTATTTATTACTCCACGCAGGTCAGAAGTCCAGACCCAGAACAGCTAGGTTCTTTGTTCAGTGTCTTACAGCACTGAAATCAAGGTGGCATCCTCAGCTGGAGGCCCGACTAGGGGAAGACCCGCTTTCAAACTCCTTCAGGTTGTTGGCTGAGTTAATTTCCCTGTAGCTGGAGGAGCCAGGTCCCCGCAGTCTTGCTAGCTGTTGTCTGGGGGCTGCATGAAGCTCCTGGAGGTGGCTCTCAGGTCCTTGCCAGAGGGCCCCTTTCATAGGCCCTCACACACCTCCAAACTCTCTGATTTCCTAAGGGACCCAGCCCATTTTAAAGGCTCACCTGATCAGATCAGGCCCACTCAGATAATCTCCTTTGATTAATGCAACTGATAGGGACCTTGATTACATCTGCAAAATCCCTTTTGCCATATAATACAGACATGGCAGTAATATCTCATTATACTCACAAGTTCTACCCACACTTAATGGAAGGGAATTGTACAAGGGCAAAGATCATCCTCTTCAAATTCTACCATACCTTTCTTTCTCTGCTGGGCAAACTACTATCTATCATCCAGGAGCTAGTTGGTTTATTTATTTATTTATTTCATTGAGATCAGTTATATTTCATGTGAAATAAGTGGCTCTTTTGTATCACAGTGGGAACCGTGAACACAGAGTAATCAGTCAAAAATTTAATAATACATTGGCCATGGACACATGTTATTCAGTGAATTATAGAGCAGTACCCTAGAGATCCTTTTTGAATTTGACTTAGGAGTCATGGAAGTTTTTGCACCTCCTGTGTTAAGCAACCCTGGCATCCGCAGCCTGAGGTGCTGGCCCTGTGCTCACTGTGGGTCTCTATTTATCCCAATACTATTATATTTATCACCTCATATTATACCTAGCTATGTACATATCTGTCTGAATTAATATGTAAGAAATTGGGATATGGTGGAATTCTTGGTTTCATTATGCATACCGCAGATCCCATGTTTGTTGAAACTATGTTCTGTGAGTGGAAATCCCCTTTCTAAACATTGTTTGCATTCCTTGAAAGGGAGGTGTGTCAAGTTGTCTAATGGGAAATATTTTCCCAGGTAAAGGTGGAAGCTTAATGCCAAGTGAAATATGAGTCCCCTTTACCTTGCACACCACCATTGCACACTCAATAATTCAGGCGCTTCATGCCAGTGGTATAGCCACAGGGATTCAGATGTAAGATTAGAACTGCTATTCACTTTCATTATGCATTCATGTTTGCTCATAAAGGTCTAGATCCTATGAGAAAACATCCTCAGCAAATTGAGTGGAAAGATGCTGAAGAGGAGGTGCAATTCTAAAAATTTAAAACAGCAATATTTTGCATCTGTGGTCCAAATGAATAAGGCTAATGGTGGTCATAAATGGCATAAAATAATTAAGCATGAACACCACTGGCATCCGTATAAGAACTTCAAAATGGCCATTAGTTATACATTCCTTTTTCTCCTGGAAAATTTTCTTTCATAAAGGAAGTAGGAGGAATTCACATTTAATGTGCTTGGTTCCTCCACCTGAGAGCCAGTTCAGGTCTCATTCAGTCTTTCCAGGATGAGTGAATCCAGTTTTTGTCCCAGTCCGTCTAGGTGCACACAGGGGAGAGGAAAACCTTGTGAAATTATTGGATGGTATATAGACACCAATGTGCGGTCAAGATTTGGAGGAAGCAAACGCTTTAGCCTGTTTAGCAATGCAAAATATATCCTGCCCTGTCAATTTTCTGGAAAGAAAAGTGGAATTTGAGTAATTTTATACTATAGGCTGAATTTCAGGATTCTTCATTTTGCAAAGAATGAGCATGGGAAATTATCCAGAACCACAGCTCTTTGCTGTGACTCTCTGAAAAAAGAGGCTGGAATTGACCTACTCATATTCTCTCATGCAGGACAGCACCACTCAGCAACTACACTGAGTTCGGAACCTCCCAGATGACAATGACGAGAATGAAAAAATAACAGCTCCTTACTTTTAAAATGTTTGCAGAGGACTGGGTTCTATAAATTCTATGCCACTGGAATGCTGGAAAGAAAGGCACCAGTTCGGATAATACTTAACAAAGCATTTGACCTGGCACCAAGCTTCCATTAATGGAATTAAGAAAAATCTGCCAGTGTTCTGGGGAAGATGATTCCCACAGTTCCCCTCCAAAATGTTTTCAAATATGCAGGAAGGAAAAAAAAAAAAGATGAATCAAGCAGAATACTTCGTGGACAATCTTTCTAAGCTGGGATGAATTATGTTGGCTTCTGTTCCCTGATCAATACCTTCCCCAAGAAATGTAAGGATGCTTCCATGGCCCTAATCAGCAGAGACAGTTTAAAAATTGATCTGGAGAATCGACACTTGACCCCGTGACTCCGCTTTTTGTCGACATAGTAGATCACATCTGGTCTTGAACTGTAAAATTGTTGGCCTGGTCCAGAGAGCGTATTGCTCTGACAGCTGCATGCATTTTCTCCACAGAGTAAGTCTTCTCCCAGAGACTCAGGAAACCAGGACAACACAGCTTTCATTGCTAGATCCGCTAACCACAAAGAGAATTCTAGTAAGTTTCCACAAAAAGGCCCTTTGGACTAAGCTATTCAAAAGGAAGGAGTGCTATGAGAGATGACTGGCAAGGGCATACACGTGGGTGTGGGAGGAACTTGATTTAAATTCTAACTCTATCTTTGACCCTCAGTAATCCAATAATCCAAAAAGGGGTAAGACATCCACATTCCGTCCTCTGAAAAAGAAAATACTATAGAGATTGAAATAAAGTGCCACTATCTTTAAAAAAAATAATTATATGTTACACTCTTTAACTCAGTAGCATCATCCTGACCCTCTAGTCTAGAACAATTTGGTATTTTATAATAAAATGCATGTATTTACTAATTCAACAAGGGCTTCCTGGACATCTACAATGTGTCAAAACTCATTTCTAAAGATATGTGATATGAATCACCTCTATAAAGGAATAAACAATTTAGCTGATGAGAAAATCAACCTTTTGATTTTAAACTATAGTTTTATAATATAAGTAATATACTAAAGGATTGTCTTTTTAAAATGTTTACGTTTATTGAATATTTATTGGACTGTCTCATTTAAACCACATAACAGTCACTTGAGATAAAATATCACTACAGAAGTAACTGAAACTCAGAGGTCTTTAACCACATGTCCAAGGTCACACAGCTTGTTGAGTAGGTGGATCAGCCAGGATTCAAAGCCCCGGTCTACCTGGCTGCACAGGGTCTGTTCATAGCACTTCATCATCTAACCTCTTCAGGATGCTGATGGCTTCAAGGAGTTAATGACTGCAAAGTTCTTCACAGATGTCCAGAGCGATTTGACCTCATGGCAGCACTAGAATAACCTGGTATATTTAGGTCATCCGAAAAATGCTATCATAAAACAATTTTAAGGTTTCCTGTAACTTGGGCTAGAAGTCCCATATGAATTCTACATGAATTCCATATGGTGGTATCTAACTTTGTCCTCTGACTCCAGTCTAGGTCCCCAGCTTCCTGAGGAGCTACTGTCCCCAACCCTCCTGGCTTCTGCACACTCTTCACTCTGGCCACATCATGTGACTCACCAGTCACCACACAGCCTGAGCTTTTACAAGGCTCCATGACTCTTTCCAGAAAATTCTTTTAGCCACTTTGCGACTTCAATAGTAGGAACTGAGAACTCTTTTAAATTTGCTCCCATAACATTCTGTGCCTATCTTTATCATTGTACAGGTCACATTTGTTTTAATTATAGATTCATACTAGACTATACTTTCACTATATCTTACCCATGTTTGTCATCCTAGTGTCTAGTATAGTGGGAGCATGTCACTTCATACATGTTCATTAAATGAATGAAATGTAACCTCTTTATGTTTCCTATCACTCTTCTTCTTTTCTGTTCATGCAAAATGATCTTGAAAGTTAAATGGCTTCTTATTGTAGGTCTAATGATATTTTCAAAGCAATGCTCAGGGGAATTTTCTCGGAATGTCCTCTACTTACATATGGAATTGGCCAGTCATATCTCCCTAAGCACATGAAAGCATGATATCATTAACACTCACAGCAATACCATGCCCCCCATCCATGCAGAAGACCAAACACACAATTCACTCATTCATTCAACTAATATTTATCATTTAATTCCTAAAGCATTTCAACCACACAAGACACAGAAAAATTTGTTTTTCTTAAATGAAGACTTAATACTCTTAATTCTCATGACTATGATTAGCAGCTCTAATTTCTGATATTTCTAAGATACCTCTCATCAAAAAGTGTCACGGAGGGGGCTGACCTGGTGACGCAGTGGTTAAGTTTGCACGTTCTGCTTCAGTGGCCCAGGGTTCGCCGGTTCGGATCCTCAGTGCAGACCAGTGAACCGCTTATCAAGCCATGCTGTGGCAGGTGTCCTACATATAAAGTAGAGGAAGATGGGCACAAATGTTAGCTCAGGGCCAATCTTCCTCAGCAAAAATAGGGGGATTGGTGGCAGACGTTAGCTCAGGGCCAATCTTCCTCAGCAAAAATAGGGTGATTGGCGGAAGACATTAGCTCAGGGCTAATCCTCCTCAAAAAAAAAGTGTCATGGAGACTTCCCATTCCTGATAAGATGCCAAAATAACACAGACTTTCTCCTCCTTTCTCAAATCCAATCCTGAATATGCCAAAAGTGTGAGAAGGAGGTGAGATTGAGCAATCCAAGAAAATAATACCACAACTTGGAGAAACCCCTAGAAAGACAGAAGATGATTGAATTTTGATGCCACAGTTAACTCACAGGGGTGCTGAAAGATACTTTAACATCTCAAGGAAAACTCAGCAATTCTCAGCATCTGTTGCATACCGTGCAAAGTACTCGCTCAAGGAGGCTCAGTTTCAAAGTAGATTCCATGATATTCTTTCTTATGACAATATATTTTTGAAAGTTGATTTTTCAGTGCTTTCTGTGATAAAAATTAATGTAGAATAGTAAATGAGGTTAACAGTATTCCATCCAATTCCTGGATTTGAAAAGTTGTGCCCAACAGTTACACACATCCTATTAATAAGTAATCATGGTTATTTAAGAACAAAATAAAAATACACCATTTATTTGCATTATTTTTTCAAATAGTTACTAAAGTTTTAGAACATAAACACTTATTGAGTTCTGTCAACCCAGCTACTTAATAAACAGACTAGTAAGTATTTCTTTTGGCCTGGAAATGCTGTGGAAAAATTATTGAGACACTAAGAGTGCCATGAAGTGAGAATTTTTGGTAACCTCTGTCTCTGTATCATTATGAAATAAATTTTGAACTTGTAGGCCCGCTCAAGGGCCCCAGGAACTCTCAAAGATCTATGGATTACACTTTGAGAACCAACACATTAGCTTAATTCTCTACTTCTCAAGTGTCAAAAGAGATTTTTTAAAGTTATATGAATTACCTCTCATCCAAAAGTGGGCAATCTCTCTATCATGGCTTACTCTGTTGAATGCCTCTCTGCTTGTCTGGAGTCTGGCACAGGCTGCTGGTCTAAGGTACATTTATTTATTCACTGAACTAACATGAATTGAGTACATACCTCACTATCTTGGTTTAGAGATTGTTATGCATATAAGACATTTCCTCTTCCTTCAGGTAGCATACAATCCTGTGGGAGAAATTGGCAAAAATACAGATCACCAACAGGATTTTTAAAATGCTATCATGGAGGTAAACAGAGTGCTTTGGGAGCACACAAACAGATTTCCTAATTTAGCTTTCGTGGATCATGGAAGATTCTCCCAAGAGATGAAATGTTGACTATGCCTCAAAGAATAAAGGTATAAGAGAGAGAGAGGGAGAGAAAGAAGGCAGAGAGGGAGAGAATGAGAAGGACTGTATCAAGTACGAGCCAGGGAACTGTGATGAATGAAGCTACGGAGGGGGGCACAGATGGATCAATGCCAAGCTGGGAAGTTAGGACTTTATTATTAACAGGATAACGATAAGTCATTGAAAGACTTCAAGGAGAGAACTGACAGATTTGTTGTAAAAGTCTTCCTCTGACAGCAATTAAAGAATGGATTAGAAGAAGGCAAGCTCAGAAGGAGACAAGTTAGGAGCTGGTTGCAAATTAAAGAGAGAAGTGAACAGCCCTTGAACTAAAATCGTGGGGCCAATGAAGAGATGTCAGGTTAGAGAGACTAAGGAGGATGCACTGACTTGGCAGGCTGGTGGGTGGAAGGGGGTGAGTGTGGGGAATGAATGACAAGTGAGGGCCATTTTACCTTCTTTCTTAAGAGAGAAGAAACGCAGGTTTGCAGAGGGAAGATAGACACTTCATCTTGAAGTGTCTATTGGATATTCAGCAGACAGATACTTACACTTGAGTACAGCTAACATTGTTTGGCAACTAAACATGGAAAGATGACCAGGATTTATGCTACTCAGTTCATCAAGGAATTATTGCCTAAGATAAATATATGGTATGCCTCACAGCCACTGAGCAAAGACCAGGAAGAGAAACAGATAGGGACTGTATTTTTTGTAGTAGACCAGAGTTAATATTAACAGGACGATCCAATGATGTCCATAGGACTTTCTCATAGCACCTATATTTGGCAACCTGTCAGATTTTTATCACAATACCTAAGAAGGGAGCCTGCTCAGGTGGCTATTTACTTTTTTATTGAAATTACACTCACTTCTCAGTTTGTAACAGGGAAAAAGCAATATGGTTTTACTTAGTTTCACAAAATAAATAAAACTTAAAATTTTATTTAATTAGCCCCAATTGAAAGTATCAGTAGATTCTGTGAAGTAGAGAGCTTCTCCAGCATCTGGAGCTCTGTTCCCTTTCCTAAAAGGGATTATATGCAGCCTCTCACTTTTCCTTCCCATGCAGACTTCCTTCTCCCAGGACCAGCTCTGTGTATAACCAAGGAGGCAGAAAGCAGGTTATTATACAAGACAGCTCAGACAAGGACACACTGACAACTGAGGGGCAGCCACTTGATCATTCATTATGTGAGTTGAACAGTCCCCTCACCCTTAGGCTGAAACCACACAGCCCAATATGACTCAAAGTTATCCAATCATATTTGTCTTTGAAAACAGCCTGGGACTCTCTAGTTTGAACTGATCTTTGAGCCAAAGATCCAGGCCATTTGCAGAGATCTTGGCAATAGGAGCCTCAGCTGTCAACAAGAAGAAGCAGTGAGTTAACACAAACACATTCAGTGAGGTGAAGTTAAGGGAAGTCCATTTTCCAAATCCTACATCAAGGCATCTGACATTCTTGACGGTGCTTTAGACAGAATCTGGCTCTCTCAAGGATAAATTTCCCCAAAGAGTAAAACATCTTTGTCTTGGACTCCATTGATTAGAAATTCAGGAAGGAGAGTGACAGAAGTTTACTTTTGTATTATCTAAGAAAAAATACTTTGCTAAAAGGAGTCATGTGTAAAAAGACCATTGGACTTAGAAGACAAAGATCCTGGCACATGCACTACTGCTACTGCGACAGTACGCATTTATGAGCTATTATGTTTTACTTACTTTATTGTCTTCATTGTCTCTACTTTCCAAGCTGATATCCAGCCTCTTATTATTTCCTTGCCTCCAGAGTTTTTGCAGGACAGAAAGCAAGAGCTATGTGAAATCAATGGCACCTCCCATCTTTTGTAAAAGTTCAAACCAGTTGAAGAGAGATTAGTCACAAATTCTAGAATGCTTAAGCTTTGCTTTAATTGTTCTTCCTGTCTTATTAACTAGCACATCCCAATAAACCAATACCAAGCACAGAGAGGAAGCACATTGCTGATATACCCAGCAAATGTGAGAAAGACCTATGAGCACAGTGACGAATCCTGTTGGCAGAAATCTACCTTCTTTATCTAAAGGAAACAAAACAAAACAAGAGATTTAGTACATAACAACCATGTAGCGTTGAGACTGACCTTTAAGTTGATGATTCCTTAGCATCATAGAATGTAAGAAGTTCCACTCTCATTCCCACAACTAGTTCTTGATAGCCACGAAACTGGTGACTGGACACTGGAACATTGACCATTTATCGCCACATCAATGGCCTCTTGAAAGATGTGAAGCTAGGGCGTGGACACTGGAATCCTGCTGCAGAAAACATCCACATCTCCATGATAGTGCGTGCTAGCAGAAATCAACCAAAGCAGAGAGAAGATGCAATTGGCCTCATTCTGCATGCCAATTTTTATGTACCCAAAAATCATTGGTGGAACCAACTCTACAACTAACATCCTAGGTGGAAGTGGGTATGGAGAATGTTACTTCTAGTTTTTAGCTTCTAAAGTGTGGGAAGACTGACTAAAAAGGAGTGCAAATGGTTGCTAACAACTACCATAATATTCAACCACTACCTAGATGTCTACCTCAGACAACATTATAAATCTAAACTCATTGCCTTTTTTTCAAGTATGCTTTTCCTCTTGTCTTTTATCTCAGTCAGTGGTACTAATTACATCCAGTTTCCAAGCTGAAAATCTTGAAATTTTTTTTCTTCTCCCCAAAGCCCCCCAGTACATAGATGTATGTTCTACTTGCAGGTCCTTCTAGTTGTGGCATGTGGGATGCCACCTCAGCATGGCTTGATGAGCAGTGCCATGTCTGTGCCTAGGATCTGAACTGGCAAAACCCTGGACCACCTAATCAGAGCACGTGAACTTAACCACTCGGCCACAGGGCTGGACTTGTAAACCTTGAAATTATTTTTGATTTCTCCTCTCTCTTTTTCCATATCACCAAAATGACAAAATCTCCCTGTCTTTCTCACATGTGCCTCTTCTGTTAAATCTCATGGCCACTCTTTGATTTCATGTCCTCATTATTTTTCTCCTGGACTATCCCAATAATCTCTTTTATTTTAATGAGCTTCCCACTCTCATGGATCATCTACTCTGTGGTCAGAGAAATCTCTCTGAATGCAGATATGCTCATTTACATTTCCCATGTTCAAAACATTGCAATGCTTCCACATCCCAATCTCCAGCAAGGCAATGTTTCTCTTCCTCAACCGATCCCTGCCTACTTTTCCATGTTTATCCCTGATACTCACACTTCCTCATACTTCATACTCAGTCCTTCTGTATTAATTGGAATTCCTTGAAAATGCCTTCCATCAATTCATCCATCTACTCATTTATTAAATATCTATTAAACATCTAATATTTATTAAAAATACAATAGGTTAAGGGATATGAAGAATAACAGTGCTTGATAATTAATTATTGTTCCTAAGGAGTTTATAGTTATAGTGTAGAATAAACAGATAGCTCCAATACAATGTGATAAATAATTTCCCTATACAAGGGAGTTGAATGGGCTAGTCAGAGATATTTTCCCCACATTGCGACACTTGAACTGAGTCTTAAGAGTTGAGTAGCACTAACTAGATGAAGCCACAGGAGGGAGAGAAAAGGGAAAGCATTTCTGTATACACATAGGTAGTGAGGCCAGAGAAAGCAAGGTATTTCAGAGTTCAGATTGCTGAATGAGTAGGAGATTGTATTAGTCAGGGTTCTTTAGAAAAACACAACCAATAGGAGGTATGTATGAAGAAATTTATTTTAAGGAATTTGCTCAAGTTCAAAATTTGCAGAATGGGCTGGCAGGCTGGAGACCCAAAGAAAAGCTAATGCTGCAGTTCAAGTCCAAAGGCTGTTGACCCAAAAAAAAGTCAATGTTACATCTCAAATCCAGAGGCCATCAAGCTGGAGATCCAGGGAGGAGCTGAGCTGATGTTGCAGTTGAAGTCTGAATGCAGTCTGCTGGCAGAATTCCTTCTTACTTAGGGGAGGTCAGTCTTTCATTCTATTCAGACCTTCAACTGATTGGATAAGGCCCACCTGCATTTTGAAGGGCAATCTGATTTATGCAAAATCCACCAATTTAAATGTAAATCTAACTTAGTGCAATGAGCCAGATACAGAAGGACAAATACTGTATAATACCACTTACTGGGGAATCTAAAATAGTCATAGGAACAGAGAGTAGAGTGGTGGGTGCCAGTGACTGACAGAGGGGAAATGGGGCATTATTAGTCAAAGAACATTAATCTTCAGTTATGTAAGATGAAGAAGTCCTAGAGATCTATCATGCATCATAGTGCCTATAGTTAACAATTCTGTACTGTATACTTAAAATCTTGCTAAGGGTAGATCTTATGTTAAGCATTCTCATCACCAAAAAGAATAATAATAAATACAGAGTGTGGGAAGAAATCTTTGGAGGTGATGGATATGTTTATGGCATAGATTGTGGTGATGGTTTCATGGATATATGCTTATCTTCAAACTCATCAGGTTCTATCTGTTAGATATGTACACCTTTTTGCACATCCATACCTAAATAAAGTGGTGTAAAAAAAGTAAATCTCGCTCAAAACATCCTTCATGGAAACATTCAGAGTAATGTTCAACTAAATATCTGGGCTTTATGGTCCACCCAAGTTGACATATAAAATTAACCAGTATAGGGATAAAGTTGAACTCAAGGTTGAAAGGGCCAGATCGTGAAGCTATGCTTGGGAATTTGGACTTCATTTTGGAGATTGGATAGAATCCTCAAAGAGTTGTAAGCAGGCAGTCACTTGAGCAGAGCCATATTTAAGGAAAATACCTTTGCTAAGAGAGCAGAGAATAGAATGGAGCAATGACAAGAGTTAAGGGGGAAGTTGTAGAGAAGGAGGGAGAGAATTTGGAAACTGGTAAATTGAACACAGAAAACTCCAGCAGAAATACTGGTAAGGAATCATGATGTTCGTACACCTCTGTTGTAACAGCTGTAATGTATTTTCACGCATTATCTACTTGGAAAAAATCCTATTTGTCCATCAAAACCTGCTTGTAGTAAGCAGAATTCCAAGATGATTCCAAAGAGTCACACCCGTATATAACCCCATACCTGGAATGCTGGTGGGACCTGTGACTATGATGGAATTTTATTTCTGTGATTAGATTATGTTATATGACTAAGATGAGGGCATTTTATAGTTGTAACTAAAGTTCCTAATCAGCTGATTGTTAATGGAAAGTTAATGGAAAGGGACATTTCCCTGAGTGGGCCTCATCTAATCAGCTAAGTCTTTTAACAAAGGGTCTAAATGTCAGAGGTGGAAGAAGGAGTCACAGATGTTCTCCGGTTGGCTTCGAAGAAGCAGACTGCCATGTTGTGGAGAGGACCATGTGGAAAGGAACAGCAGGTATCTCTAGCAGCTAAAGACCTCAGTCCTCTAACGACAAGGTGCTGCATTTTGCCAAGAAAGCCTCAGATAAGATTTCAGCTCTGGCCAGCACCTTGACTTTAGCCACGTAAAGTCAGAACAGAGAATCCAGCTGGGTCCTGCCTGGACTTCTGACTTATCAAACTGTGAGATAATAAATGGGTATTATTTCAAGCCGCTAAGTTCAGGGCAGTTTGTTAACGCAGCATCAGAAAACTAATACACCAGCATAAAATTTATCTCTTCTGGGAGGTTTCCATGAATGAATCTTTCCAAATGGCGTTAATTTTCCTTCTATACCACTACTATCTATTGTGTGTATTTATATTGCTGCATTTACATTGTATTATAATGTATTTGTTTATATTTATTTTCCAACAGATGTTAAGTTTTTGGAGGACAAAGAAGATTGTCGCTCTCCCCTGGAGCCATCGTACAGTGACTGAAATATGGCAGATGCTCAGGGAATTTTAGGGAATCAAATTGATAATAAATTTAATAAACATTCCTTATATAACTTAGACAATGGAATCAAATCAAATGGCTGCTTTGTCTTTGACATTTTGGGCAGCTCTTTCAAACACTACGGGTAAGATCTGAATGAGGAACACACAACACCAACTACGATACAGTTCTGGAAGCTTGTAGAAGTTTTTTTAAACAATAACAAAAGCTTTCTGGAATGATCTACCTGTAATCCCTCACAGAAGCAGAGATTGATTAAACCAGCTCTAAAAATCCCTCTATTGCCGCAAGCCATAATTTCCCAAGACTATCAATAAGATAAGGAAAAATAGCTTCTTAAGCTAGGAATGCAAGCTTCCTCACATTTGGTAGCAGTTTATAGAGACATTTCCCCTTTTCAATGAGATGAGCTAGGTGGTGATAGGAACAGCATCTGAGCAGAGTCCGGAAGAATGTGAGTAGCTGGATTGAATCAGAACAACAGAGGATTGTTTGCATCCAACACTTGGACTAGGAAAATGAGAGGTGTGAGCACTGGCTGCCAAAAGCGATCGTCTGGGGTCTGGAACTTTTTCAAGCTCCTTCAGATATCACTCAAAACGATTTTAGCTGTGTGAAAGCAGGTCAAGATGGATACATTCAGTATGCTGATTCTCAAGTCAAATGAGGGCAACAAGTTGAGAGTGTCATCTCATTAACTCCCACGAATTCTAATAGTGGTAATGGTAATACTGGTACTGAAGGAACAGAAGAATTGAGCCATAAATGAGTCAAATGCAAAAAATAACTATTCAGATTTTATAAGCCCCCCATTGTCCAGCCCTGCCTATTGAAGCACAAATATGAAGGGAAAAAAGGATCTGTATTATATTCAGTGGCTAGATGTTTGAGTAAATGAATCTGGGCACATTTACACGTTAACTAAGGCTGGTGTCTGAGCTTCTCTAGACGCTCTAGGAGAGCAGCATACTGGCTTACATCTCCACCCTGTATCCCCAGTGCCAAGTGTTGTGCTTGGCAAATAATAAGCACTCAATGAATATTTGATGACTGACTGACTTTCCGGGGAAACAGATCCTAAAGCTGAAAAAACCAGCAAACTCTTAACCCAATGGAATCACTAAAATCTACAGCTGGCAAACCTCTTCTCCCTCCCTTTTTCGTGAGATTAATTGCAGCACTTAACATTTGTAAAGCATTTCTGACACATCAAAATGGCCAGAGGGGAATTTCTACTGAAAATCTAAACCATTATTATTAATAAATTGCCCTGTGGTCCCAACTATCCCCTAGGGATTCGGAGATGGGAGAGAAAGGGAAACTCACTTTCGATGTTTTTCTCAATGTCTTAACTTGGGAAAACTCAGAGGTTTTTTCAGTGGTTCATTCTGAGGTCTGGGCAAAAGTTCAAGCCCATTCCTGACTTATCTAAACTGATCCATCCTCCCCCATCCAAAGCCAACAATCACGAAGGTTAGCAGCCTGACTCTGCCCTCACGGTACTTAGTGCTGAGAGGTTTTTAATCTTTTTCTCGTTGGTCTCCTTATCTTCTGGTGCTTCTCTGTCTCATCCCCTTTTCCAGAGGCTCCCAACATAATCAGCATCTCCTGCAGCTGATGACAGACACAAGAAGCAGATGAACCAAAGGTTAATGGAAGGGAATGGTAAGTCCAGCCTGATACGGAGAAAGAAAAGGCAACTGGAAGTTTAGCTGGGTTACACGCAAGCAGAGATAGCTAGAAAAGCTTTCAAGGAGCTCAGAAACAGGGTCAGAAAAAGGCACTTTACAGGTCAGCTGGGCGTTCTCTCAGCCCAAAGAAGAGTTACTGTCTCAGCAAATTCAAAAAAAATTATATTAAAATTCCCAAAAGAGATATTGGGCCTTTTTTCTTGTCAATGTATTCTAGTAGTTTGTCAGCTCTTTCAGCCAGAAAATTCTTTTAAGTTAGGGTGATCATTTGTCAATGTAATGTTAATGTAATGTAAAGGTTTGGAGGAAAACCAGCATCTATTCTCTCTTATTCTGACAAGAGCGCCCCTGTTTGATTGTGGAGATTGATTTCTCCAGCATTGAATGCTGTCTTAGTGCGACTGTCAGTCAGAATATTCATGGTCAAGAATGTGACCTAAGGTAATCCAATTGAACTCTTTCTCTTGGGGGTTGGAGAATGGGGTGAACCAAGGATAAAAAGATGACTGCAGCTATCTCAGCCCAGTAGAGGCAGAGGTGTCCAGCAAAGACCATTAATAGTTCTTGCCATGTTGAAAGAATCTCGGAGTTGCCCAGGTTTCTGTCCTTTTTGAGTTTGTTTTCATGGTTTTCTCTCCAGGTACGTGCCCTGCTCCTTATCTTTGCAAAAAATTCTCTTTTGCTTAAATTAGAGTTAGTGTTTGTTGCTTGTCTCCAAAGAACCCTAGTAGATAGACCCATATCAGCTCATTCTTGTTATGTGATATTCATGCAAGGAAATGTGTGATGACTGATAGCATGGGTTTATGGTAAGTTTTCAGACAACAGGATGGAGCAGACAAAAGATTACTAAGTTAAATAATATCACGATGGCTCAAACCTGTTTACTTACACAGTCCTATACCACTACAAAACTTTCAAAGTGGCATGGCTAAAGCAATTAAAACTCTCCCATTCTGCATAGGCATTGCTTGTGGTCCTAGCTGGTAATTTGGGTTCTGTATAGATTAGTAGTAAATGTAATTCCAGTACCAAACCTGGCCTCTTTCCAAGGGGAACAACAGGCTAGCTTCTGAAAGAACAAGGAGTTCAAAATTTTTCATTCAGATACAAGTTCTAGTTGCAATGGACATAGATCTTTATGCCTAGGTCTCTAACTATTCAGTTTTTGTTATTCCCCAGAGTCAATGCCTGGGACAATTGTGGAACTTCCTGGAACCTTGGATAATAGTATGAAAAAATAGGGGGTAAACACTAAGGATATTGGATACTATGAGAGAGATCTATGTAACCTATGATGTCCTAGGAAGGCTTTGTGGTCCAGGTGGGATATGATCAGGACTTTGAATGATGAGTGGCATTTGAAAAATAAGTGGGAAGGCCTTCCAGGTATGATGAATGGGATGAGTGAAAGCATTTAGGCAGAAAAATATAGGGGGCACATCTGGAAGACAGAATATAGGTCAGTAAGTCAGAAAGGACCAAGGAAGAGAAGTTTTTAGAGGAAAGACTGGGAAGAGCATGTTCAGATTGAATGGTGGAGGGCCTGGAAGGTCAGGCTAAGACGTTTGGATTTAACCAACTAGGCTCTTGGACGTTTTTGAGTATAGAAGTAAAGAGGTGAAACAATGCTTAGAAAGGTCAATCTAGTGTGAGATATGGGAGAAGAAAGCTTAAAGAAACTAAAGATAGAGATGATTGAGAACTGCTGACATAGGGTGACCTTAGGATATAATTTTTGATTGTCATTTGTTTTGTTACCAAATTCCTGACATCACTTGGTTTTCTAATGGCTCTCCCATTTCATCTTAAAGCAAAGGGTTGGAACATTCCAGTTAATTGAGGATTCTAATGGGTTAGGACTCAAATAATCAAAGTTTTACTTTACTTTTATTGTTTGTCCTGTATTGAGTCACAGGTAGACCCCAGGTGCTATAGTAAAGCCCAAGCTAGCCGATGGACAAATTCCTGCCATTTACACCGAGGAATGGGGATTCAGCTATTACTATTCTTCATTACTCTTCTCTTTCAATATTCAGAAGGATATTTAGTAAAATTACTAAATCTCGTTGGGTTCTATCTTAGCTTTTCTTGCCCAGATGTTAGAAATTTAGGCCAAATATTCTTACTGGACCTTACTGGTCCTTACTCTCGCAATGAAGATAAAGATAAGTTTTGTCTTGCGTGTGACCCTCAATCTGTCATGCTGACCAGGGCACTAGGCTAAGAAGAATTCTAAGGGTATGTCTGGGCTCAGTGGGAAAGAGCTAGGTCTGACTGGGAACAATGTTGGCCACAGGTGACGAAATGAGGCCGCTCTGATTTAGGGACTCTGTTACTGAACTTATACTAAGTAAGGCATAATTTTCTTCAAGACATGCATTGCAGGTCCCAGGAAAGCCCTAGTGTCCCCAAGTCTCCATTCAAATATTCCTGGGAGAACTTAAAGTTAAACTAATTCATCTAAAGCTTAAAAAACTTATGTCCTTCTCTTGCTATGTGCATGGGGTGGGAGATAAGATCCCCGAGACTGAGGAAGAAGAGGGAATTTTTATCCTGGGGATTAAAATGGAGTTGAAATTGCTTTGCAAACAAATTTTTAATAGGATGGTCATCTTTTCTAGACCAAAATGTGGGGACACTATTTGACAGGGAAATTTTTTAAACTTAAAAATTAGTTTATATTAGCATTTTATAAAATTATAATGACGTCTCATTTAGTTATTAAATAAATTAAATGACATGCAATTGAGACTGCCCATGTAAATGAAAACATCTGTTTAACAAATGACAGACAAGATTTGTTTGACAAATATACGAGATCATGATTATTATTTGACGTTGATTTCTAAGGCATATAATGATTTTCTTGCCCATTATTTGTTATTTTGACAGATACTCTGGTTCATACTTAGAATTCTGAAACCAGCAAGTAAAGCCTATAGTTTAAGTGGAACTGCACATGGCCAGATGTAAGTACTCAATGATACAAATACGTTTAACTTTATCAAAAAGCAATACTGTAACTCTTGATAAAACAGGCTGGTTGGAATCGGAGATTCATATTATAAAAAGTACAAATTGTTACAAAAGGGACATTTTCATCTTTGAAAGTTAAGCTGCATTCAGATGATTGTTTGGTACAAAGATAAATTAATCCTTTGTAAATTCTGGTTCAAGTTTCGAGTATTTGATTGATAAAAAACACATGGATGTTCTAAGAGTTCAAACACAGTTGGTAATTCAATCACGAGTTGCAGGTATTGTCATTATAGCAATACAGTTCTTAGAAGCCCACCCCATAAGCAACACTGAATTTGGAAATTTTCGACATAATCATATGGAAGAATAAAATATATCACAAAATTAATCATCATCATCATTATCATCAAGAAACATTTATTGAATACCTAAAATGGGTAAGAAAGTCCACTAACACTCTGATAAACAAGAGCCTATGTACATAAATGCCTTGTTTATATAATGGCAAACATATTTGTAAAATAAATCAGTTTGGAAATAATAGAAAGGGGGTCAATACCTTAACATCCAAACCGAGATTAGCCTAGCAGAATCTTCATAGAAATACTTCTTTTAAAATAACACATACTGTTCAGTCATGCTAAATGCAGTCCAAAATGTTTCTTTTCCATGGTACAGTGGTTGGGCCACTGGTTTTGTTATTTGACACCCTCTTGGCTAGGATTCCATACCCCCCACCCTCTTCCCACTCCTCCCCCTGCCCAGCTGGTGTCTGGGTGGGGGCTGAGGAGAGGCTATTGCACAACACCACACAGCAAGAAAGGGACAGGATCTGGCAACAGGGCCCCCAGAGATCCAATCCAGCTGCTGTAAAAGGAATCTCATGGTATGTCCCCACCCTGCCCCTGATGAAATCACGAGTGATCTTGGAAAAGGTACAAGACCAATTAGCTGATGTGTGCAGATGTATCTAACACAGGCAGGCCAGCCTGTAGCAAAAAGAGGGAGCCGGGGGCTTCTAGGACCAGCTCTACCACCACAGTGTTCCACGACCCTCCTCCTTCTGAACTCAAAATGGCCACAAAAATAAATATTCTCATTTCTAGGGGCCATTGTGAGAAGACTCCAGAAATATGAAAAGGGTAAGAAAACGCTGAACATTGTCATGCAAGAAAAATGAGAAACATTAAAAGTTATGAATATTTCATATAGCTATATTTGAAATTCTGGGAAACTTTTAAAATAAAGTTTAATAGGATGAACGTGGTATTAGAAATGTGACCAAGTAAAATGAGAAACTCTGCTTATTATTATTGAGGCATGTGATTAAATAATCATTCAATGTGTATGTGTTTGGCATTTCAGATCACAGTCTCATGCCTCTCTCATTTGATTAATGGCAGCCATGTGAGGTGAGCAGGGCAGCCAACATTATCACCACCTTGTAAATGAAAATACTGAGGTTCAGAGTCTTGGTAATGTAGCACAGCCAACTCATACCAGGTCTAGAACAAAAGTGTTAAAAGTGTTACTGGGAAAACTATGTCAAGGATAGAGTTTCATCCTGAGGAATATTCTTTTCTTTTTTATGTAAAGAAGATCAGCCCTGAGTTAACATCTGTTGCCAATCTTCCTCTTTTTGATGAGGAAGATTGTCGCTGAGCTAACATCCATGCCAATCTTCCTCTGTTTTATGTGGGATGCTGCCACAGCATGGTTTGATGAGTGGAGCTAGGTCTGCACCCGGGACCCGAATCTGCGAACCTCAAGCCACTGAAGCAGAGTGCATGAACTTAATCACTATGCCATCAGGCTGGCCAACTGAGGAATATTCTTGAAGAATCTACCTGGTATTTTGCTCTAAGATGTGGATGTGTGAGTAAGCTAGAGCAAGAAGGCTCATTTTAGAATTGATCATTGTTCCTTGAGAACCTCAATGCTCTTGAGATTGTTGGGTTGAAATATATGTCTACAAAAATGGACTTCATAAGGATATTTACCTGAAAAAAACCACAACAGAAACTACAAAGCCAATGGTAATGTTTTATGTGACCCATCAAGATGCTAAGAGAGTTTAGACAAGGTGAAAATGAAGCTGTGCCACAAAGAGCTAAGGAGGAACATTTTTCTATTGAAGGTACCCTTTTCACTTTGCCTTACTGCCCCTCCCACCCATCCCAACATTTTACTTTGAAATAATTTTCAAACGTACAGACAAGTTGAAAGAAAAGTATTCTGATAGCCTGTATCCCCCTACCCATCTGCTGAACTGTTTGTAAGTTCGTTGCAGATATTGTAACATTTCAATTTTAAGCATGTCAGCTTATATCGCCAAAAAAGAAGACATCTTCCTACATGATAACAATACCTTTATCACATTGAAGAAAATTAACCATATTTCCCTCGTAGCATCCAATATCCACTCCATATTCAAAACTTTCAGATTGGCAACAAAATATTCTTTATAGCTTTTTCTCTGAAACACAAGACAATCAAAATTACACATTGGATTTGGTTATGTTTCTTTAGCTCTTTTATATTAGAACAGGCTTCTACTTTTTTTTCCCCCTTAACTTTTACTTTTTGAATAGATAAGATCAATTTTCTTGTGGAATGCCCCATATTCTAGATTTGTCTGCTTATTTCCTTGTGGTGACATTTAACTTGTGACTTTCCCCTATATTATCATTAGCTGGATATTAGGTCCAAGGGCTTATTAATGTTTCAGTTAAACATTTTTGGCAAAAATAATCCACAGATGGTGCTGTATACTGTATATTGCACAATGCCAAGGGATCCTGCAATTATTGATGCTGAATTTGATCATATGATCAAATGAGACCATAAGATATTTCTATAGTAATGAGACATTTTTCCTTATGGATTGGCAAGTCATGTGTGAGATATTTGACATCATGAAAGTGTTCTGTTTCTTGACAATGTTCAATCTAATAGTTTTAGTAGCTTTCTTGATCCTTGCACAAGGGTTATTTTCTAATTCTATCATTGCACCTACGTTTATCAGCTCATGTCATTCTTAATAAAGAAGCACACTCTTCTATCAACTGTAAATAAGCTTCAATTTTTTAATTTTTTGCTGGGAAAGTTTCACCCTAAGCTAACATCTGCTGCCAATCTTCCTCTTTTTGTTTTTTCCTCCCCAAAGCCCCAGAGCATAGTTGTAGATTCTAGTTGGAGGTCCTTATAGTTCTTCTATGTGAGCCACTACCACAACATGGCTACTGACAGAGGAGTGGTGTGGTTCTGTGATCGGAAACTGAACCTGGGCTGCTGAAGAGGTGAGGGCAACAAACTTTAACCACTAGGCCATCAGGGCTGGCTGAAGCTTCATTTTATAAAAACAAAAAAACCAAAATAAATGGTTATTTCTTTCCTTTAACAGTTGATTTTCAGCAAGTGGGGTAGTAGAATAATAACAAAATGTTAAAAGCTGAAAAACACTCCTAAAGTGTTCAGAAATCCTGAATTTTTTTTCATAATCTGCAATTGTGTCAAAACACAATACTGTTGTGAGCATAATCTGCTCTGTTGTAGATTTATACAAGCAGTAAGAGGAAGATTATTAGCTACAGTCTATTTGCTTTCGAGTCTATTTGGATCTGTGTGATCAAACTGTTTATCTTCTACTCAGGAAGATACTAAGGAGAGACATCTAAGATTATACTTAAGAATAAAGAGAACAAGACTGTTTAGACATTGTAGAGAAATTTGGCCAAAAGTCTTTGATAGGAAAGAGTAACTGTACCAAGTGGTGAGAAAGTTTAGTACATAGCTAGATATTGGGGAAAGGACCTGGGAAGTATCAGTCTGATATGAGAGGAAATGAAGTGACTTGAGACTTTTTTACTTTCCACTGGACTCAGTCTTCACCATCTTCTTTTTGCTCTTAAGTCATTTTGACTCATGAAAACAACAGTCTCAAAGTTCTAGAAGAATGAAATAGCTATAGATGTATGCTTCTTTCTTTTTATTTATTTCCTTTACCATAAGACATAAAAGGCATTTATTTCAATGCAGACCATAACCCAGTGAGCAATCTTCCTGCCAAGACAAAGCCATTGAAAGTTCTGAGATGTCTTAGAAGATAATCAGGGATTCCTTGTCCCTCTCTCCCCATCCCACTCCCCACAACCCTCTCCCCCTGAAGAATTGTACTAAGAACATTGAGAGCTAATAAAACCTATTGAACATTCTATTTTCCTTTGTAAAGAGCCAGGCATTGATTTTGTTCAAAACGCCATAGGTGGTGGCTACTTGTTCCATGCTCTTTGCCAGTCACTGGAATGGAAAACAGTGTGAGAAGAGGGGAACCTGGGAGCCTGCAGTGGAGGGAGAGAAGGAGGAGGTGGGAGCTGGTTGTTTGACAATAATAGTCTGCTCCATTACAGAAAGTCAGCCAGAACTGTGGTTTTCAAATTTACAGTAAAAAAAAAAAAACCTCTCATACTGTAGAGAGAGTACCATAACTTTCTCTCCCTCCCTGTCTCATTTATTTTACTTTTTTCCCCCAAAGAAACAGTTGGTTGAAAATATCACACAATTTGAGCCAAAGAGTCCAGTCGAACTTAACTTTCATGTATGTGGGAATGAAGCAATGAAGGGGCAATCCAGGCAAAACTGAAGGGGGGCAGTTTGACCAAGAAAAGACCACCTCAAAGTTTCACTGTGGCCACCTCACTCTGGAAAACCAGCAGAAAGCGAATGCCAGCACAAATGTTAATGTAACAGGATAAGTGGGGGGAAGCTGCCTTTGGCAAGAGAACTAAGCCTGTTCGTTTTTATAATATAAGAGAGAGAAGGAGAGGGAGATTGTGTGCTCGCTCACCAGGTGCATTTTGCAAGCTTTTCCAGTTCCCATTTCGTTAGTTCCTCTAATATTATTGTAGGAGGCTTCAAAGCTATATATAAAGAGGCTTGACATCCTGCTGTGCTCATTTTGACTTCTGTTTGTATTTCATGATTTGCCTACTAAAAAAAAAATTTTGGTCGGTGGAAAATAAGGAGCATCTCAGAAATTAGTGAACTTCAATTTACAGAGGTTAGATCCAAAAGCAAAGTTCTGGTGACACTTTATAGAACCTCTTTGTCATGTACTTGCATGACTTATGGTCAAGGGCAATGCATTGAATTTGTAGCATCAATGTGGTGTCATAGCTTCTATTTACTATTGTTTTAAGAATTAAATAAACATTTCCTGGAAAAATGTTGAGAAAGCACATCACAATTTCTATTTATCTCAGTGGAGTGAGATAATAATTTTCCATTTTTTAATTTTAATGCTTTGTCTTTATCCTAAAGAATGTGGTTTCTCTCCAGCATTTTCTGATATGTGTTCTCTCTCACCTCACCACATCCACCAGCTGCCCCCTCACTCTCAACCCTACCCCAAATCAGGCAATCAAGCATTCTGCTTTCATCTCCTCAGGGAAGACATGGCACAAAACAAATGTAGAGACAAAGTCAACTCATGACTTTTAAGCTTCAAAATAAAAATTTCAAACTCACGGCAAAATGTATAGTTTGAAAGTTCGAAAAGTTTGGGTTTGGAGAATATCTAAAGTATTTGCCCAAGGGCAATCAGGGTATAAAATGATCAGATAAAAAGAATTCAGCCACTTTTCTGGCTTTTAGCATAGAGAAAGATTCCACGTGCTGGGAAGAGAAAGAAAGGAGCAGAGGATCAATAACATAGTTGGAAGTTGGGATGGTCTCTGAGAAGTAGACTTGTGTCCTGCTTTTCCCTCTTTTCCAGCTGCCCCCAACTTGAGGGAAATGAGAATAGAGGTGTGATTCTACTTCATCTTTAGATAAAGCCCAAAGAAACATCTAGACTCTGGTATCCTCCTTGTACACAATGGTTCGGCAGGCGTAGGCATATGTGGTGAGTCTAGCCAGAGAGGAGTCAAGATAGCATGACATAGTTCCCTTGGAAAAAAACATGGCCTAGACAGAGACAAATGTTTTCTACATGAGCATAGAATCAGCTAAGACAGTCGAGGTCAAGGACCCAGCAGTGAATTCTGTAGACCCATGGCTGGAGACAGAGAGCCTGATTATATCAGCACCCTGTGAAGACTGATGACATGTAAGAATGTTGTATATCTTGATAAGAATTCCACAGTCATCTATGAGATTTAAAAATCAATTAGATGGCCAAAAAAAGCTGATCTCAAACACTCTTTAAAATTTCAAGAGCTCTAAAATGTTGGTACGTTTGGTTAAACACACACACACACACACACACACACACACATATGCACATACTCGTTGGGATGAGGAGCTAATAAAATGGTAAACACAACTGGAAATTTCCTTCCAGTCCATCCTTACACTTACCCACCCTGTTTTCAGCGTCAGGACAAGTGACTTTCGTGACAAGAAATTATACAATTGATATTTACATGTACTTGTAGTACCCAGTCCAGTACTTATTCCAAAGTGGGCTTCACTGACTCTAAATAGAGTCACAAAGACTCATATCTGGGCTTAACAGAGGTGAGCCAACAAGAGAGCAATGAAAACATTTCTTCCAGGAGAAGAAATTTGCCTAGGAAGACAGATGATGTGTTGATGAGAAGCAATTTTTTGAGTTTGGGAGAACACAGTCAGCCATCTATTGAAGGCACCTGGGAATTCATTTGCATTCCACACTCTAGTTCAAAATTGACCAGAGTATTTATTTATTTATTTATTCATTCAATACAGCATTAGACCTAATTACTTTCCCCTGTCAATCTGGCATGGTGGCTTTCCCCACTATTAGTTGGTGAACACACGGGAAAACTTGTTTAATGTGAACCTCAGAAATATATAATTTGGAATGTAAATCTACTGCCAAAGGAGGAGGAAAAAACTTGATGCATTCCAAGGAAAAAGAGAAAGTTTTTTATTTTTTATATCATCTCCCATATCAGATTACCTGGACCACCACTTCATTTGAACAGTGTGGAGAACAGGATGTAAATTTATAATAATGTTGTATGTTACTTAAACTCTCTCAGTGTATAGGGTGATATAATGTGAGTGACAAAAGATTATTTTTCTAATTGCATTGTGAACCAGGAATATGGAAATGAGATTAGACTATAACAAGATGGTTTGGGGATAAACTTTAGGACGATTTGTAAAACCCTGGAAGGTGTTTTCAAGAAAGATCGTGGGAATTACCAAGAAGATAAATCCTTGAGGTGGTAACATAAATAATAAAACTGAAATGATATTAAGAAAATGTTAGATATACAACTCTCTGAGGTGAGTGGAAAGTCATTATTCCTGGAGGAGGAGAATTAAACAAAACACCGTAAGGATCGAAGACTTTAGAATTTCCCAGAACGAGGATCTAGCCTCTGATGTGTTAGACCAGCCTTAATGGACAGAAACTAATAACCTGGTGAACCTGTGAAATCTTTCCTGTCTTCAACCTCTGTGATTTACAAGGTGATACCAAATATTCTGAAAATATTTGCAATATTCAGCTATTTTTCCATCAATGAAACTTACTGTTGATCTTTTCACTAAATGAATGCCAAATAAGTTTAAAATAATTGAGATGTTGATGTTTTTGCTCATTATCATCATAAAACCTCTTTGAACCTTCACTCTAAGACTTCCTTGTTCTTTGGTTGTAGAAAAATAGGATAGAGTGAAAATTTTAAAAACTAATATCCAAAAGGAAGCTGACTTGGGAGAGTAAAGTGCTTGTTCAACAAAAATTTACTTTGCCTTTTCTTTTGATTTCTGCAGGCATGTTGCTAGGAATGAGAAAGCTCAAATTGGTTGGAATTTATCTTCAGACCCAAGTGTCTAAACTTATGCTTCTAACTTCTATATCAGAATCACCTGGGGAGCTTTTTAAGAACTCAGATTCCTGGGCCTCAATCCAGACGTGCAATCAGACTCTCTAGGGAGCTCAGGCTCAATAATCTGCATTTTTAACAAGATTGCCAGATGGTTTTGCATATACTAAATTTATGAATGAAACGTCTAATAAAAATCAGGTTGGAAAAATTTTTAATCAGTTTCAGATCACATTTTAAATGAAACACGGAGGTGATAAAGTTCTCTTTAATGTTTCAAATCACTTTATAAATACTGGGAAGAGATGGGATCACAGGTATTCATATAAATGCAGAGTTGTCTCCAAACTAATTTATTATGTAAAAGTTTTACAGTTTATGTTATAATCGTCTTGCCCACATTTAATTTGACAGCCTTTTCTTCTTCTCTTTCTTCACTTCGTTTTTCTTACTGACTCCCCTTTACAGCATCTCTCCAAAGTATGCCATTTAAATTTCAAAAATGTACAATCTTAACTTGTGCTTATATTTTATTGGGTTATGCAATATTTAATTAAAATACATAAATACCTTAAAAACACCATTGGCATATATGAGTCTGAGAACAAATACAACTGGTCCTTGACAACTAAACTGGCAGTAGTGGAAGTGTGTGAGAAATTGGACTTCTGGTGGCAGACATTCAATTTACAATGAGTGTAGTTTGTAGAAGGAATCCTTAGAGAACTGGTTGATCTGACCATGTTGTAAGAGAGCTCCTATTATATTATTTTTCCCATTTAATACATGAGCATACCATGGCACTTAGAGTAAGCAATTAGGACACATATTCTCTGAGAGACAAAGACAACAATTAACCAAGTCAGTCTAAGAACAAGAGCACCCCTTTTTCCCATGCTTCCTGCATAGGTGCCTCCTTAACATAATTTCTTCTCTAGGGTTATCTTTACTGGTATATGGAATAAGACACTCCCAACCTCTTGTGATCACAAGAGTCTTGCAATCCTTCCATCCAAGAAGTACCTCCTCCTGTAGGTTCTACAAGGGCCAGAATTGTCTGCCTTCATTCAGTTGCATGGTTCTATGACTGAAGACCTACAATTAAACGTAAATTATATTAGTTGAGAGAGTAAGCATGCTAAATCTTCTTCAAACACAAAATGCTTGGCCAGTCAGCTAGGGGAAAGCTGAGTTTTATGAAAAAAGAATTTTCCAGCACATTTTGGTTATACCCAGCAAGTCCAGAAGCACAGGTGGTTGAACCCTGAGCCCAGAGACAGTATGAGGAATCTAGGGACCCAAAAAGAGGAATGAGAAAGGGAAGTAAAGGAACAAAACCACTTTTCCCCATTTCATGCTGAAGATAGGGCCCGATTTTTCCAGCTTCAATAACACTTAATGTCTAAGAACCCAACACTCCTGCCTTTTATTGGCCAAACTAAGAAAATTTTTCTTGATATTTGTTTGAATAAGAACTTCATTGACTATGGAATGAATCTAATCCTTTTGCACTGATTTAAATGCTCCATTGTCATCTGAACTTGTCCACCTCTCCAGCCTCATCCTTCTCAAAATTTTCATCATTTCAGAATACAACAGGCTCTTTTAGGACTTTGCATAGAGTTGCAAGTTTCTCCACTCAGAAAACTCCTCTTTCCTTGCAGAATCTGGCCAAACTCTATTAATTAAGCCTTCTTGTTTGTGGTCTCAATACCAACTTGTGCAGACTTCTATTATTGATTTATTGCATTGTCTTCTAATCTGTTACATGTCTATTTTCTTCACAAGGCTGGAGAATCTCTTTCATTTTTGTATTTCCAATTCTATTTAGAAGAGTTGCTTAAAAATGAGTGAATTAACTGATGAGAGCTCTGAGCCGCCAGTGGTACATCATGGGTGCTCAAGGAAAACAGAGTTAGAGAGTGTTGACCCAGATCCTAGGTCTATAGGGAGCAGGATCATAGCACCACTGTCTCACCCAGGAGCTGTGACAGCCACAGAGACCAAAATGGTCTTTGGAGATAGCCATTTAAGGGGACAACTTCCCTTTTTAGGTTTCAGGCCCTGGGGCACTTACCTTTGCCCCATTGGCCAATGCATCCTCTGCTACAATTCAGCCTGTCTCTGATGCATTTCAAGAACGTTAACCTTGGACCCCAAGGCCTTGCATCTAGAGTATGCATGTAAAATTTTCCATCTGTCCTTTGTGGGCTGCAATGCTCTAAGCTCTCCAGGGCAGGGCTGTTCTGTGCTCTGTCTCTTCTGACGCTTGCATCTTATTCAAGGGCATCAACAGCACTACAGCAATGGTAAATAGAAGACTGTGCTGGATAGTGTAGGCCTTCTTGGAGTTGAATGCTTCATGCTTGAGAATAAGGATAAGCTTTTCATTAGAATATCAAGTGCTTCTAGAGCATTCTTTTCTAAGACAAATTATTCAGTTTATAGTAAAAGAAGTTTCTGTATTCTTTTCTAGGGAAACTGGAATAATTTTTCCTATAGCCAAGAAGCTATAAGGAGGAAAAAGTCACTAAACCCCCTCCAGCTCATTTACCTTTGCTTTCATCAAGAGAAATATAAACTCACAAGAATTCTCAGCACTGCTGGGTAAATTTGGTGGAAGCTGCAGCCAGGAGACTCAAAATCAAATAATGATACATTTCAATCCAGGGATTTCTTCAAGATTTGATTATTTTTCACTATAATTTTTCAACCAATGTCTAAAAAAAATCAAATTCAAGTTGACAAGGAAAATTCTTTGTGAGGCTGCCATGTAGGAGCCTATTGAGGCTTCAGAGATGATGTTTCTTTTCTTCTGAAATCATTGTTTTGTACTTATTCATGTGACAGTGTTCTAGTCATTGGACAAAAATGACCCCCATTGGCAGAGATTTTTGTACTCACAGGGGGCTTAGCATGGCCCAGGCTAAAATACAGGAAGGCAGAATGAGTTCATATCCTTGTGCCATATTAATTCACACACAGGAGCAGGAAAAGACGAGCCTCCTGCCATGTCAGCATGCACAGACCAACACCTGCAGAAAATCAGGGCCCACGGTGAAGTTACAGTATTTGTTTCAAGACTTGCAGGCATAAAACTGACCAGATAGTCCAGGGATTTCAAGGAGTCTGCAATAGAACTTGGTTAACTTCTGCTGAATAGCTATCACCTTTCCAACAAACTGAAGTTAGAAGTTCTTTTAGAAATCTTTTTGTTGGATGCTCAGAACTTAAATTTAGGACATTCTAAGATATTGTAACAGCTCTTACTCAAAATTTAGCATCAAGTTGAAGAAGGATGATGGCATCAAAGTTATGAGTTTTTGCTCTGTGCAAGGCACTCCATAAGCATTTTGCATCTGCTAAATCGCTTAATTTTCAGACAAAACTCAATGAAAAAGTATTATTATCCCCGTTCTACAGATGAGCTCAAAGAGGTTAAGTAAATTGCTTAATGTTACACAGTGAGTAAATGACAGACATGGGCTCCAGAGCCTGGGCTAATATGTATGCTAGTAATTCAAAGGAGTAATTCTAAGATTTATTTTAATCTAGATTTCTAACAATAGAGGATGCGTTGTTAGAAGATAAACTGAGGCATGTTTAAAATGTTGAGTTTATTTTATTTTATTTACATTTTGGTGAGGAAGATTGTCCCTGAGCTAACATCTATGCCAATCTTCCTCTATTTTTTGTATGTGGGACACCACCACAGCATAACTTGATGAGCTGTGTGTAGGTCCACCCCTGGGATCTGAACTGGTGAACCCTGAGCCATCCCAGTGGAGTGCGTGAACTTAACTACTACACCAGTGGACAAGCCCCCAAAATGTTGAGTTTATCTGAGCAAAAATTCATACTAACCAGGCAGCACCAAACCTGAAATGGTTAGGAACACTCTTCCAGTGAAAGTCAGGGGAAAGACTTAGACAGAGAAGGTGGGGAAGCAAAGGAAAGAAATTACTGATTCGCTAAAACTTAAAGCCTCATTGGCTTTTGTGATCAGTTGTCCTTAGTGTTTTAATTTTTTAACCTTGAGGGATATACAGACTTAGATTTTGCTTTGCTTATGATGGCCACCACGACATTAGAACTACATCAGTCTAATGGCCTCCTTGTTTCGTTAATTTAACAGAGTACATACATTATGGCTCACGTATGCAATTGAAAACCTTGTAGCCATAAGGTAATGTAGGAGGAGTGTTCTTGTTGACATGAAAAGATAAAAGCAAGTTTCAAAGCCATATAAGAATATGCATCAATCTTTATAAAAAAGATGAATAAAGTTTTGTTGTATATGTATATTGAAATGAAATATAAATGTATAATCAGTTTATAAATATTATACAAATTCTAGAAGAACATATACCAAAATGTTTTGTGTGGATGGTAGGAGAATGGGTATTTTCTCCCTTTTTGTTTAAGCATACTTTCTATTTTTGCTACAATAATCACAAATTATCTAATTCAAAAAGTTATATAAAATACAAATAAAAAGAATGTCTCTAAAAATAAGTGACTTTGTATGAAAAATGGAGTTCTTTTGTGTTAAGGTGGCAGAAAACAGAGTTTATATGACAGAATTACAAACCAACCCACCATGAAGGAAATGCTCTTTATGTGCCCTTGGGAAACCCCAGAGAAAGGCCCAGGAGTTGGGTGACAGCCCCAGCTACGACTGAGTTTCACAGACTTGCTGGGCCCTGGTATCACACCGAGGCATTCACTTTCCTAGACATCATATCTCATAAGAGATGGAAACAATCGTTCTAAATTTAACTGATTGGAAAACAGGAAGAAACTTAGACAAGCCCATTGTATAAAGGGCTGTAATCTATGAAAGGCACAAAAGCCCATTTTCTTACGGAATGCCCACAATGGAATTTTTTAGGGCACAAAAAGTATCCTTGTTGCTGACCCTTTAAAATGCTCTGGAAAAAGTTTTTAATTTTCTCAGCTTTAAAAGAATAGAATCAGTATTTTTTGTCTTGCTACTTAAGGAGGAAAAAAATCATTAGGAAACATGGAAGAGACATTTATGTTTGCAATATATGAAGGGGTTGTCATGGGCTGCAGTTGTGATGTGGTCTCTGACCTAAGGAAGAAACCTGGATAGCCACTGGGTCTAAAGAAATCCTCAACTGGGAGAAGAACAATGAATGAGAGATCCAGACTGAGTTTGACTCTAATCCTAGTTCCATTTATAAACACCTTCCCTGGAAATACTTCTCCCCATTAGATTTCCAGACACGGCACCATCCTGGTCCCATCCCTCCTTTGACGGTTTTATTTTCTCTTTTTGCCCCATCTCGAATGTGTCAGCATTTCCCAAGGCTCTCTCCTTAGCCCTCTATTCACTTATCTCCTATGGATTACATCTCACCTACTCTTTCACCTTCACATCTACACAGGTAACTGTCAAATTGATGTCATCAGTCCTGGGACAATTAGGGAAAGCTTCATGGAGGAGGCTGATTTTTGGCGATAGGATGGATTTCATTTGGGAGGACATGTACAGGGGAAAGGAAATCTCAGAGAAGGGGAACAGTATGAACTAAGGCACAGAGGAAGAGAAGTTCTGGCTGTGTGAGGGTAACTGCCGGTTTGATAGGAAACTCATTTACTGACCCTCAGAAACATCACAATTTAGAGCAATGATTTTATTTTTCTGTTACACCTCCTTGTTCCTTTTCTTGTTTCTTTGTCTCCAAACACCTGCATGGACAAATGAATGTTCCTGATCAATGTGCATTTCTTTTCCATATTGGTTGTCTCTCTCAACTTCTGCGTGGCTGAGTTTGAGCCATCAAGGGCACATCCTGATCTTTCCCTGTTGACTATTCACACGAGAGCTGACGTCTTCTCCTCCTTGGCCCTTATTAACCATCAGTTTATCCTGATTCTCATTGTTCAGAGTTGGTTGCTCAATAATGTGTTTTTTGTATAACACGGCCTTTTATTCACAATTTTAAAAAGCTAGAGCTAGCAACACTCCGGTGACACATCATATGTGGCCTTATATTGTACTTACTTAGCTTATTTTAGTCCATGCTGAAACCACCAGGATGCTTACGTATTTCTCCTATTGCATTGTTTTAGAATGTAATAGCCAAAGGCCAAGTCAATTTAATTTGCTTATTGCGGTGTTCTACACAACCTCCTGCAGAAATAGATACTTCATAAATGCATTTTGACTATTTTTATAACTTGTGATTGAATCTCCATAAAGAATTTTCAGTTCCATGGGGAAAAAAGTTTATTTGACCTAGAAATTGCACATTTGGGAACTTATTTCTTATAAAAAAGAAAAGAGATAGAAAAAGTTTCTTGAATGAAGATGTTCACTAAAGTGGTTATAAATTTCCAATAAAAACAGTTTTTGAAAGCTAATATATATTGAGTTCTTCTTAAGTGCCAGACACTATTTTAAATGCTTTATACACATTAGCTCATTTATTCTTCCACAATAACCCATGACGTAAGTATTATTATTACCATTTTACAGATGAGGTAACTGGGCACGTAAAGTTAATGTAACATGCCCAAGGTCGTGCAGCTGGTAAATGTTCAACAATAGTTAAGTAAATTATGTTACATCAAGTGAATGGAACTATTTTTAATGACCATTATAAAGACTAAAGAAACATTAAAAAATTCTTATAGGTTTAGTGAAAAATTCAACTATGATATTATATATACATAATGATTAGTGACATTTTAAAATTGCAGACCTAACCTATGTTAGTCTAGCAAGGAGAAAAAAATAAAATGAATGTTATATTAGGATGATGGATTTGGTGGTGTTTGGTTCTTTCAGTCCAACTTATTTTTAATGTAATTTTATGTGATTTTTCAAAGTAATGATATAAAAATAGGGTAAATGTAAATGGCAGTTAACATATGCTATGGCGGGCATATTTTGTGCTTCTGTAAGAGTTCTTGAGAATGATGCTGTAGCATTCTAGATGTCTCCTATTAAGCACTATTTATCTACTATCCACTCTTATAGATAATCTATTCCCTCTTAGAAAATGGAAAAAGTGATTGAAAGACAAAGGTTTGATCCTAAATTTATATTTTATTTTTCTAATGTCTCTGAAAACTGCTTTGTTTCCATAAGCTAAGAGATAAAAGAAATCGAGATATTACTTTTGGAATCAGGGGCCAGCCTGGTGGCACAGCAGTTAAGTGCACACGTTCCACTTCTTGGCAGCCCAGGGTTCACCGGTTCAGATCCCGGGTGCAGACATGGCACCACTTGGCAAAAGCCATGCTGTGGTAGGCGTCCCACATATAAAGTAGAGGAAGATGGGCATGGATGTTAGCTCAGGGCCATCTTCCTCAGCCAAAAAGGAAGATTGGCAGTAGTTAGCTCAGGGCTGATCTTCCTCAAAAAAAAAGATATTACTTTTAGAGTCAGATTGGGGTCAATCACCAATGTAGGTCTTTGTCTGAAATGGACAGAAATACTGCTTTTATCAGCCACTTTGTTTTGCCTCGTAGATGCATTGTTTCTTGTGAAATGAAGGGGAGAAATAATTTAGCTGTTGAAGCTTTACTGTCCGCTTGTTGACAAGTGCTATGTAATATATTTGGCATTCTTTGGGGTAGAGATAATTACCGTTTTAATTCCCCACTCCACCCCCAACATTCATGCACAAAAAAGTTTAAAGTACCAACAAACAACAGTATGGAAACAGATTTTATACGGCGCCCAAAGTAAAATCTTAACTTATTTGTATTACAATGAAGCATAATCCAAAAGAGCAGAGAAGCAATATCCATAAGTTGAAATGGGCAAAGAGTCTTAAAAGGACAACAGCCATTTAATAATAACCTTTAAAATAATTCAAGGGAACTGGAGTGCAAAAACAAACTCTACACTCACGGTTGCAAATCTCTGATTCCACAGGAGAGGCAAGCACATCTGTTTCTGCACACATCTGGGCCTCTACTACCTGCCCCTCTAACCTTAGACCGACACTCACAAAAGCTGTGGGAATAAGGTCCCATCTAATAGGAGGCTTTCCTACTTGCATGTAGTATGAAATCATAAATCCTACATTATTTCAGATGAGCAGTGAAAATGGAAACCTTTAAAGTTTGTACTTTCCACAGGAAATCTCAATCCTCCCTGAACAGATGATTTTGATTTTGGAGTACACAGTGGGCCTTTAACTTCCTCAGCTTCAGCGAGATGTTAAATTCCAAGACTCCTTCACTATCCTAAAGAAACAGCAATAAAACGTGTTTCAGGATTCAATTCCTTCAGCTTCAGAGGCTGAGATGGATGAACTAGTTTGGGGAAAATGAGACAGGACCCAACCCTTCACCTAAACAGAAATGACTCCAAATTGAACTTTTCACAAAGTTCACAATACTACAGAATAGAAACTTTCTTAAAAAGAAATCTTGATTTTTATGTTATTAGTTATCCTATTCCAACTGTGGATTGAACTAGAAGGGCTGAATTGAAGTTGAAAGAATAGTTGGAATTTTTTCTTTTTTCCACTACTGGTCAACGGTCCCGGAAGACCATCAGGGAAGCAGACTGGATGTTTTCCTTCTAAGCCATCACTGAAGCCATGACCTCCGGAGTGGTTAATCAAACTGTTCATTAGCATTAATTTGGTTAAAAATGAATCTTCAGAGAAGTTTTTAGGTCTTTATCTGAATGGATCCAAGATATGTTCTGAATCAAGCTATCCTAACATCAATTCATCTTAAAATTCCTTTTAATTTATAAAAAAAATTCTTTGAGCCATTGGAATTGACCATACATGAATTAGAATTGACCCTATATGACGATAGAAGAAGTGCTGCTATTGAAATAAAGAAACAAACGTAGATTCTGTCTCTAAGGTTTTTCAAGTAGTGAGTGATTAATTTATTTTTATCATCCCTACAGTCTGGCCTGTGAGCAACAACCTGAACTCTAAGACAACTGGCCTGGATTTGAGATATTGTCTGTGGCTGTGGAAGAGACAAAAGATTTCTGGCTCTTAGGAGTGAAGTGATATATTCAACCCTTTCATTGAGACAAAGACCACAGAATCCCAATTACTTGGGAGATAATGTCACACAGCAGAAAGCACGCTTGGAGGTAATTAGACTGGGAGTCAGTTCCTGGCTATACTTATGTGAATCTGGACAAGGTACTTAAATTTGAACCAATTCCTCTTTTTTTTTTTAATTCATAGAAGTGTCAAGCATCTACTTCATTCCTTTGCAAGATATCTACACATAATAGACACTCAATAATAGAGTATGTTATCTCCACCAAGTCCTGGTGGGCTAAGTCAATCAGACATTGATAGAAACAGCAATCATTTCCAAACAGCAGAGTGCATCCTTTTTTAAAGAGGATGCTTGAGCTTAATTCAAGAAAGGCCTTAATTCCCTTGGTTATTTTTAAAGATTAATCTTGTGTATTCTTTGGCAAGAAAGAATTCAAAGCACGCTGAGAAATGGTGGAGATAAGAAGAAAAATGGAGCCGGGGAGTGGAAGGGAGACACTCTTCAGGAATTGGTGGGTTCACTGACAATGAGAATCTGTCTGTGGGTTACAATCAGAGGGAGCAGAGGATAATTGAGTGCCTGTTGAGGAGAGACAGAAAAGGAAAGCCAGAGAGGCTGGGGACTATTCTTTGGGAGGCGTCAAGATGGGTCGGGATGTGTTAGAGATTTTGGAGGTCTTAGTAGTGACTATCCCATTATGGTGGGAGGAGTGTGTAGGAGATGAGTGACTCATTCTAAGTAAAAGAAGATAGTGCTTGATGTAGGGAGGATCAAGTAGGCATAGATTTAATACTAAGTATCTATTCAAAGGAATCATATTATGGAAATCCTCAGTAAAGCTTTCCTTCCTTTCTTTTTAGAAAACAGAAAGAATTCACAGTGATTGTTCTAGAAAGCAGGGATTACAGAGAGGGCAAAGGTACTGCTGAACCCAAACCTATAAATTCTACGTTGTTTTTTAAATATAAAATTAAGGTGTCTATTCAGTGTCTGGGATCAATCAGATACCTTGGGCTGTTCTTATGTTAGATGCTCTCATTACAAATTTGACAAAAAAGTGCATTTTAATAAAGCTGCATAAGAATTACAATGCTGTTCAATAAATTATTCTCTGACTTTTCTAAAAGTTTGCGCTCTTTCAGATGTTTTTAAATAAAAAGAAGAAAAGAATTGTAAGTATAAAGGACACACATGGTCTTGCAAGTTTAGATAATCCCACTGGGGAAGTGTTTAAGTAATTGATTTTGAGTAACTTTGGCCTGAAAGTGTAGTCTTACTGCTTTTCCAAGTAGTCTGGGGACTGAATGGGAATGCAGATGGTGTGAGGGAAAATTTTAAAGACTTCACCCAAAATGCTCTATTCTTTTCTTTCACCTTGTTGACTTGAACAAAATAAATCTCCATGTCTATAATTCCAATAAGCATCTGTTTCTTGTGGATATACAAGGTCTAAAAATGTATAGCACATGTTTAAATTGTACCCAGAAGTATGCCCACAATGAACTCAGGTAAACCTCAGACATATCTACCTCGCACGGGTTACGCCTGCGTGTTTTCACAGAAAGTTCTTAGGAAAGACCATGTTCACGCGAGAGATTGTTAGTGTCATCATTTCTGCTCTTTGGGTTTCTGTTCTGTTGTCCTCTCCATTCACAAGGGAATGAGGAAGGAGGAACTCATAGTCTGCCCTCAGTCAATGCTGCTTTCCTAACGTGGTTCCACTTGGCCACCAATTAAGATTTTCACTGTGTTTCAAGTAATTGTTTTGCTACTTTGTAGACAATATATAGCAACTTGTTTACTGTAACGCATACCTTCTTTTGCCTAACAAGTGACCTCTTGGTTCACCCATTTCTGCACCTCCTGAGGGATGAGTCATGGTCTCCACTAACCACATCGTCAAAAAGGTGTAATCAAAACCATGTTATTGCAATGTGAGTTTTCTGGGTTGGTTAACTTTCTCAGCTTTATGTATCTCATTGGATATAATTCTTACATAAGTCACCTACTCTCCACACATGTAGGGCTAACTGTTCATTTATTCTACATGACTGTAGTCATCTTTCTTTACACCACAGTCATATTTTACTTTTCCAGAAAGAAAATGTAATCTCTTCCAATTCCTACATTATGAAAGCCTCTCTATTTTATTTTTTCAGAGGAAGTTCTTATCTCCCCAAACTATTGAATCATGTCTTCAGAGAAAGCCTTGGAAATATATTCTAGTAGAATCTTCCTTGATGTCAAATAAATGCAGGGTTCAATTCAAATCAATTGAAATACAGTTTCCATGCTTTAGGTCTTGAGTTATTATTTAAATCTTTAACAGTAGCCATTTTTCATAAGATGGAACTGGAGGAACAGCATTAGGTATTTAATCCGTCCTTGGGTTATTTAACAATTCCCAAAGTGGATTTTCAGGCATTCTCTTTTATTTATCTGTTGGTCTTTGATCAATGAGCAATCTTCATTTAAAAGGGCTTCAAATGAGAGGCAGGCATGTATTTTCTCCTTCTCCCTTTTTCTTCCCACTCCCCAGTGAAGATTTGCTAGCTTTCAGTTCCAAACAGAACTGAAAATTTCCCAAGCATGGGGGCAATCGACTTCATATGTTCCACTTTAAGGAAAGGAGAAAGTGTTTGGTGGAAATATTAGTCTGTTGCTGCTATAACAGACTATCACAAATTTAGGAGCTTAAAACAACACAAATGTAGTATCTCATAGTTCACTCAGAAGTCTGAGTGGCCTTAACTTGGTTCTCTGCTCAAGATCTTACAAGGCCAGAGTCAAGGGGTCAGCCAGGTTGCCTCTTATTATAAGGTTCCAGGAAGAATCCACTTCCACAATCATTCAGGTTGTTGGCAGAATTCACTTCCATGAGGATGTAGAATTGAGGTCCATATTTCCTTGCTGACCACCAGGGAGGGATTATTCTAGAGAACAACACACTCTTTGGTTTATGGTTCCCTTCCTTTCATCTTCAAAACCAGCAACAGTGGATGGAGACCTTCTCACACTGTGGATCTCTGTGACCTCCCCTTTGCCGCATCTCTGCCTCTTCTCTATAACTCCAGCAAGAGAAAGTTTTCTGCTTTAAAGAGCTCATATGATCAATTAAGTCCACCTGAACCATCCAGAATAATCTCCCTATTTTAAGGTCCATAATGTTAAGTACAGTGGCAAAGTCCCTTTGGCCTTGTAAAATATCATATTCACAGGTTCCAGCGATTAGGGAGTCGATTTTTGGAATCAGGGGTGATGTTCTGCTCAACACATTGGGAGATGTTTTTCTCTTTCTGCAAGTAGTGTGGGCATTAGGAGTTGAGAGCTTAAGAAAAACAGAATTTTTTCTTCTGCTCCCTTAGCTGCCAAGAAAAAAACACCAACTAGGTAAATTGCTGACTCTGAGGGTTCTGGGGAAATTCTTATGATGACATTTTAAGAGACGGAAGTGCGCTTAGCATGCGCATTCCTAAAACTTAAATAATTTTATAGCACTTTCTCTTAATAATACGTCTCTATAAAATACAGTGTTAAGATCTATCAGTTAGGAGAGATTTGAATCAATAGAAGTGTGTGAGGCCTTAGTAAATAATTTGCATTCTTTGTTTAAGGGGGTACTTTTGATTCAAGTGAAGTCTTTTTTATTACCACATCTGGGAATAGAAAATGGTAGCATAAGTGTATCTTAAGCTGAGATCTCAGAAAGTTTGGACTGGGTTTGAAGATTATGGAAAGGAAACTCATGTATACTGATCAGTTCTTCTACCTCAACTCTTCTTAAGCATCAAAGATATGGGCGTGGCTTAGGTGAAGGATCCAACCAAGCAAACAGTGCCCAGTGCCCCTCACATGGATGCATTCAGAGTGGAGATAACGATCAGCAGCCCTGAAGATCAGGAATTTGCTGGTTTTGAAGAAGAGTCTGGAACTAGAAGCTCCTTGGCTTTCGTCTTCCCCTCATCCTCCTCCTGCTGGTCATGCCCCGCTCAGCAAGGACTCATGTTCAGGTTCCAGGTCTTGACATTCTTCTTGTTCATACTTAGGTAACTCCCTTTTATCTACTCCTGTAGTGCAGGACCTCAGACTTTCCTATTTATGTTTACTTTGCGCTTCTCATGGCCGTGGTCTTCTATAAATACCTTTAGGAAATGAAACTAACTATTGAGTAGAACTTACCATACGCCACGTACTGTTAACATCCATTGGGGGATTTCGTTTAGTTTTAGAAAGCATCCTATAAGGCTATGAGAAAGATATTTTCAATTTCCTCATGACGAAATTGAGATTCAGAGAGGATCAACACCTTGTTCAAAGTCACATCAATGTCTGATAGAATTGATATGATTTGAACCCAGAAATGTAAATGATATGAGATTGCCTGACATTCTTTCATATCAGTAATATTAGAGTAAACTGCAAGCTTTAGGTAAAGGAGCCATTAATGGCATTCCTTGTCTTATGCATAACTGATGTTTTCATCCAACGGGCAGATTACAGCAAATCTCTTCCTACTTAATTAGTTCCTTAGACTTGGGAAGGCATTTCTAAGATTTTGAGCATTATTTTTCCCCATGAATTTTAAGATGCTGATTCTCCTTGAGTTATTTTCCTGGACACCTTTGGAACACTAGGGGTTAATCTACTCCTCACTTCCTACACAGCAGGGAGAATGCACCCCCCTCCACAAGAAAGCCTCCCTCCAGGAGAGAAGCTCAGTGGCACAGAGATTAACTGGGAGCTAAATTCAGGCAAGTAGCCAAACCAGAGTGATAAGCATCCTGGTTTTGATGGAACACTTAAAAATCATTTTAACTTTTCCAGACCTAATGCAGTTCAAGGATATGGGGGTGGGAGGTCTTCTTGTGGGTTATACAAATAGCTTCATTCCAGCAACTCCTCCCAACCTAAGATTAGAAAGAGTTGCACTAATTGGGAGGAGGGGTCCCAGTCACATCAAACTTACTGTCCCATGACCTGTCTTTACTCTTAAACTTGGTGGTTTTCATTTGTTTGTTTTGGTGGTTACACAACCTGGTTTATTTCTGTTGGTCTATTAGAAAATACTCCAGTTCTCACAGAAAGGCTTTGTTGGGGCAGTCAGTCCTGGGTTTCTGCACAGTCTTTGGCTGCTTTGTTACAATGCCATCTTACATTTGTCTTTCTGTTTACGTGGGGCCATGATAAGAAGTGAGGCTGACAAACTCCAGTTCATTTCTGCAGATGAGGATGCTGAGCAGGAAACGCTTTTTTGAGGCTTTCCTGACGAGAATTTTCTCAGAAAGCTCTCCTGATTGCGTATTTTCTTGTAAGGATTATTGGCTGCTTTTGTTACTGTTGTTGTTGGAACGAGCTATAGCTAATGGTGTCTCAAGGTATAAGGCCACTGGAGATCTATAAATGAGAATTTAAAGAGGGTAGGAGACACGAGCCCTCATTTTTAGATTATTACCCAAGCTCCATCCATTACTAGCAGTTTGAGGAAGATTATGAAATTCTTCACACACAGGCAAAGCCCAGACATGATTGTGGTCAAAGCAATCTTGACAGCACTTGGTATTCCCAAACGTCCTTGGTGCGCAACAGTATGGGCATTTTTAAGAGAAAGCGTATAGTGGGGAGGAGGGTAGAAACGGTATTCAGCTGCTGCATACTAGTACAGCCACAGGGCTTGTTAAAACATTGAAATGCCCCTGTAACAGCTGGTAAATAGTTTCTATGATGGGTTCTCTAAGTAAGTACCTTCCCTGAGCACCCTGGAACCTCCAACCGCTCTGTCATTAGCCAACATTAGCATTAACTATTTTAATATTGTCTCCGAAGAAGGGGAAAGCCCTTTAAAGTCTTCCTTGGGTGTGAGTAGGGATTTGGGAAGCAAAGTTTAAACATACTTCATCCAAACAAAGGCAAAAGCCTGGATCTGGGCTATGCAGAACCAGAGTGCCTTCCCAATGGCCCAGTGAGCCACTCTCATGATAATTAATGAGTATACACTCATTGTGTTTTTAAAAACGGAATTCAAGGGGAGCAGAGCATGTCAACAAAGTGCTTCAAATCTGTGCTACTTCTCCTCTCTTATGTGGTTGCAGAATTCTGAGTCCTTATATTTTATTAGCTGTTGGGATAGGTAGGTGGATAAAGCAGGTTTCAAGGAAAGTCCTATTATGAAATTCAACCAAGTGGCCCAATGTTAGGCTGGCAATTCACATGTGGGCATCTGAAGTCATGTGCCTGGTTCAAATTTCAGAAAGAAATTTCTTGAGTGGAAAGAGTGCTTTTGATCAGGCAGACGTTTTTGGAATTTTGGTTCTCTCCATCACTAGCTCTGTGTCCTCAGTCAAATTGCATATCTTCTCTGAGTCTCAGTCTTATCATATATATGCTCGTAGGGTTGTTTTAGTGATGCTGGTTTTTCTTCTGTTTAAAATGTAAGACTCATCAGAGAATTGGGCCATGCAACACTCTGGTACTTCAGCATTGCACAGGACAAGTGACAGGACCAAAAAGCAACTGTCTTATCAGGGTCCCTCCCGTCTCTTAAAGTCTTGCCCATTTTAGACCAATCTGTCTTGGTCAGATCACTCCATCACTCCCACCTTCTTCTTGGCACTTGTGTGTTTAGCTCCATACTTAGTTAGTTGCTCTATTCGATTATGTATCCTTTTACTGCTTCTTAAATCTTTCAAGTGTTTAAGTTTTCTTGTTTTCTATGTCGAAAACTACTTAGGGCTGGGAACACGCGGCTTCTGCAGAACTCTAAGTGCCCCTGGCCATCAGTGTTGGTGACTGATAAGAGTGACCCATGTGCTGTAGTCTGAATGTTTGTGTACCCCTAAAACTTGTATGTTGAAATCCTAACCTCCAGCATGATGGTATTAGGAGATGGGACCTTTGGGAGGTACATAGGTCATGAGAGGTCTTCCCTCAAGAATGGAATTAGCACCTTTATAAAAGAGGCTCCAGAGAGATGCCTTGCCCCTTCTGCCATGGAAGGACACAGCAAGAAGTCAGCAGTATGGAACTCAGAAGAGGGTCTTCACCAGAATGCAGCCATATTGGCACCCTGATCTTGAACTTCCAGTCTCCAGAACTGTGAGAAATAAATTTCTGTTGTTTATAAACTACTCAGTCTATGGTATTTCTGTTATATTTCTTAGTCCCAAATGGACTAAGGCACTACAGATCCTGTCCAGCCTAGATGCAGCTCACCATTCTCCCGACAGAGAGCATTGGGCTGAATACTAATATTAGCAGTAAAGTTCTGATGAATGAAATTGTAGCCAATTGTTAGGACAGCACATAATCTCCCATAGTCTGATCCTGATCTCCTTGTTACCCAGATTATTGTAACAGAATCACTTGAGAAGGGTAGCAATGAATGCACAGGGACTATGAGTCTAATGACACCCAGTGGGTGTGGTTGGGAACTAGAGAGGAATAAGGTGCTTCCACAAAACCTTCAGATTACACTACATGTTACCAAATGATGGCTTGTGGAAGAGTAGACTCCAACTGAGACATGAGAGCAACAGATTTTTGTTACTTTAAAGTTCTCAGTGAGTGTCCAGTGGTCCAGGCACAGATGGAGCACAGATACGGAGGGTACAGAGAGGTGAGGGAAGCAGACAAGGAAAAGCCATGCTCTGTTCTCCATATGGATCTATGAAATGCCTGACTGAAGCAATGAGGTCTGAGGGAGGAGGCAACTTGTGACCAAATCCCAGCCAGGCCATTCTTTACGTGTATGATCTTGACAGAATCATTTAAACCATCTGGGCATTGGGTCTACTCATCTGTAAAATGAGAGCAATAATAGTCACCACCTCCCTGGGTTATTGTGAGTATTAAATGTGGTACTATTTACAGAGCATGGCACATGCTCTCTACATGTCAGACGGTTCCCCTCACCCACCCTTTTTTATTCATATTTAGAGGCAAAAATGGACTGACCAGATCCTATGGAATTTCTGAATTGAAACCAAACTCAAGATGGTTGGTATCATTTTCTTAAACATGAATACAGACTCATACACATATAGAGCTTATCACAGGATAGGAAGCTGAGAATCTGAATGAAATTTTACCCAAGGGTAACAAGCCCAATGTGGGCTTGGATACCAAAAAAAATATGACAAAGCTACATTGTTTAGCTTTGGAAATTCTCTTAGGGCTAAAATGTCACCACTATGGGTATAATTTTGCTTTGGGTCATGGAGATCTGTACATGTGTCCAAGGGATCAAATTTTCTCTAGCAATGCTGGAAAAAGACGAACAGATAAACTTGTTTCTCTATCACAGCCTGCAGGCTTCTCTGTTCCTCAAAGCAAGAATGGCAAGCTTTACATATATAGGTATATTACTAGTAGTTTTCAGGAACAACTGGTAAGGAGTTTGCACCCAAAGCTGGCCCAACTTCCAGACTTAGATACTGCCCCCATTATAGGATTCTGCTCGTGTTAATAATTTACATAAAAGAAGAGGAAAACTAAAGCTTAGACAAAAACAAACCCCCGGTCTACCCCACCCTTGCTGCCATAAAGCTGATATAGCAACTAGGATTAACATGTAACTTGAAACAAGAGAGATTTTGGAAATAAGATGAAAGCTGCCATTTAAGGTTTTTCAATGGCACCAACTGGATTAGATCTGCTCTCGAGACAGGCGTCTTTTGACAATCTCTGGGAACTGTGTCTACTTACAGAAGGCAGAGTTGATGCATGCAAAGTCAATTAAAAAGCGAAATGCATAAAAGACAGTGGCTTGAAACAATTCATGCTAGGCTTTTGCCAAACAACCCTGGCTTTACTTATCAAGGTTTTACCCAGAGAAGTGGCAGTGTGGGTAGTGATTTGAAATTGAAGTCTGAAAATCAAAGAATAAAAACAACCAAATTAATTCCTGACTGTAGAGGATCAGAGAAATTCTATATCTGCTGTAGATATTTCTATGAATAGTAGTTTGATCTATGCAGGACTTTTTAAAAATGAAGTCCTTTATATTGACATTTGAGTCTGTGTGTGTACACGTGTGTGTGCACATGTGTATGTGATGTTAAAATCTTAGTTCTTATAACTTGTGTCATTTCTTCCAAGCTGCATCCCTTTGTCACAAATGCCAGGGAAGTAACACCTTTGCTGTTAGGAGGACCAGTGATGACTGAGCTGAGGCTTCCATCTATGATACTGATGAGTTTGGATTTTGAGGTTCTGATGCCTGCCTACGGTACTCTTACAGACTTAAGCCCTCAGCCCACGTGTCCCTCAGAATTCCACACTTTTGAGAGATAAAACTTGTTCAGTGGGAGCTGAAGCATAACTGCCCTTGAACAGATGCCATTAGCTTTGTGGAAAGAAGAAAGTCTAGATTGAGTAAATTATTTATTGAATGCCTTTAAGCATCGCAGAAGGAGGCACACCACAAGGATTTTTTTATGTATATTTTGCAAATATCCTGGGAAAAAATACCTCTGCATGCCTAGGAACCTATAATGATCTAAGCTAGTTATTTCCCTTTCAAATCATAACTTGGTAATATCTAGTTAACATATTCAATTCATTTCTTTTAATTTATAATCTTCTACTTATAATGCCGCATATCCATCTTAAGTAGATTGTAATATGTGCTTTCTATAAAATATAATTCTTAATACTAAACTAAAAAATTTTTTTTTAACTGCAGTATTATCTGAAACACTCCAATAAAGCTTTTGGCTGATGTTTTGTGATATTCCCAGTTAGCTGTGATTTTCTATAAATTAGTTCTCTTATCTTAACGCCAGTAGCTTACCTTGGTATCTCTAAGCCTAGAATAATGTAACAAGCTCAGGACGAAGATAATATTCCATTCAGTTTCTTTTTTTCCTGAGTTAGAGTAATTTCACATTTTCTAGTTAGTTCTTTTCATAGCACTCAACATGGTGAGCAAATCTGAGACTACGTAGTAATGTGGAACTATATTATTCTGAAAGCTTTTTAGAACTGTCAGCAGATTTAACTTCATACATCACTAGCCCAACTTGTACCATATGCTCATGTCTTAACCAATACCTGGTACGAGAAATGAAATTAGCATGATTGGCTCAGACAGAGGTAGTGTCACAGGGAATGGGTATTTGATCAGACTCAGAGTTCTTTGAACAAAGAGGAAAGGGATAGATGTCTGTCGTTTAAGTGACCAACAGTGCCTGCTACAGGCTGCATATGACTCAGGTCTGGCCAATGAAAATCTCATATTCAGGGATGTGTATAAATTCCCACAAAGCCAGGAGACGCCATAAAAATGTGCTGAGACTGAGGTGGCCAATCTTTCCCCTTAGGAATGAATCCAAAAAGGTGCAAGTTCTGGAGCTGCATCCATCATCTTGTCCTCGGGTAGAGCCTGAGGCCAAATAATACTACGAGTTATTCCTTGCTAAGCACATAATATGTACTAAGGCAGAGTTCTAAGTGCTCTGTGTGGCTTAGCTCATTTAATTTGCATGACAACCTATCAATTATTTTCATGCGACTCCTATACCTGCAGCTCCGGTGCTATACTGGCTTTCTGAGCCTGTGCAATGAGAGCAAGAATTACCTAGGGATAGAAACCGGGTTGTAACACCATCGTTTGAGCCCTGAATTTACTCAAACCTTGAGCCGGCACTTAGACTTTTTGATTCCATGAAGCAATAAATATTCTTTTATTTAGGCAAGTTTGGGTTGATTTTTATGTCGCTTGCAATCAAAAATTTCCTAAATGACACAGAAACCACTAACCCAAGCCTTTCAACGTGCAACTAAGGAAACTGAGACCCACAGTTCAATTCACTTGCTCAAAATGGCACAGCTAATTCGTGAGATGTGAACGCAAGTTCCAGACTTCTAGTCAAACCTTCTTTCGCCTTTGACAATGATAACTGACATTCACTGCGTGCTTCCTACGCACCACACACTTGGACCCGCCGTTACCTACTCCATCCTCAGCAGTCCTGAGAGGTGAGTACTATCAGTGTGCCCATTTGACAGATGAGTAATCTGAGACTTAGAAGGATACAAAACTTACCTAAGGTTACGCAGAAACTAAAGGAAAGAGCTGGGATTCAGACCCAGCTGTGCAAACTGAGAGTCTGAGAGTTCATCCGGTCTCCCTTGTTTCCGGCTACACCACACTGCACACCGTTGGTACCTATGTTCTGAGGGTCAAGGAATGACCCTGATCTGGAGAAGTGTCCAGCCCTCTTTGGTTCTTTATTTTTCATTTAGCAGAGTGGACTTTACATTCTAACCTAAAAATTTTAAAAAATTATTATAATCCCTCTGAAGTAATGTTACTTTCCATGGACACTTGGTAATAAGCATTAATGTAGACTTTCCTACAGGATTTTACTTAATTTTGATTCATGTTTTGCAAGAAACCACATGTTCAGGAGAAAGTTAGTGGTACCTTAGTCAGAATATATGGGTATTACTCTTGGTTTTCCCAATTAACATCATTTTGATGTTGTTGCTACTTAAATGCTAAGACTTCACTTTCTCCCCCTGAAAAATGCAGGTAATACACTGGTCTCATCTACTTCAGAGTTGTGAAGCTATTTGAAAATTTTAAGATAGTAAGTTAATATAAGAGATTATATTCTAATGGAAAATTGTTTTTCTATTTTCAATTTTTGCATTGAAGAGATTGATGTTTTATAGTTTATGTAACTCCTGTGAGTTGGGAAGTGGAGACGTTTGCACAAAAGATAAAGGAAAAAAGCCTTAGTTTTCCCTCATTTAGTGAATCGCTAGAGCTCAGAGCTTAGCACGTAACCCTATTCATGCCAAATTTGTACAAAAAAAGTGAACATCATCATTTGACTTTTCTCATTGACATCAACTGGATTAAAGTAACTCACTCAACAGTAGACTTTTTTTTTTCCAGAAGTGGTGTTCAGCCTCTTTCAAATATAACACGTAAATATAGAAAGTTTCAAGTGGCAGGGAGAGAAACAAATTGGGAGATAATCACAATGTCATTGATTGGCAATCCTGGAATCTGTAGTTTTCTCTTCATTCACAAAAGGTAAATCAGTGCCAGCAGGCGAGTACTCTCCATTGATGTCCTCACCAGGCTCAGTGTCCTGGTAGAGCATCTTGTTTATGATCAATTTGGCGGAGACCTCACTGTGGAAATAACGGTAATGTCAGTGTGGGTCTAGGTAGATGTGTTCCATCTCTCTCATCTCCATTTCACTACTTTCTCCTCCCTTACTCCCCCCACACACATATCTTCTCCCTTACACATACCAAATTGAGCGGCGGCTAGCATGTGTGGGGCTCACAATCGGTCAAGAAAACCTTTATAATAGCATCATCCATGTTGTGCTCATTGTGATCACATTTATCATCAACTCATTCATCATCATCGTGATCATTGATGTTTACATAGCAGTCCTTTGTAGTTTATAAAGGGCTGTCCTACGAAATGCTTACCACAAACTTGTGTGGCGGGTAGAGTAATGATATTATCCCTGGTTTAACGCAAAGGGGAAAGAATTTCTAGTTCAAAGATCTTAGCTCACGCTCTGGCTCAGCGCAGTGAAGTTCGACACACATGGATTAAGCACCACTTTGCAACAGGAACTGTGCTTGGGGCCAGGACTTCTCTGACCTGAAAAGGAGCTCAAGCCTCCAGAAAATCCATTAGCTGCCTCTCTTTCCCCTCCCGGTACTGAAAGGTTTTGTGGCTAGACAAGTGGTTTACATCCTTGTGTCCCAGGGCCTCAAGGTATTCAAAAAGTGGAAGCAGGGTCCTCAAGTTATTGTCAATATTTCAAAATGACAACCTTTCTCCTGAAAATTGACTTAACTCTGGAAAAGACTGCACAGGCTAATTCACATGTGAAAAAGATTGCACAGAGTAACTCACATGTGAAATGGACTTTTCTGACATCTATTTTGCAGGAAGACTTTCTGTGTGACCAGAATAAAGAGTACTTCACTTATCACAGGACATAAATTTAGAGCTTCCTTTAACATGCCTGTGCGATCTTTCGCTGCTGTTCTATCCAGCTCATTCAGCCCATAGTGCTAAAGTTTCCCCAGGCAGCACTTTCCAAAACTGCCAAAAATTGTGGTGGTGTCATAAGTCAGCTTGCTGCACACAAGCCACATCATTCTCAATTTTGTTTTCAATTCCAACACAAATGTGTTTGCAGATCTGAAAACTAGCTCCCCAGAGCCCGCCGGGGATTTCTATTTAGGGAAGCTGCGAGGCTTCTGTAAACTGAGGAGTTAGTTGAAAAATTTTCCTTGGAAGTCCACAAGTATCCATTATGCGATTTCTCTTTAAGTGAGCAGTTTTGCATTTGCAGAAATCCATGGCGTGATTGGTGGGGTTCGGGGGTGGAGATGGGGTGGAGCATTTTGCCCAGGTTCCAATAGCAGAGACAAGTCCAGTCCGGCGCTTTCTCTGGGTGGAAAGTGGCCCCCTCTCGAGAACCCCAGGTCCTAGCCCCACTACAGACCTGAGTGAGCTGCAGCCATGGAACATGGGCTTGTCCAGGTAGTTCACCTGCCCTTTCGCTGAATTCCATCCAATGCCTCTGCTCTTAGCCACACATGGAAGGAACCAGCTCCTGTGGAATCAAATTCACGGCTCATAGGAGTGAAAAATTATTTTAACCATATTTAAGTAAATTCCTTGTCAACTTTTAGGCAGTGGTTCACATAATATGCAATAAAATGCGTCAAGAGAAAAGAAGATTCACCCTGGTGGGCTTGTCAAACCAATCTCAGAGGCCCAGTCAGTCTCTGTGGCTCTCCTTTATAAAGCCAGAAAAAAATAAAACTTGCTCTCACTGATATGTAGGATGTTTTTGCATCCATTTTTAAAAAATATTAGAAAAATCCCAAATTTCAAGAAAAATAATGTCTAGCAAAAAAAATAGTACCCATAATACTTTTTATTCTTCCTACCCCACAATCTTGATTGCATATTGAGATTTTCTAAGTGATTAAATGGATAATAGAGTAATGTTGGGGCTGGCCCCGTGGCTGAGTGGTTAAGTTCCAGTGCTCCGCTGCAGGCGGCCCAGTGTTTCGTTGGTTCGAATCCTGGGCACGGACATGGCACTGCTCATCAGACCACGCTGAGGCAGCATCCCACATGCCACAACTAGAAGGACCTACAACAAAGAACATACAACTATGTACCCGGGGGCTTTGGGGAGAAAAATGGAAAAAGTAAAATCTTTAAAAAAAAAAATAGAGTAATGTATCTAATTTTTCCCATTGAGATAACATTTAAATCAAGAAAATGCATAGGTTATAAATGTAAATTTTGATTTTGACACATATATATATACACCTGTATAACCAATACCCAAATCATGATATAGAACATTTTCATCATTCCAGAAATTTCCCTTCATGCCTCCTTCCAGCCAATTCCAATCTCCTTATAGATCACTGCTGTCCTGCTATCAATCATCATAAATAATTTTGCCTGTTCTTGAACTTCATATAAAGGGAATCACATAGTATGTAATCTTTTGTGTCTACTTCCACTCAGCATAATTGTTTTGAGATTTATTCATGTGTGTATCAATTTCCTCTTTTTTATTGCTAAGTAACACTCTACCATATGAATATACATAATTTGTTTTTCCATTTTCCTGTTGATGAACAGATGGGTTATTTTCAGTTTTTTTGCTGCTATGAAAAAAATCTCAGGAATATTTGTTACAAGTCTTTTTTTTTTTTTAAAGATTGGCACCTGAGCTAACAATTGTTACCAATTTTCTTTTTTTTCCCTGCTTTTTCTTCCCCAAGTCCTCCTAGTAAGTAGTTGTATATTCTAGTTGTGGGTCCTTCCAGTTATGGCATGTGAGATGCCACCTCAACACGGCCTGACCAGCGGTGCCATGTCCACGCCCAGGATCCGAACCAGGGAAACCCTGGGCCGCGGAAGCAGAGCTTGCAAACTTAAGCTCTTGGCCACGGGGCCGGCCCCTGTTATACAAGTCTTTATGTGGACATATATTTTAATTTGCCCATCAGTGAAAAATATGGGTGATAGACTAAGTATATTGTTCATCTTTATAAGAAAATGTCAAAAAGTTTCCCAGAGCAGCTATACCATTTTTACAACCCTATCAGCAATTACTAGAGTTCTCATTGCTTCACATGCTTTACAATATTTGATGTTTTCAGCCTTGTTAGCCATCTTAGTGGATGTAAAGTGGCATGTCGTTATTGCTTTAGGTTGCATTTCCTTGATAAGCATTTTTCCATGTATTTAGTGAACATTTGTATATCTTCTTTTCTAAAGATTCTGCTTAATCTTCTACTTAATATTTTAAAAAGCTGGCTTGTCTTTTTAATAATTGAGTCTGTGGAAGTTCTTTATATTCTGTAGATATAAGTTATAGTTCAGATATCCTTATTGCAAATATTTTCTCCCATGGTGGAGCTACCATTTCTATCTTCTTAAAAGCGTTTTTTGACAAGCAGAACATTGTATAGATTTTGATTAAGTTCAATTTATTAATTATTTATCCTATAGAAATCTTTCAAAGATACTATCCTATGTATTTTTTTCTAGAAGCTTCCAGAAGTATTTAAATTTAACAACTAACGCCCAAAACCCAAATCCAGAATACAGTCTCTTCTAAAGGCTGAGATGCCAAATGAAGTTTTAGTGCATAAAGAGAATGTTGGGGGCTCAGTAGCTCTGTGGGTCCTGAGCATCAGAATATCATCATTCGCAGCATGACCAGTGTGAAGAGTTTCAAGGCCCTAATTTGGGTGTTATTTTTGGAGATGACTTGGGTTTCTGTAGTTTTGGCTTTCTCGAGGATCGGAGTCATGCTTTGTAGTAAAGCCTGCCAAACTAAACTTTTCTCTGGGTGAGAAAGCACGTGTTCACCCACGTGCAAACCTGAGCTTTAGTGTCTTGCTGTAATTGCATCTGTAAAACCTCTTCCTCAAATATTGCTCTTTGCCTCCGTGGAAAAACAGCATCTTTAGCAAAAAGGACAAGTGGGCAAAGGTTTCTCCCACACCACCAGAGGAGTAGCATTTAAAAATGGAAGTGGCTTGTATAACCTACTTATCTTTGGTTTTAAAATAACAGCTCATAGATTTGCATTTGTTTTTAATTCTTGGCCCTGTGACCCCTGCTCCTGTTTTCCTTGATAAATTCCATCTTGCCTTCCACAGGCAACCATTCAATCCTGAGCTTTTTCTAACATGTCTCATCAAACTGGTTTTAGGTGAGTTACCAGTTCCCTAGATTGGTAATTCTGCGTTGAGAAGAAGAAAAGTATCTGCCAATCGTATTTTACCAACTGGATTTTTCAGTTTAAATTATTTTTATAGCTGTGTAATATTAATTACCACCCACAATTAGGCGGTATGTAGAATATAGTACATGGCATAGGTCCTGGAAATTCTCTAAAAAAGGGATTCTTTGGAGTATTTTTGTTGTTTCATAACAAACTGAGTTAAAAACGTAACAAAAAATAAACTTGTAGACCACCTGTTTTGCCCACTTAAAAACACATGTGTGCACACACATTTGTGTACACATATACAAATCTTATGAGAACTGATATAGAGAAAAATCAGTTTGAAAACAAAATGATTACATACGTTGTGAATCATTGCCAGGAACACAAAATTAGACATTATCTTATTTGCATTAATTAGAAAAAGAACAGCTCCATAGAAAGATTTTAAGATTCCTTACAAAATCCTAGTGGATACATGACGCATAGATAGAAATCAATACGTATATACTACGCAAACACTAATCAAACATATTTTGGGCTATTTTTTTTTCAAAATATAAGTTTTCATTAATGTTATTTTTTCCTTAATTGCAAAAATGTGCATGCTTATTGTAACATTTCAAACAATACAGAAATGTATAAATGAAAAAAAATTGCTGGTTCTTTTCCACAATAGTCCCATCCCTGTGGAAACCAGTGTCAATAGTCTGGCATGTATCTCTTTATACAAACACTCAAAAATATATACACACAGAACTTGTTATATTTTTCTTTGAAACAGATATTGAATCCTACTGTGTGTATTATCCTAAAATTCGCTTTTGTCATTTATTAAATACATTTTCTAGGCTAATATATACATATATTTGAATTACTTTTTTTTAATGTCAGTATGAAAGTGAACTTACTCACTGCATTAGTTTCCTAGGGCTCCCATAACAAAATGTCACAAACTGGGTCGCTTAAAGAGCAGAAGCTGGTTTCTCACGATTTTGGAGGCTGGAAGTCCAAGATGACCATCCCAGCAAGATTGGTTTCTAGTAAGACTGCTCATCATGTTCTCATATGTTCTTTCCTCTGTGTTCTCACATTCCTGGTGTCTTTTCCTCTTCTTATAAAGACACTATCCTATTGGATTAGGACCTTACCCTTATGACCGCCTTTAAACTTAATTATCTCCTTAAAGGCCTTATCTTCAAATAGAGTAACTTTGGGAGTTAGTGTTCAACCCATGAATTTTAGGAGCTACAGTTCACTCCACAAAACTTACCACTTTCTCTACTGGATGTCATATCTAGTTTGTTTATTGATCAATTTAACTGTACCTTTCGAAATAATCTTAGTTTTTATAAAAATGGTTCACATTCAGGGGCCAGCCCAGCGGCACAGTGGTTAAGTGCACAAGTTCCACTTCGGTGGCCTGGGGTTTGCCGGTTCAGATCCCGGGTGCAGACATGGCACTGCTTGTCAAGCCATGCTGTGGCAGGCATCCCACATATAAAGTAGAGGAAGATAGGCACAGATGTTAGCTCAGGGCCAGTCTTCCTCAGCAAAAAGAGGAGGATTGGCAGCAGCTGTTGGCTCAGGGCTAATCTTCCTCAAAAAAAGAAAAACAAAGGTTCACATTCATCACACAAATATACAACAAAAAAAGCGCTAGATAGAGGGGAAATACAATTACCCAAATTCCTCCATGCCAAAATAATCACTGTCAACAACTGATAAACGTCATCCTAGATAGATGTATACAAATAGAGAAAAGGACAGGTAGGTAGGTAGATAGACAATTAAATAGAGAGAGAGAGAGGGAGAGATAAAGAGATAAAGCACATGTGTACTATTTTTTACTGAAAATGCTAAATTTACTGTTACTCAAGCAATAAAAAAAGAAAACATGAAAATAAAGAAATCAAACTTTTGAAGGTTATTTCTTCACAGGAGTTAAGAGTTTCTGCAACATCACTCAGATTTTTAACATAGTTTGAAAAATATTAAATGGCTGTGGCCATGATGTTTAATTACATATTTTAACCTTATGTAATATTCACCAATCCCTTATGAATAAAAAAAAAGAGAAAGTTCTGTGCTCTTAGACTTCCAGTGCCCTTCTCATGTTCTTTTAGTAACATCATTATTTTTCCACTGTCAAAATTTATAAAATTTACATCCAATTCTCAAACTGTATTTCCCACATTTGTTTACGTCCAATATAAAAAACACCTGGTCATTGCTCACTAAGAGCATTTTGTTAGGGCTTCTCCAGTTCTGAATTCTTTATCATAATTAATCTTTGAGAGCGATAATTTATCTTCAAGTATGTTTGTCAAGATGTGAGCAGCATTCACTGAGTTCCTGTATATCTGCGGATGTATGTCTTCTGAAGAAAATTTGACTTGTATATAATTTCTGGGCCACATTTTCTTTCCTTCAGAAGTTTGGAAATATTGTTCCAGTATCTCTTGGCATCCCTAAGCTGGTGAAGATTTTTTTTTACCTTTTATACAAGCAATTTTTTCTACCTTGTTACACACATACTTCTACCTATATTCTTAAAATTTGTTCATTTTTCTAGATTGTACTTCCCCCCATAGGTAACCACCAAATGTTTTAATAGTTTATCTCTCTATAATCTTTTCTAAGGTATAAATATACATATACTTTATATGTATTGTTTTTGTGTATATATATGCCCTTTATGCACCTTATCCCTCTTCTTATCCACCTTCTTAAAGAGCATCTTAGTATATGTATGTTCTCCAACATTGATGTTTTTTTCAGTTTAAAGTACCCTGGAGATCACTTCACAGAAATATGAAAAGATAGTCTCCCTTCCTTTAGGAAAAAAAACTCAAACAGTTAAGTGATATATTATGGACACAAAGTAAACTACACATAGTTAAAGCATTTTAATTTTCTAGAACTATATATATGGAATCACCCAGTGTGTACTCAGTTTTCCTAGATTCTTTCACTCAGAATAATTATTTCCAGAGTCCTCATATGGCTCATTTTTATAGTTAAGTAGTATCCCACTGTATGAATATACCACAATTTATTTGTAAACCCACCTTTTGATGGACAGTTGGGGATTGTTTTCAGTTTTTGACTATTACAAATAAACATTTGTGAATAAGTCTTTGTATGGATATATGCTTTCATTTCTCTTGAGTAAATCCTAGGAGTGGAATGGTAGGATCACATGGTAAGTGTGTGTTTAAAGTACTAAGAAATTGCTAAGTTGTTTTCCAGAGTGGTGGTACCATTTTACATCCCCCCCAGTAATGTGTGAGACATTCACTTTTTTCACATTCTCACCAACATGTGCTGTGGGCAGTCTTTTGAATTTTAGCCTTTCTAGATAGGAGTGTGATGATTACTCCTCATGGTTTTTATTTGCATTTCCCTAATGATTAATGATGTTGAGCATATTTTCATGTGCTTATTTGCCATCTATATATCCTCTTTGGGGAAGTGTCTGTTCATATTGCTTGCCCAGTTTTAAAATTCAGCTTTTAATATTTTTATTATTGATTTTGAAGCTTCTTCATCGATTCTAGATAGAAGTCTTTTATCACATATATGCTTTGCAAATGTTTTCCCTGTCTGTAGCTTCATTCTCTTAATAGTATCTTTCAAAGAGTAGAAGTTTTAAATTTTGATCGAGTCCAATTTGTCATTTTTTTATTTTATGGATTGTACTTTAGCTGTCATATCTAAGAAATATGCCTAACTTGAGAGCACAAAGAATTTCTCTTATGTTTTCATCTGGAAGTTTTATATATTTAGGCTTTACATTTAGAAGTATCATCCATTTTGAGTTATTTAGTATTTTTTGGTGCTTTTTGTGTTTTTGTTTTTGTTTTGTTTTTGCTATGGAAGATTTGCCCTAATGTAACTTCTGTGCCAGTCTTCCTCTACTTTTTAGTATGTGGGCCACCAGCACACATGGCTGCTAAAAGACCAGTGTAGGTCTGCACCCAGGAACTGAACCCAGGCTGCTGAAACAGAGTATGCTGAACCTAACCACTAGGCTACGAGGGCTGGCCATTGAGTTAATTTTTGTATATGGTGTGTGTGTGTGTTTGGAAGTTAATTTTTTGTCTATGTATATCCAATTGTTTTAGCCTCATTTTTTAAACAGACAATGCATTCTTCACTGAATTGTCCTTGCACCTTTTTAAAAAATATCTTCTCTATACATTTTTGGGTCTATTTCTACATTCTATTCTATGCCATTGATCTAGTTCTCCGTTTCCATGTCTTTACATATGCCATACTATCTTGATTACTGTAGCCTTGTAACAGGTTGTGAAATCAAGTAATGTTAGCCCTCCAAATGTTCTTTTTCGACAATGTTTTGGCTATTCTAGGTCTTTGCAGGTTTATATGATTTTTTTAATGAGCGAATTAATTTCTACTCCAAAACATCGCTGCTAACATTTTGATTGGCATTTCATTGAATCTACAGATTTTGGGGGGAGTAATTGACATCTCAACAATATTAAGTCTTCTGACCCATGAGCAAAGTATATTTCTCCACATTTGTCAGGGTTCTTCAGAGAAACAGAACCGAAAGGATGTGTATATACGTAAAGAGATTTGCTATAAGGAACTGGCTCACAGGATTATGGAGGCTTGAAGATACAAAATCTGCAGGGTGTGCCAGAAGACTAGAGACCCAGAAGAGCCAATATTACAGTTCCACTGAGAAGGCCAGCAGGCTGGAGACACCAAGAGAGCCAATGTTCCAATTGCTGTGCAAAGGGAGCCTCCTGTAGAACCGGCAGAGCCAACATTGCAGATGGGGTCTAAAGGCAGTATGCTGGAGAATGCGCCCTTGCTTGAAGGAAGTCCATCTTTTTTTTCTATTCAGGCCTTCAACTGATAGATAAGGCCCACCTCTATTATGCAGGACAATCTTCTTTACTTAAAGCCCGCCTATTTAAATGTTAATCTCATCCAAAACACCCTCACAGAAACACCCAAAATAATGTTTGACCAAATATCCTGGCAGCCCATGGCCAGGTCAAGTTGACATACAAAATTAACTCTCACAGTCTCCTTTCATTAGGACTTTAATTTCTTCCAGTAATGTTTCTTCGTTTCCAATATACAGGTATTGAACATCTTTTATCAGATTTTTCCGTAAGAATTTCATATTTTTTGTGCTATTGCAAATTGGTTTCTTTTGAGTTTCAAGTTCCAGTTGGTTGTTTCTAGTACATACAAAACAATTTATCTTTTGGACAATGATCTTGCATCTAGAAAATTTAAAATATTGACTTATTTGTTCTCGCTGCTTTTTTGTAGTTTATATAAGATTTTCTACATAGATAATCATGTGTCTGCGAAGAAACACAATTTTACTTCTTTTTTTATATAAAGATGTTTTTAATTTCTGACATATAGGTCACACAGTTTTTCCATAGATTCCATCAGACATATATAGACAATCACATAGTCTGCAAATATGTAAAGACAGTGTTACTTCTTCCTTTCTTTACTTGCCTTTCATTTCTGGCAGTAATTCCAGAGGAATGACAACATAATCCCATTTCTACAACTTTAAATTATTCTGCAAATAGATTTTGTGTTGCAGTTCTTCAGAAGGTTATGCGGATAGTCTGTTTTCTTATCCAAATTTTCAACTATGTGAGTAGGGCAGAAATATATTGTTCTCTTTCATTTAGAATCTATCAAAATTCTTTGTACACAGCAGATGCTCGCTGCCTGTTTGATGGTCAGCCAGTCTAACCACTGGTGTGCAGAATTTGGACCTGGGGACTCAGTTGCAGAATGCAAAACTAAATATAAGATACATATTTTGTTCATATTGATAGCAAATTTTTTTGTGTTTTGTTTTTTGTTCTTTGGGGTTTTTTTTGTGAGGAAGATTGGCGCTGAGCTAACATCTGTGCCAATCTTCCTCTGTTTTATGTGGGATGCCTCCACAGCATGGCTTGACAAGCAGTGCTAGGTCCATGCCCAGGATTCTAACCTGTGTACTCCTGGTCCCCTAAGAGGAGCATGAGAACTCAACCATTACGCCCACAGGCCAGACCCAGTAGCCAATGTTTTAAACATAATTCTTGGTGGATGGAATTTATCCTATCACTTGCTTCACAAAACTTACAAAACTACAAAATTGAAGAAACAATAAATTTTATCTCACTTTGTTCTTTAGTCATATGTACAGAGTCCTAGAAAATAATGAGGGAACAACAACTATAACTGAAACTTTCCAGGGGCCGGCCCGGTGGTGCAGTGGTTAAGTTCGCACGTTCCGCTTCTCAGCAGCCCGGGGTTCACAAGTTCAGATCCCGGTTGCGGACATGGCACCACTTGGCACTCCATGCTGTGGCAGGAGTCCCACATATAATGTAGAAGAAGGTGGGCACAGATGTTAGCTCAGGGCCGGTCTTCCTCAGCAAAACGAGGAGGGCTGACAGTAGTCAGCTCAGGGCTAATCGTCCTCGGAAAAAAACAAAACAAAACAAAACTTTCCATCTGCTGGGCTATACACTGTAGTGGATGACATGTTTGGCTTTAGGATTCCAAATTTTTTACTAAATAGCAATCAATAATCTCTATGTGTCTCAGTGTACTCATCTGTAAAATGGGAATAACAGCCCCAATTTCACATTTAAATTCAGACTTAGTGGGCTAATACTAGAATTATAAAAGGAAAAAATAATTACAAACATTTAAAAAATAAAACAGTTTCTAGTCTGAAAACTTAGTAATATATTTATTTGTTATGACAAGGATTAATTTACTCCTCTAAAACTGTCAACAGATTTTTTTAATATTTCTGTATGGACTATGCATCTTTTAAAAGAATGCAGAGTGGCCATCTCAGTGACATAGTGGCTAAGTTTGTGCACTGTGCTTCAGTGGCCTAGGGTTTGTGGGTTTGGTTCCCAGGCACAGACCTAGCACTGCTTATCAATCCATGCTGTGGTGGTATCCCACATAAAATAGAGGAAGATTGGCACAGATGTTCATTAAGTGACAATCTTCCTTAGGCAAAAAGAGAAAGATTGGTAACAGATGTTAGCTCAGGGCCAATCTTCCTCATCAAAAAAAAAAAAAAGAGAGAGAGAGAGAGAGAGAGAAAATGTAGAGCTAGTTTCTTTTGCATGAAATAATTTTGTCATAAAAAAAGAATATTTAAGGCAATCCTTTAAATATATGCAAGTCTGAGACATCTTAATTTTTCAAAATAACTTGTTCCCAATTTATCTGTTTAGAAATCGGACACCCAGTAACCATATAAAATGTTTAAAAATAGTTGTAATGTACCTAATCCATTCAATATATCTATTTAAGGCATAGTTCATGGTCATATATTTGCCATAATAATTGAACTTTTTAATCAGCTACAATAAACACCAATATTTCTATGAGGAAATTCATTTTGAACACTAATTTAAACGATTCTTTTAAATTGAACAATTTTTATGAAGCTTCCAATTTTGTCTCAGAAATACTTTTAAATGATTTGTTTACATTTTCTAATTTAATCTTCACAATAACTGTGTGAGACGTAAATGGGATATTATTATCCCTATTTCACATAAGTGAATGGAACTTTGGTGAGTTTAAATTACTTCCCCACAGTTACTCAGATTATGGTAGAGCTAAGATCCAAACCAAAACCCCAGTTTTTTTCCATTATGCTTTGTGGTCTCTTTTTACTAAACCCCCCCCCACACACACATACACATAGCCCTCAAAAATGGACTCCTTTTTGCTTCCGACCCTTGAATTTTATAGAATCACAGATATTCTTTGAGCTATCACATTTATTATGATTCATTGTGTCTTAGTTTCATGGGGCCCTCTCTCAGTAGACCATGAGTGTCTTGAACGTGGGTTCTATGTCTTACTCACCTTTGTAAAGTACATGGCAGATACTCCCACTCACATGTAGGTGCTGGATAAAGGTTTCTTGTATTTCTTAGAAGGTTTTTCTTGTTCTCTTGATAGGTGTCTGGGAGAGTTTGTTGGGAGACTTTCTTCTCTCTTCCCCTCACCTCTCTACCTTCACTGTCTGAAATCTGATAGGGAAAGATAAAGGTCTACATTTGTTTTATGGTGAGTCTTTCAGTGTGCAAAGAATAAAGGCAGATTGTCGTTAATTTCCAGAGTACCTGGGGTGGGAGAAATGGACCCAAGACCAGGGACGTTACCTGAAAAATCAGTTCCTAGGCTGAGGGATGAGAAGAAGAATGAGATTGTGTGGCAGTTCACTGTTTCTTTCCATCGATTTTCTTCACTCTTATCAGTGTTGTCATTGCACATCACAGCTTATGGAATCAAGGATGGGAATGCGCGTGAGTGGCCAGAGGCAAGTCCACAGAATGAGAATAAAGAAAAAGGCAGAAGGAAGAAAACTCTGAGGTTATATCAACTAATAAAGAAATGTACTTAGTGCCCATGACCATCTTGTTTCAAGGGTTGTTCCTGGAAATCTCTTTTTACGCAGGTACCATCATGATGAACAAAAGATCTGATGGGACAAAGTCTGATTCATTAGTATGAACAATAATCATTAGATTAAATTAAGAGGGAACTTGAGAGTTGATTACACCCACAAGGCTTAGACTGGGAGGGATGTGGGAGGCAGAAAGGAGGATGCTCCCTGGCTGATCCTGATGGCTGGGCCAATGTGGAATCTCTATCCTCACAGTAGTCCCTAAAGATGTTGCCACAGCAGACAAGTGGAGTAGTTGCCAAGATAGTAGCCAAGAGTTTAATTTTAGAGATGTGAACATATATCTAATGAAGAGGAAAGGCAAGATGTTATATACGGGCATCCAGGAAGGTCAAGAAAAAAGGCGCCACTAGGAACATCAGACATGCCTGTCTTGGGCACTCTACTGCCTTCCAATAATGTGCCCACATCCCTCATGTAGCCTAAGTTCATCTTGTACTAGAATTAAGGTTAATAGGCCCTAATTAGCCTAGATACTCTACAAGTGTTGAGCAAATGCATTCAGTTGTAAGTTTAGCAGTTTAAAGACAATTAATTTAACTCTTGTCACTTTTTTCTAGTAGCCTGACTGATAGCCATGCATGCCAACACAATGTGATATATTTAATAATGAATACCAAGACTATCTTCTGTTTCAAAGGTAATAGGACTCTAAACACATGCCATTGGAAACCCAAAGATGCCCCTGCACAGCATATTTCTTATACGTGCATAAAAATCCAGAATAGTAGTGGGTGCATGAATGTGAATATTACTGCTAATATATTTATAGATGTGCTTATTAATGCTACTCTACCTCACTTTCCTAATAAATGAACATTTCCTTTAAGGAATGGGGAAATATGCTCCCTTGTGGAAAATATAGGCACAGAAATCATTAAAGAATATATTATCTCTTAAACAATTGAATCACTGACTCAAAAGAAATAGCAAAATTAGCATACAAAATAATTAGTTTTGTTTTTGTATTTGAAGTAGTAAGGTCCCAGAGGGCAAATCATTTGATGCAAACTATCCATATAAATAACAATTCCTTCAATTTCATCCACCTTCCCCAACTGGGTTTTTCTCTGGGATCATATGCTGCTTTCTGGGTTGCTCAGGTTTTTCTCCTAGAGTCCTATGTCAGCTCTGGTTTTCTAGAAGGGAAAACGCATCTTCAACCTGACTGATGGAGGACTTAAAGGCAGAGCAGATAGCTTAACTCCTCGACTCAAAATGCATAGTAATAACCTACAGTATAAGCATCCATGAGTCCATACTGATATGAATAAGTGATTGAAAAAACAAATAGGGGAGAACACACAAGTCTCCCATGCAAAGGATTCCAAATAATTTATGTAGAAACTCTGCCCTCTAGGAGGTGGTGACAACTTCCTACTCCTTAAGTGTGAGGTGCACATACCGACATCTTTCCAAAGAGAACAGTATGAGAAGGCAGGAGAGAGTAGCTTTACTTGGAGAAACCTGACAAAGGCTACGTCGGCCAGGTGATCAAGGTGATATCAACAGCGATAAGTCATGTTGATAGTCTGTGCCTTTGATATGATGTGATGAAATTGGCACTTTTCTTCTATGGGGTTAACCCCAGTTGAAGTAAGTATGAATTAAGTATGGACTTTAGCTAATAAGGATGTATCAATATTGGTTCATTAGTTGTGACAAATGTAGCGTACTAATGTAAGATGTTAATAATGGGTGAAACTGGGTGTGGGGTATATGGGAGTTCTTGGTATTAGCTTCACAATTTTTTCTGTAAGTCCAGAACTGTGCTAAAATAAAAAGTTTATTTAAAAACATACAGAGTATGATTAAGGAAAAATGCACAGTACCTGAAGTATAATAGAAATAATAGAAAATATATATATTGGTTTCTGAACCTGGTTCCTGGCACAAAACTCCTAAATCCTTGTAATTTCCTAAGTGACGAGTGCTGGGAGCATCTTTTTTCTAATAGTTGTTCTTTGACCCCGGTGTCTGACACAGAGTTCCTAAATCCCTTCAAATTCCCTGGGTGATAGGAGTGTCTTTTGTTCTAATGAGGTGATCCTTGGCAGGCTCCTGGATGGGGATTGGTCATCAGAAAGACCAAGTCTGGATTAGAAGGTTGGAACTTTCAGCCCCACCCTGCATTCTCCAGAGAGGAGAGGGGCTGGAAATGGAATTCAGGATTGGTCATGCCTACATGATGAAGCCTCCATAAAAATTTCATACATACAGGATTCAGACAGTTTCTAGGTTGGTGAACACATGGAGGTGCTGGGAGAGTGGCGTGTTTGGAGAAGACATTGAAGCTTCACGCCCTTTCCCCATACCTTGTCTTACACATCACATCCATCTGGATGTTCATGTGTATCTCTTATCATATCCTTTTATAATAAACTGGAGAATGGTAAATAAACTGTTTTCCTTAGTTCTCTGAGTTGCTGTAGCAAATTAATCAAACTCAGGGAGGGGACCTTGGGGGATCTCCAATTTATAGCCTATTGGCCAGAAGACAGGTGACAACCTGGACTTGCGACTGCCATCTGAAGTGGGGTGAGGGTGGAGGGGCAGTCTTCCGGGACTGAGCTCTTAGCCTGTGGGATCTGATGCTATCTCCAGGTAGATAGTATCAGAATTGAGTTAAATTGTAGGATGCCCAGCTGGTGTCATAGAATAACTTCGTGTGGGAAAAAAAGCCCCCCACATCTGGTGTCAGAAGTGTTGTAAGTGTGGTAGCAGTGTGAGAGTAAAGAAGAAACACACAGGAGAAGGAGGAGTGAGGTTTTCCTTACAGAGCCTATCTGAGTAAGGCACATAGTTATTAGTGAAATTCTGGGAAAGGTTTCCAGAATGAGATGAAAGAGGAAATTTTGACCATGGAATATGTGGCTGAGGAAAACCTGAAAATTTTATAACGCAGGTCTTTAAAGAATCCATCTCTTTAATTATTGATTTAAATATTTCATAATACCTGGTGTATGTATTTAAATCACTATGTTATTTTGACAAGCAAGATTGTTAAAAATATTTCTCCTTTTGTGGTAACATATTATCTTCTGTTGCCTTCTCTCTTTACAATATACATAGTATCTGTGCTCAGCCTCCCCCTCGGTCTCCCATTCTGTCTCTTTGTCTCACTATCTCCATTATCTTTGTCTCTCTGTCTCCCTGTTTATCTCTTTCTCTCTCACACACACACACAAACACACACGTGCTTTTGGAGGCAACAAGAAGACAAGAGAACACGTGGCACCTTTGAGAAAAGTATAAAGACAATAAGCACAACTGACCCCTCTCAACAGTGAACTCATTCTTCTTCATATAAGATTATCTATTAGTACTTGAGTTTTATTATATTTTTGTCAGAGATATGTCAATGGAGATCCATTTGGAAAATGTGAAATAAAGTGAGCAATGCAAAAAAAAAAAAGTCTGAAAGTCTTTCAAAAATGTAAATATGCCTATAAATCCTCTAATTAGATTCTTAAAATTTATCTCAGAGGCAAGAAAACAATAACTTCTTCCCAAGGTTCTTTCTCCCTTCCTCTCCATGTCTAATGTTATTATGATATTTTGATTCTTCTCTTCTCATGTGTACGATAATGCAGAAGGTTCCTGATTGATCTGTCTGCCTTCTCCCTCCTTCGGTTCACTCAAATCCAACAGACAAATTTCTATTCCATATCTTTTCACCATTTCATTCCCAACCTCAAAATCCTGAATACCTAAGAGACACAATCCAGCTCTAATGCTTAACTTATCTTTCCAACTATATGCCTCATTTCATCCCACAACAATGTGTATCATACAAACTGACTTGCTTATTTATTACTATTCCCTTGACCTTGCCTTGAGTTTTCTTACCAGTTCACCTTTGTTTATTTCAATTCTCAGTCTCCATAATGCTGATCTCTTTCTTAGCAAATCTTAATCCTGTATCCTCTTCAGATGCCTTTGATGTTCACCCTGCTGGGAAGTGTTTTCTTAAACCATAACTCTCATTTGGTTATAACTATGGGCTGATCTGGAACACTAGCTATATAGTTTTTATTTTTCTCCCCTTATAAAATTTCACTTCTTTCATAGCACAGAGATTCCTCATTGTATTACACATCTACCTAACCTACTTGTCATTGTGTTACTTAAGATTTGGCACCAAGTTTCATTTCCTCTTTACTCCCTGCATCTAGCACAATTCTTGGACTATTATAGACATTTATTACATAACCTTGAATGAACAAAGCAATGAAGGAATACATTTATGCATATCTCCCTTTTTTGGCTACAAAGTCCTTAAAATACCAAGTCTCCTTTTTATCTGTGAAAGACCTGAAATGTGCCTTATAAAAGGAAGTTGGCCAATAAGTACAGGTTTAAGTTTAAAGTCTGCTGCAGGCTGTATCGCTTCCTGTCCGAACCTGACCCTTCGGCCCTATCTCATGCTATCTTTTGCACTTTGCCCTTCACAAACCGTTAACCTTCCTTTTCTCTTCTCAGACATCCTGTGTATTAGTTTCCTATTGATGTCATAACAAATTGTCTCCAACTTAGTGGCTTAAAACAATACAACTTCATATTTTCTTGCAGTTCTCTAGTTCAGAAACCCAAAATGGCTCTCACCAGGCTAACATCAAGATGGTGGCAGAGCTCTGTAGCTTTCTGGAGACTGTGGGAGAGAATCCATTTCTTTGCCTTTTCTAGCTTCTAGAGGCTGCTTGCCTTCCTTGGCACATAGCCCCTTTCCCTCCGTCTTGGAAGCCAGCAATTATATTGCCCTGACCTTGTTTCTGTTATTACATCTCCTTCTCTGATTTTGACTTTGACTCTCTCCCACTTGAAGGACTCTTTTGATGACATTGGGCCCATCCAGATAACTCAGGATAATCTCCCTATTTCAAGGTCAGATGATTAGTAAACTTAATTCCATCTGCATCCTTAATTTCCCTTTGCCATGTAACATAACATATTCATAGGTTTTGAGGATTAGGGTGTGAGCATATTTGACAGGGTCATTATTTTTCCTGCAACATCCTGGATGTCAACAGAGGAGGTCTTTGTGATCTAGGCAGGAATTAGAGTTCTTCTGCAAGTCTTGATCTGTACTGCCAAAAAAGAGGAGTTTCTCTCCTAGGACTCCTGAACCTATTGTGGTTCTATCATCTTCAAAGGTATTTGCTGCAGGCAGCAATGGATTTGGAGGTTAGCGTACCATAGTAAAACATAGTTCTCTCCCCTGACGCGAGAACAAGCTGCATGAACTGTGTGAGGCTGCTATTCCTGAGTTAGTCTTGTCCTTTGTCTCATCTTCTCCATCCAGATTTCCTTAGAATGGGAATCCTACACCAAGGGAATGCTTGCTGGCTCACCAGAGGCCCACAGATTACTTTGATTGCCTTTCAGTTTCTGGACACAATTCTCAGTGGTGAGAAGGTAGGTATTATAAAAAATTAATATAAAAATTATGTAATAGTTATAATAACTGCTTTAAAATCCATGTCAAAGTAAAATAAAAGATTCTTCCATATTGGTAAATTTGCATAGCAGTTAGTCCCTCAAAATGATTAATTCTGATATTTTAAAGTGTTTTTTTTTCTATATTTCAGGAATTATATAAATGATGAAAGCTAGCTTCTGCATTTTAGGACAGGACTGGAAATATTCCATTCTCAATCCTGAAACAGATACAGTTTGGCTTTCTTAAGAAGCAGTACAGCAGTTTTCAACCAACTGTAAGCTGACTTTGGGTAGAATTGTAACCACGGGCTCATTTAGAGCCATTTGGAGCAGAAGCCATCTCTTATCAACAAAGTGATCAAGGATTGTCTTTCAGAGAAACTGCAAAGTCAGGAAGCCAGAGCATGCATAAAAGAAGAAATCATGACCTGAACTGACCTTGGAACCAAAGTCCCTCCTCCCCACAGAACTCAAGGACTGGACACTACAGGAACTTGAAAGTCAAACTCTTATCAGAAGTGAGGGGTCCATCACTTGGGAAGATCCCATATTAAAATTCCTTCCCCACCCCATAATAAATGTTTAGAGCCCTGTCATAAATGGTTAAAACTTACCATAAATGCTTGAAGCCCACCGATCAAAGGCTGTCTCACCAGGATTTCTGCGTGCCAACCCGTTCTCCCTAGCCTCTTAAATTTCACCCTAAATGCTGAATCGGGGAGACAGATCTGAAGGAACATGCCCTCTGTCTCCCTGCACATCTTCCGCACAGAATAAAAGCTGATTTCTCTCCTCAAATGTTGATGCCATAGTTAATTGGCTTGTTTATGCACATTGGGCAGAGGACCCCAATTTTGTGCAGTAACAGAATAAAGAAGTCTCCCCTACTTTGTTTCATCCACATCTTTCCAAATGATGTAAACATATGCTACTTTCTGCAGCTCAAAAGTTTTCCCTGCACTCTGGCCACTCTCTTTAACAACACAAGGCCCTGTGTGAGAAAGCATATATGATTTTGCCCTGGCTGCGGTCAGGAAGCTTACTTAGGCACGTACAAGAAGAGGGCCCTGGAGGAGCAAGGAGAGAATGAACCATTTTGCAAGATTAGGCTGAGCAGTGTGAGTCGCTGGCCCAGAAGATGGGGGCTTAATCCCTCGTCTCTGTCTTACCTGCATTTAAAGAGGTTATTGTAAAAGACGGTTTTAATTTTATACCTCCCGAAAGTGTTGGAATGGAAGGGAACCAACCATGTGATTAGGGAGTTGGAATTTCAGCTTCAACCCAGGACCTCCAGGGAGGGGAGAGGGCTGGAGATTGAGTTCAATCACCAAGGGCCAATGATTTAATCAATCAGACTCAAGTAATGGGACTTCCGTAAAAACCCCTAAATGGTGGAATTTGGAGATCATCCAGGTCGGTGAACACATCCAGGTGGCACACGTCAACTCCATAGTGACAGAAGCTCCTGTGCTTGGGACTTTCGAGGATCTTACCCTATGTACCTCTTCATCTGGCTCTTCATTTGTATTGTCGATGAAAATAATCCATAACCAATCTATAAATGAAAATTTGGGAGAGTTTATTCTGAGCTAAAATCTGAGGACCATGGCCCAGGGCCTTTCTTCCCAAAGGAAGAAAGGGCACCAAAGAAGTGGGGTGCACAGAGTGGTTATATACCCCCAAACAGGATGTTTCACATATGATTGAAATGTCGCTTTTACAATAGTCACGAGACTGCTCTGTCAGCATAGCGATTGATGGAAGCAGCAGGTAGGTCTGCTGTCTCGGTGGGCACAGCAGGGTGGCAGATCTGTTGTCTCCAGCTGGGTGGTCACAGGTGAGCTGGGTGGTCAAAGGTGAGTGCAGCAGTGAGTTCCTAGCCTAGGGAGAGATGCTTATCCTTAAGGAAATGCCAACATGGGGAGGGGGAGGGAAGTTGCACCTTTATCTTAAAGCCATTTCTTCTTGCCATAGTAAATGTTTTAAAGCAGATATGCAATGCGTGCTCAACAGCCACAGTCAGCCCCTTTTGGAAAAAACAAAGTCGGGCCAAATTAGGTTTACACCAAATGGCTTCCTCATATACTCCAATATATCCTATTGCTTGCCATTTCTATTTGTCAGTATCCTTCATAATAAACTGTAATAGTAAGAATTGCATTTTCTTGAGTTCTGTGAGTCTTTCTAGTAAATTTTTAAGCTGGAATAGGGGGTTGTGGGAATCCTTGATTTATAGCCTGTTGGTCAGAAGTACAGGAAACCTGGACTTGTGGTCAGTGTCTGAAGTGGCAGTCGTCTTGTGGGACTGAGCCCTTAACCTGTGGGATTTGTGCTACCACCGGGCAGTTAGTGTCGGAATTGAATTGAGGGACACACAGATGGCGGCTGGGGGATTGGAAAATTGGTTGGTGCAAGGAAAACAAACCCCACACATTTGGTGTCAGAAGTGTTGTGAGTAAAAACAATTTCAGAGCCTTTATAGAAAAAGCCGGAAATCCTTGCTATTTTTAAATTACCTGTTTTAAACTTACATTTTCAAGTTACACAATTTACATTAAAAAGTAACTTATTTTGAATGACTGTCTTACTGTTCACCATGCACTAAAAAGAAAAGTGACTTTTCAACTTCCTAGAGGCAGTTGATAAAGTAAAAGATAAGATTTCGTTAGAGTTACAAAGCATTAATCATAAAACTGCTGCAATTTTTATATTCTCAAAATTCAGTAAAAGCAGAATATATTATTATGTGCCCATTAAAGTGCTCAGATGAAGGGATCTTTTTATTGTCTAATGTGCTCAGTTGAGGCCCATGTGAAACAAATACACATATTCTTTGTGCATGGGCTTTATCCTATCTGAATAGCTTCTGCCTTTCTCTTCCCTCCTTCTCTCTGCTTGCCTTTTCATTGGTGACATTTTGTAAACTTCTCCAGTTTTGCTTTTATTTACACCAAGAGTTGGCAAACTATGGCCCAGGTCAAACCTGCCCAACATGTGTTTTTTCCCACCTGTGAACTAAGAATGGTTTTTATATTTTACACTGAGCTGAAAAAAATCCAAAGGAGAGTAACATTTCACAACATGTGAAAGTTATATGAAAATCAAGTATTCAAAATAAATAAAGCTTTATTGGAACACGTCCATGCCTATTTGTCTATGTGTCATCCGCGGCAATTTCTGGCTACAGGGCAGAGTTGAGTAATTGTGGTATAGTCCGTATGGCCTGCAAAATGGAAAGTAGTTATCATCTGGCCTGTTACCAAAAACGTTTGCTAACCTCTGCTTTAGACCATTTGATTCTGGTAACTCTGTGGTTACTCCTGCATCCCTAAATTAGTCTCCCTTTTCCCAGTTCTTGTTTGTTTTTTAACGTGGCTACATGTCTAATTTCCAACACTGGATCTATGATCCTTTCACATGGCAGGATTCAGTGGCTTCCTTGCTCATTTTATTGCATCCAGTGATAATTCTGGAAGATGGGGTCATATATCTATCAAGAAGGGATTCAGATTTTTTGATAAAGTGAATGATAAAAGAGAGAAACAAAATGTGAGGAGCACTTCCTCAGAGGTAGAGAACACATTGTTATATATTTAGATAGAGTTTCAGGAGTCCGGGGGAAAACTGCGGACAAAAGAGACACATTTAAGGAGTTGTCAACAAACAGATGGCAGTTGAAGCCATGACAAAGATATTTTTTGAACCCAGGAATTTATACTCCAAAATTGAGTATCATATACTCCAGAAGTGACCATCTTTCTAACCTCCAGAACTTCTCTAAAAGAACTGACTACATCATTGTCTTTTTCTGGAAGTAAAATGATGATAATTCTGGCTGTTATCATCTACACTGATTTTCCTTTTCTCCAAGAATAGCTCAGTGTGCAGAAAGGAAACACTGGGCAGAAGTGAAGGAGGAAGCATAAGAAGGAAGCTTCGACTGTTCTGGCCACATTCCTAACCTTTGATGATGACTGCGTAGAGAGCAACTTTTACATTCTCCATTCATTCACTTCCAGCATTAAAATAAATACCAGCAAGTAGTGGCCTGATCCAACGAAGCATTCCCAGATGCTTGTCATCCTAAGCCCCCGTCTATCAAAGAGAAAGAGAAAATCGTTAGCTGCCCTCCAAGTGCAAAGACAAAGAATTTAGACTTTCCTTTCTCCCTTCTTAAGATTGTGAACAACTTAAGGCCAGAGACATCATTTTTTCTCATCTGTATTTCACACTCACTCTAGACCCCAGCTTTGCACACAGCAATTGCATCATATGCCTGAATGAATGAATTGATAGGTTTTATCTGGATGCTGTGAAATCACTAGTTTGTTACCTTGGTAGATAAATAATTCCCTTTTTGTGAGTTTTCAACCTTTCTGGTTTTTCCTTCACAAGCAATGTATTATAATCTTCCATATCACTAAAAAATTCCCTTTTTCATCTTCTGTTCTACCATTTAAACATTCTTTCCTCCCATGTCTCTTCCCCAGCTGCTACCTTTCTTATAAAAATTAGTAACAATTGAATGCCTATGTGCCCAGCTCTTCACTTCCAAACACTTTCATCTCCTATTCACTTCTCAACATCTTATAATTTGGGTTCCAGTGTTCCTTGGTAAAGTGCTCAATTTTTTTTTCATAATTTTCTCTTCTTCTTTCACGTTGACTGCATTCTTTCCTTTTTAGTTTTTTATTTATTTTATAAAATATAAATTTATGACATTCACTCTTAAAAATCAAAATTTTCTTTTATCAAAGTTATATTTATGCATAGGTTAAGAAAAGATCATTTTATAAGTTTCATAATGTGCAACAGTAGTTTTCTATGTCCCTCCAAATCCTGGATATTTACTGCTCATCAGAGGCAACCATTTTGCACTATTTTAGATATTTCCTTTGGTATTTATCTCCGTATTTCTAAATAACTTGTATGTTTGTTTATATGGCTGTTAAAATTGTTTTTTTTGACATCACCTCCTGGATTCCTCCTCTGGAAAACGAAGTATTTATCTCTTATCCCATTTACACAATTTCCTCACCTATCATCTTCCCAATATAGTTACATCACAAATTTTATTATATCAATATTATTTTGAAGAACTAAATATTATTTATAGCTGATATGAGAGATGTACTTTGATTATATACACTTAGTAATATAACTTTTGGGGTTTTCTTTCTTTTTGGAATTAGTAATTGCCTCTTTTTTTTGCCTGCTTACTGTGCAATGTTCTACTCAGTATTTTAACATCAAATTCCTTGCCAGGAATTTAAATCTTCTTTCAAAATGTTCAAACAAATCAAGTAATCTTTCAGTTGCATTGTTTTTCTTAAAAGACATATACCTTGAAGCCCTCAGTCCTTCTGTTCTAATATGTACTGGTTATTCTCTAGGCTGCCTGGGAAGCAAAGTGTTAACAGCTGGTCTATAGCTTTCACCTCTCTCCTCTCTCACCGGATGTCAGAAACACCTTGAAATAAGGCCTGAAATATAAAAATAGCTAAGAAATATATGAAGGTTCTCTGGGAATCACTATATATTGATTACCAATCTAGGAATGCTTTCAACAAAATGTACCTAGACGTTTTACTGTGAATAAACTTGCAATTTATAGACTAATGGGCTACAGCTGCATTGAGGAATGGAAATTTGTCATATAGTCAAAATATGCCTATGTGATAAACAAGGTTTATAAACTGAGAGACCTTAAAATTTAGCAGCTCACTTGTGCTAGCTAAGTCCTTGTCACTACAAAACCAAAATGGAAAAGGAGTACAGGAAGCTGTGTCTCATAGATTTGGGACTCCCAGGTATCGGTATGATAAACACTGCGACTCTCTTGTGTTTTTTGTCAACCATTAGTAATGCTTGTTGAAGCACTTGAAACACGTGTTTCCGAGGAGTTTGATTAGCGATCTGGGTCTTTTTGATCACACACTGTTACACACCCATTATCCTGTTCATTCTGTCAATGGGAATTCTCCCCATATCCCTGGGATGCGGAATTCCAGATTCCTGATTCTTGTGTCTTTCTCTTACTGGTTAATCCCTCATTCTGGAGATTGATTTCCCCAACTTGAGTCCTGCTATTATCACTAACTAGTGTTTGACTTTGGGCTTATTTCTTAATTTCTAGAGTCTCAAATTCGCTCATCTGTAAAATGGGGATAGTAATACTTTCTTGGATAATAGGCAGATTGTGATGAATAAAGGAAATATGTAAAGCGTTTAGAAGAGTGCATGGAGAAAATAGACCTGTATAAGCAGTGGCTATTATTCCTATTAATGAAGCATACCCTCCGGTATGGAGTATATGGAAAGTACATTTTTTAAACCATTATACTGAAAAATTCATTCTCACGTCCTACTTGACGTGATGGTTTAGTGGAATAGAGAATTGCAAGCTGGAAAACATTTTCCCTCAGGTTTCAAAAGGTGTTTCTCCATTATTTCTAAATTCTTTTGTTGCTTTTAAGAGGACTGATCCCGTTCTGATCCTAAAATCCTTTATGAGAACTCTTTCTTTTATCTTTCTCTGAATGCTTTAAGAAAGTCTCTTCGTGCAGAGCATTTGTCACTTTTGCAATGCTATGCCCTACTACGAATCTTTCTCTTTTCATCTTTCGAGCATTTGGTCAGCTTTCTAAATATAGAACTTCATGTTCTTCAATTATAGGGAATTTTCTTGAATTATTCCTCCTTTCTTTTTGTATCTTTATTTCTTAAATTTTAATTATCATGTATTGGCTTCCTAGATTGATCTTCTCATTTCTTATATTTTGTATTTTTCATCTGTTCTTTGTTTTCCTTTCTTAGAGAATTCTTCTACTTTAATTTCTAGCTCTTTTTTACAATTTTCATTTCTCCTAATACATTTTTAATTTCCCAGACCTCCTTTTTAATTCTCTGAATGTTCCTTTTTTTGTTGTTGTTAAGAAAGACTGGCCCTGAGCTAACATCTGTTGCCAATCTTCCTCTTTTTGCTTGAGGAAGATTGTCACAGAGCTGACATCTGTGCCAATCTCCCTCTATTTTGTTTGTGGGATGTCTCCATATCATGGCTTGATGAGCAGTGTGTAGGTCCACACCCAGGATCTGAACCTGCAAACCCTGAGTTGAAGTAGAGTGTGAGCTTAACCACCACACCACTGGGCTGGCCACAAATGTGCCTTTTCATTGCATCCTGTTCTTGTTTCATGATTGCATAAAAACCGAGTGTTGGTCTATATGTATATATCAAATAATGTATATAAACGCATACACACATATAGTTTTTCAGGATAAATGTTTTCCTCAAATATCTAATGATCTTTGGACAACCATTTATATTAAAAGTAAGGCACTGAAAAGATGGTTGGAACCTATGGTAAATGAACCTGTGGTGAGGATGGTGGCACCTCTGAGAGGTCGTGTTGTTTTTATTTAAGGGAATACCAAATGTCACCAAGCTTTGGTCTAATCTCTTGGGCAATACCTTACTCCAGAGAAATTGTCTAATTTTCTACCTGGGTATCTAACCTAGCAATTTCCAGCAGTGTTCTGGAAGCTGAGTGAGGAGAGGAGCTGGACTTCTCATCACTTATTAGTAGATTTTTGTACAACCACTTGTTTTTGGAGTGGCTCTCTGGGGTCAGCACTTTCTGGATACTCTGAGTTCAGAATTTCTCAAGTTCAACCACTCTAGAGAGTTAACCACTCAATCTCCCACCCCACTGGGAAGGGAGTAGACCTCTTGGCTGCATGGAATTGAACAAGGGATAAGGTTAACACCTTTTTTCTTTTTTTTTTTTTTCTGAATTAGAACCAATCCTCCTGTTTTCAGACCCGCTTGCACCTTTACCTTCAAAGGCCAATTCTTGAGCCTTTGCTAGGTGGTGGTGTGAAATTTGGCTCTATGTTTTGGCATTGTCAAGCACGTACCTAGGTTTTTTCACAACGTTAAGTCAGGCATAACTTGTTCCTCTGCTTTCCAACTTTCAAAATGTTGTTGATAGATCTCATTTGTGCTTCTCTCCTTAACTGTTACTCTTTGTCCTTTTGGGTTTTGGTGTTTCTATTGTATCCCTTTACTGTCATTTTGGTGGTGCCTAAGGAGAAATCAGAAGTAACACTGTATCTTTTCAATGTGCTCTTCTTGACCAGAAGTGTCAATTCTCTTTTATCTCATTCTATGTGCATGGGTTTTGCATTCACGCTTTTTCCAGAATTCCATAATTACATCCGCAATATTGACTCCTAATTCTAGTCTTCTAATCTTGATCTTTCCAGAATTTTTAATTTGATGCTTCAGCTTCCTTTGGCAAGGTTCCACATGAGTGGCCCATGGGTTCCTTAAGTTCTTCTTGACCAAAATAAAACCTGTTATTTTGCTCCCTCACTGAAAAAGATTAACAGATATTTGACTTTCACTCCCTTGTTACTGCCCGTTTTAATTCCTTACCAAATCCTATTAATTCTGTCTTCTGACAAATTTGACTTCTTTCTTTCTACTCCTATTGTTCTGCCTTAGATCTGGGCAATCAAAATGCCCTTCAAAACTTCCAGATTATTCTGAAACATCTGCTGTGTTTTGATGATTTTAATTTTACCATTGTGGGTAGAACCAAATCCAAACTTCTCAGCCTGGCAATTTGAGATTCTTTATGATTTCACCCAAGTACAATTTTCTCTATTTTATATTTTATGATACCTCTCTTAATTGACCCACAAGCTATCTCCCACCACAGAAACTCTGTACCCACTGTTCTGGGTGCAACATTCACTCCCTGTCTCCCTGGTTGACTCTGTTTTTCCTTCAGAAAGTGCATCACTTATTAAGGTCAGAGTTTTTTTTTTTTTTTCTTTTTTTTTGAATACAGGATCTCCTAGAAATGGTTGTTTCCCTACCTTAAGAAGATTTGTTTCAGTTTGCTTTTAAATACTTTAATTACTCTGTTGGTGGTGAGGATTGAAGAAACAGTGGCTACTGTAAGCTAACCTTCTAGCAACAAATTTTTCTTCAGAGGACCAAGGTTTATGGATCAATAAGGAGATACCCAAAATTTAAGCTTCAGCTTTAGCAGCATCAGTGTAACCACAGGCCCTCTAGGATCAGTTCAACTGACCCTATCTTATCAACAGAGTCACTAAGAGTGATTTTTCAGGAACTGAGACCCCTTGTCCAGTTCAGGCCATTTGAGACCACCAACCCATCAACTGGGCCTGTGTAAATGCCTGATAAGTGTTGTTTTTGATGTCAAGGTATTAAAAACTTCACCTTCAGATCATGGTAATGCCACCATTTTGTGAACATGTACCCTATGAAGAGGCATGAAGCTTGACTATGCTTGCAGAGATCATCAAATTACCTCACTTCTCCTTACTTCTAATCATCTATCTCCATACTTCTGATCACCCTGTCCTTCATCCCCCAGCCTTGGATCAGAGAGACAGATTTGAGAGCGTATGCCCCTGTCTCCTTGCAGATCAATCTAGCAATAAAGCTGATTTCTTTTCCCCAAAACAGATGTCATAATAATTGGCTTTTTCTATGCACATCAGAGAGGAAAACCCCCATTTTGTGCGGTAGCATCAGTGACCAAAGAAGAGTGGTAAAAGAGAACAGCAGGTGACTAGCAAATGCTTCAATTAGGAATCCCCAGTGGGTCTTAGCCCTTTAAAATGCTGTAAGAACACAGTATCTAAATCTTATGGCTAAGAAACTACCATGAATGATCTTCTGATATCAAGTTGAAAATACTTATATCTGATTGGGATGAAAGTTTCGGAAAGAATAATCAAAATATGACTGGAAAATACCTTACCATGAACTTGGTGTCATGATGACTTTACAATTCTTTATAGCTATAAACCATTTAACGTTCTTCAATAAAAGCTCAGAAAAGGCCAAATAGCATGCAATTTTCTTTGGCAAAAAAACGCTGGTTTAAACACAGTGAAAAGGTTTGTATGGGTTCAAAAGGGGTGACAAAGACACTGTTTTTTGCTATCATTGGCCTGCTATCAACTTTTGTGTCCAAAACAAATGAATCTGGATGGAAGTAGTTAAAAGACTGAAGTGAACTAGTCCAATTCTTTTAAAGATATTATTGCTACACTATCCTCCCCTATTTGAAATCTGTGTTGGGAGATAGAGACCACTTCAACACAATGAGTCACTTCTACTTCCTAGCCAGAACAATTAAACTTCTTGTATAAAACATGACCTGAAGCCTGCCCTTCCCCACATCATCCCACCTCAAAAACTCCCAGGGGTCAGCTCTGACATTTAACAGCTCGCAAATTCAATTTCTTAGCAGATGAGGCCAACTTCGTGCTTTTACAAATGAATATTAGGTTATTGAAAATTTTCTTTTTCAACATTTTGGGTAGCATATAAAACGTGTTGTCAGTTCAACTGCCAGCCTGAATAACATTACACATGCCTCTTTATCATGATGGAGATAGCATTTGTAAGTCAACTGCGGAGAGAATGAGAAAAAGTCAAGCAAATCCTTCATCCCTTACTCCCCTTTCTCCACCCACCAACACCCAAAGAAAGAAAGAAAGGAAGAAAGGAAGCAAGACAAACTCCAGTAAATAGATATATGGTCAATCTAGCCAGTATTCCCGCACTATCTCACTCATTGTTGAAACAGTTAATGCATTTTGCAAATTTGCTGCTTCTTTATTGTTAGCAGTTGAGCAGCTTTTTTCTTCTTCCTCCTTTCAATTGTTATTGATCTCTTGCCATAGTTTGCATACAATCTACCAACCGCATTAGCTCATTTTTACTCCAGTTTTGCAGATTAGCTCCTCTGGGGTATGTCCTTAGGTGTGTTGGTGTTGAGTGTTAAATACATCTTAATTTTTCATTCTTGAAGGCATTCCCAACCGTAACAGGTATTTAATGAGTTTGATCTTGTTTCCCATCACGTGTTTGACCTTCATACGAAAGGAACTCATAGATTTTCATTTATTCATTTGTTGGCATCTATAGCAGGCGGTTTTCTGTGGAAAGGGAGTAGGGGTTTTAGATTACTTTCCTTTATTTCTCAATGGTTTCTGAAGCCCATCCTCTTCCTGGAATGTATATTTGACAATATTGTAATGAAGGTTCTATTTCCACCCAGTCTAATGTAGCAAAGCCCTCTGCCACTTCACTTAAAGACAAACAGCTTTTCCTCTGTTTAAGATAATTCACTTTTGTTTACACTTTATTCAAATACACTCTATACTTCCTACTCAGGACTCAGCTCTCAGTTTTAAAGACAACCAAATTTAATTCAAATAAATTAGCCATGAGTCCATGGGAACATTGCTGCTTCCCACCCCAACCCTAACCAATGTACCCAGTGTTCCTGCAGTCTAATTGCAAATTTAGTTACCACTCTTTTTTCCCACTTATTCCAATTTCAGATCTCAGAATAAATAAAAGATCCAGTGCCATCCTATTTCTGAGCCTTTTTCCTTGGGTACTTGAAGCACCATCTCTATCTCTTTATCTCTATCTGCATCTTTGTCTCTTATCTCTTTCACTATCTCCATCTGTGTCTATGTCCATGTCACCATCTATCTATCTACCTGCAGTATGGACGTACAAGTCTTTATGGTTTACTAGCTGTCTGTAAGGGACTGGGCAAAAAAGATAAGCAGGGCTCAGCCCATTTCCCTCAGAAAAAGTTGAGAATAAGAGGCAGAGATGCTAAAAAAAAAAAAAAAAGACATTTCAATTGAATGGAGTAAGAGTGGGAATAAACAAAGTTATGAGAACTGATAGGAAAGACTGATTAGCTCGGCTTATGAATTGGGGAAAGTTTCACAGAGTGGGTGAAACTTCCTGACAGATGAGTAGGAGTCTGCAAAACAGAGGTGGGGGTGGTGGTATTAGAGGTAGAGAGGACAGTATGTGCAAATGCGCATTTAGTTAAATGTTTGGTGTGTTTGGGGAACAGCAGGAGAGCCGGGGTGGCTGGAGTTCGGGTTGTGTGGGATGGAATGGCAGAAGCCCAGACTACAAGCATGGAAAAGGCCTATGAGCTCATAGTTCCTTTTCTCCATCTCTTCCTTCTCTATCTCAAAGCCAAAATGTCCATGGTGTTCTCATCCATGGCTGGCCCAGGAAAATGGATTTAATCTCTTTGAACTAAAAGAAAGGAGGTCAAGAATGGAGACAGGCTAGAAGCCAGGTCACAACCTTTCTTCTCAATAGCCAAAAACACTTTGGTATTACATGTGAAGGCCTGTGTGCTTTTTAAATTTGAGTTACTCAACGTTTAGGTAATGTGCTATTTTTAATCTGTTTGCTAAAGTCAGCCATTCCTCATCCTTAAATCCATTTCTTGAGATCTAAAAAAGGATAAAATGTCATTTGATGTACCTTCATGAAATTTCAGTTGACTTATTATTAGAGATTCAGAGCTGGCATTAAGATGAGTGATGAAAAACAAATTATTTATTGAGTCTTTCCTCTTTCCTCATGCACACAGTCAAAACATTTTTCCCTCCCCCAGAGTGACCAAGCAAACTCTATTATACCTCCACTAGGGGACAATTTAATTTCTTATTCCATTTTGTCCAAGCATGACTACATGCCTTTTAATTATAAAAGATATTCCATTGCATTGATGGCAGTGGAAATTACATAATTGTAGTCCCAGATAATATTCACTAGATTTCTTATTTAGGAAAACTTTAAAATTGTGCTTCAAGAGATAGCAAGAGTTTAGTTCATGAGATTCTACCAGGAGTCTAGAAACTTTAAAGAGCAAATGAATTTTTTCTTCATTCATAACTATTATATTAACCATTAAGTAGGTATTATGCTTTGTGAGATATCAAAAAATGAAGGTCAAGTTACCCTTAAGAATTAAATTAAAAGCTATAGTTACAATTCAAGGGTGTAATTAACAGTGTCCCAGGAGTAATCTAGTAATCTGTATTGAAATAAAAAATCCAAATGGAAAGCTGACTACTCAAAGCATTTCCTAGACTTTTACAATGGATAGGTCACCTGAAAGGTCAAAAATGGACCAAACTACACTAAATGAAGCCTCATGTATATATCATGAATCAAAATTCTTATTATAAAGTATATCTAGCCAAATATGACGATAATTAAAATATCACAGAAAATTAGAAATATAAAGTAGAATACAGATTTTTAAATATAAATTTTAAAGCGTTCTCATTCACAATCTTATGTAAGATTTGATATTAAATTTATTTTTACATCAAGTTGATAATATGAATCTCAAAAGTATTTTCATGATACATAATTGCCTATTTGAAAATATTATAATGTACACCATGTAATTCATCATTATTAGTGTTCATATGCAAGTTATACTCTACTCTGGGACTGCATTTTAGATATCCCTGTGTTCATTTTCCCTTAGAGATTTTATATAATTACATAACCAAAAAAAAGAAGCAGGAAACATAATAAATGTAGCTTTGTTCATTGTTAGACCTTCATAAAATGTGTAGCATTTTATGTGTGTGTATGCAATAACTTACAATTTACATAATAATCATTTACTGAGGTTACTACTTTGAGCCAGGCACTTTGTCAATTGCACACATCCATACATTCAATATGAAACTTAAAACAACTCCAGGAGATAATCAGCATTAATTCTATTTTACAGAAGAGAAGAGGAAACGAGCCAGAGAAAGTTTTACATAATCAGTTGAAGTTCAAAGCAACAAAGCTTGCATCTGAGCACATCTGTTAAAGCTTACCTAGGCCCAAACTCTTACTCACCACTAGGTATTGCCTCACTGCCATTGAGGGAATGGACGTTTAATCCTTAGTTGACACACATAGTAGTCTTGATTGATTTTTCATTCTAAAATAAAGATGGGCAATCACTCAGTGAGTTATCAACAGTAGAAACTAATGCAGTAAGAAATTGAGAAAACTTCTAGTTAACAGCCTACAAATAAAGTAATTTTCTACTCAATTATTTCCTTAAAGAAAGAGACAGCACTGCTATCTTCACAGCTCATTCTAGAAATTGCCGATCCAACAGTTGTCTATTTTTGTGTAGCAAATCAAAATCACTCTTGCTGTCATTTAAATCAATTTCCTTTCCCTTGCATCTTTTTGGGAAGGAAATCAGTAATAACTGCTATCTGCTTTCTGTTCTATATGACTTCATTTGAACTCTGGACTCATTCTTTAATATTGGTTGTGAAATTCTGAGTTATATCATCACTTCTGAAAAGAGGAGATCACAAGATATAAAGATTGTATAGCTTTTCAAGACACAACTTGACAATGAGGTGTTTCAGCTGGTTAGCCATCTATTTCAAACATCGAAACTTAACAGCAATAACGATTTTGTTGAAATCTTTTTTAGGTGGATTACACATTTCCCCACCTTCAGAAAGAAAATATTTTAAACATAATTGAATGCTTTTTTGATTGGGAGCGGTTGCAATAACATGTTATAACAGCATGATGTCATCAGAAGTAGGACCATTTCTAATGCTGTGATAGTCCTAGATTTTTATACTTTTTAAATTGTAGTGTTTCCCTTTCACCATGTTTCTCTGTTGCGATACACTGTAAACATTCTGCTTTGCTGTCATTGAGTACCCACTAAAGAGATGAACAGTCCCACACCCCTTCTAAAAGCTCTATTGGCTATTTTACCTACTTGTGCATCCAAAGATTATTAGAAAAGAAAGGAATTAATCCTTAGTAAGTACCTCTAGTGTGCTAGATACCGTGCAAGATGCATAACACGTTTTATTCCATATAGTCCTAATGACTCATCTGTGAAGTAGGGATTGTTAGCACTAATATTCAAATGAACAAACAGAGGCTCAAGTGGCTAAGTAATCTGCATTTGCTCATTTATGATGCATTAGAATGGTGTTCGCATTTCTCTGTGTAAAGTACATGCATACTACTAATTTGCTCAACACCTTTATTTCGCATTCTTCCTGCTTCTCCCACTACGATCTCAATTGTTGATGTTGTTGGATGTGCAAATATTTCTATAAAGCAGTACATACATCCAGAAAATGACCTGTTGTTTTACAAAATTAATCCATGTTCGAGAAAATAGGAGTGGGCAGCGAAAACCTATGCACCTTTGTAACAGATTGCTAACAAAAACAATAAGGATACTAATAAACTATAAGCACAGTTTTAAAAATATCTTCAATTTATATTAAATAAACACCATGGGAAATATTGGGCTTTAGAAATGAGGTAAAAGGGAGCATAATGGAGGGAATACTGAGGAAAAGATTGCAAGGAAGAAGGGTGCTGACTTATAGAGACAAGGGTAAAAGGCACAAGAAGCAAGGACAACGACCAGTACCCGGTAGGACAGAACACGGCTACACTGAACCAGAGAAACATATGGAGTGACTCAGCATTGGGGATCATGCTATACTCCTTCACGCTTTGCTGCTTGTAGCTGGTTTGGTGTGCTTGCATTCTGTTGCTGTGACTGTACGGAATAAAATATTAACATACTGGGGCAAAAATTGTATGTGGACAGCAAGCCTTGCTCAGTGTCCTGATATCATTACCTTACTTCCCAATAGTCCATCACTAATTTATGTATCAGAAACATTTATTGTCCTAGGTCAGATTTTATTGCCTTCATAAGTGAATGATATGTATTGTCTTTTTTTTTTTAAATCAAATGTCTGGTAGTATGTCTGTGTGGCCACCAAAAATATAAAAAGGCAGTGCATTGGAAGAATAATTAGTAAGTCCTGTGATTTGACAGAATATATACATATTTTTCAAACAATAGTATTGATATGGTTTTGCCCCAAAGGGTTAGATTTTTAAGAGTACTCCTAGAGTGCTGTTAACAAAAATCTTGTGTACTCCCTATGTTGATTCCTTGGGCTTTCAGGAGAATGGAGAGGTCAGTGTCCAACATGGGGAGGGGACTTCGTTCGACTTGCACCACCAGTGAAGAAACTCCACACTGTGCTCCACCATCTACTGAGCATTTCCTGAGTGTCCATTGCACTGAAGGCCTCTTCCCTGACTCTCAGTCTTGCTGCTATTGCATGCTCTAATCATGCTGCCACCATATTTTAGTGGAGAGCAGATGCACTGGATAGAGGAGAACTCATTTATGCCCTATACGGGGCTGGCAGGAGAGCACGCCTAGGTGTATTTAGATTGAGTGATTTTTAGGCAAGCTATTTTATATCTCTAAGCCTTGCTTTCCTCAACTGCAATATGGGGAATAATAATTCCTTGTAATCCCTCATAATTATCCTGAAATTAATTTGTGAAAATGAATATAAAGTGCTTAGTGAAAAACATTCATAACTACAACTTACTCAATAAAAGGTGATGATAGTGATTACTACTACTACGAAAAGAACTGCTGATTATTACATGTTGTTGACATGCCAGTTGTCAAATCCTGTGCCCTCTATCAGGCCTAATTCTACTTCATCATGTTTAGCTAAAGCAGAATTGTTTGGCAATTAGTTATAGCTTGTAACACCAAGGGCATAAGCTCATTTCAACAAATTCATCTAATATCTATAAGGTGCAAGGCATTTTTGCTAAATGCTTCCTAGAGAATAATACAACCTGTTTCCTATTCTGAAGGAGCTGAGTAATGAGTGGAAATTACTATGTAGAAATTAGTGCTGTATAGTCACAGAAGTGAACATGGTAGAAAGCATGGATTATAGAAGTTGACAACTTTGGGTTCAAAATCTACCCCATCATTGACCCTGAGGAAGCTTGTTAATGTCTAGGCCTCAGTTTCTTTAACTTTCAGGTAACATGAACCTACCTTTGGAGATTTAAAGGTAAAGTACAGAAATGGTAGGCACTTTTGCAACTCCTGACACATAGTGTCATTCACATAGTAAGTTAACAATTACCTAAAGGATGAAGTAGGTAATATTGATGGGAACAGATTAAGGAAGGATTTTTATGCAGAAGATGATTCAGGCCTTCAGTGAAAGACCATTCTAGCATCATCTGCCTGGTACATATTAATATTTTGTTTATTTTTTTTTTAATTTCAGTGACTGATTTTACCTGTCAAGATTATTTAAAAGGTCAGGGGCAGGCCCGGTGGCGCAGTGGTTAAGTTCACGCGCTCTGCTTTGGCAGCCCAGGGTTCACTGGTTTGGATCCTGGGCACGGACTTACCCACCACTCATCAAGCCATGCTGTGGCAGGCATCCCACATATAAAGCAGAGGAAGATGGGCAAAGATGTTAGCTCAGGGCTAATCTTCCTCAAACAAAAAAAGATTAAAAATAATTTCATCAAAATTTGAAAAGTTCAGGTCAAAAATTCAAGGTGGACTTTTAGAGAAAAAAAAGAAAGAATCACATAAACAGGAGATGTATAAAGAGTCAATTTGGATACTGGTAACCCTGAAGTGCAATTCAGGAGGCCTTAGCTCATACACGGGGGAGTTACTTCCTCAACTCACTGGGAACCACAGATTTGCCCAGCTTCTCTGGCTGTGTTGAGAACAGTTGGCTCCTGGTCGGAGCACAGCTCTGTACTCCGTGGCAAAGAGACAGCAAGACAGGAGCTACAAGAGTTTTCTGATTGCTTTCTCCTTTGTGTGTGTGTGTATGTATGTGTATTTCTTTTTAAGGAGGAAAAAAAGTGTTCTAAGAGAGACACAAGGCTCAACAAGTTGAATTTGGGATTTATTCCCGGTATTACTTGGATTTTCAAGAATTTTTGGAAATCTTGCCTTTCGGCCACAGCACTCCTCAGCAATATAACGTATTTGCCAAATTCATTTCAAGCTCTTGAACTTACAGTTAAGAGAGGAATAAAAAAGCCTTTCATTTGTTCCTAGGCTGTTTATTTTGCTTGTAAACCCAATCATAATATCTACCCAATAAAAAAAAGAAATGCACGAACGTTATAAATCCAGAAAAGTTAACTGTTGAAGCCTGAAATCCACCCCCCTTCCCCCCACCACCGGCAAAGCCACAAGTGGTTATAGTGACATAGAGTTTTCCCTTTGAACTTGGAAGGGCGCAAGCAACAAGCTTGCTGAGAAAATTCTCCTGGTATCCTTCTCCAGAATTCTCTCCTTTAAGACAGACTGTAGCTAAGCTTGGAATTGGAATTGCTGGCCTTTTAAGGCCTGAGCAACACAAAGCTGGAACAGAATACTACTGCTTTGAGCAGAGGGAAATTGCTTAAAGCTTAGCACAGTGTGCACAGTATTGACTGTGAGTGTGTTCTGAGCCCACCCCCTCATCTACCCCGCCCCTTGTCCCAGGAACATCATCTCTCATGACCCCTCACACACACCCCTACATGGTAACCTGCGGTGATGGCCAGGCTAGCCATCTGTTAGTCAGGAACCACAGATACAAAAAGTGTTATGAAATGCACTTTTTTCCCCACTAAATGCCCAGAGCAATGCTGATATGCAAACTGAACAGCAAAATCCTTACAGAAATGAGGTAAAACAGAAAAATCAAACCTAAAGGTGCACCATCTGATTCATTTCAGACCTACTAAGACCAGCCCTGGCCATATGGGATCCCGTTTTGCAGAAAATTTGGACACAAATCAAGGGTTTTGTTTCTTTGGGTTTAAAAACTTTTCATCACTTTTTCCTTCTAGCATGAAAATACAACACTAACTGCTTTACCAGGAGAAGCAAAAGTGTTTGAAAAATAATTTCACCCCCTGCCAGTGCCTGCTATTGAAATCAGTGTCTGTTCCAATTTGTTCCTGACTGTCAAATTTTTTTTTTGTCTTATTGGGAAATTTCTCCTTGTATGACTACCAAGAGCATCTGTGGCACAAATAAATAAGCAAATAAATTAACTTTATCCGTGGAAGCTGTGATCTTGAGGACTGCTTTCCCTGCGGACTAATACCCTCTTTTGTTTGGTTCCTTTCATTGGGTGGAGGAGCCCCCATGGAAGATGGCGGCAGCTCCATGGTTGGGCTCTCCCGTCATGGGGTGGAGACCATGCTTTTGGCTTCATCGTGAAGTAACACACATTAAGTACACTCTTTTTATCTTCAAAGCACCACTTTAAGTCTTCATCCCTTAATTTTTCACGTGGAATGGGGTCATTGTTACTATCCCATCTCTAACTATTTTTATGATCTGTAACTTTTTTTATGATCTACCCTTCATTTCTCACCTCCCGTTTTACTGAATCTGAGGTATCAACTTGCAAAAAACAAAAAGAAAACATAAGACAAAGCCAAAAGAAGAATGCTTTCAGTGTTCTCAGACAGGTTCTCCTCAGCCTTCTATGTTGTGGGGGCATCTGGGCCCCTCAACTTCTCTCTCATTGGTGGAAAGTGTGTTCCTCACGGTACAGCAGAGAGTCGTCAGAATGGAAATATGCTCTTGGAATGAGGAAGGTGTATTTTTTCAGACAACACTGGGAGCAATATTTAAGAATAGGACTGTGACCCGAGGGTGGCAGTTCTCCTATAATAACAGAGGGCGCAGAAGCCTAGGCTTCAGTGCTTTTGAGGCTGAACTCAATCACTTATTCAAATGTGTCCTTGAGAAAGTTACTTAACTGTTCTGAGTCATAGAGTCCTCATGTGTAAAGTGGGCATAATAACACCTCTTGTTTCAGCGTTTGTTGAGAAGATTTAGTGAGATCGAGGATATAGAACGCTTAGCACCATACCCAGCACATAGAAAGGGTCCATTAGATGTGAGCTGTGATTGGACCACGGTGCTGAATTCACATGCTAGTTAGTGCCTTTTGGCAAGATAACCTGAAATTCCTGAGGATTTAGTTGCACTTTAACACCAGGCAGTGGGACAGAGTGGACTGATCGTGGGTTTCACAGAACTGCGTTTCGTATTACTCTTTCACATGTTAGCTTCGCCATCCAATCTTCTTCCATCAAGCAATATGGCTTCTTTGAGCTTGGACCCCTCCAAGGTTATCTGGGGACTGAATGAGATGACTAAGTTGCTCAGCAATTCGTTGACTCTCATTAACTGTAGTTTCCTCCCCACACTTTTTATTCTTAGAAGCAGGAATAGCTTAGAAACTCCCATGATTGAAAAAGTAGTTTTATATATTTGCTCAGCATCATCTTTTCAATGAACCCTTTCAATAAACCAGAGAATCACATGGCACAAAGTGTCTTTAAACTACAGTCACTTAGTCAGTAACATTGATGCATAACAATGCCTGTCAATTTGTGCTTAAAACACTTCTTGACACATTAAATGTTCTCATAAGTGCTATTATTGTTATTTTTATGATTAAACTATAATATTATTAAAAATTAAAAGAATTTATTTCATCACCTTGTTCCATCACATCACATAAGTATTTTAGCACTTATGAGATACAGCTTGTGATACATAATTACATGATTTCTTTGTCTACACTTGTTTATCATATATACCATGACAGTTAATTTTATGTGTCAACTTGGCTAGGGTATGGTACCCAATTGTTTAGCCAAACACTAGTCTAGATGTTGCTGTGAAGGTACTTTTTAAATGTGATGAACATTTGCAATCAGTTGACTTTAAATAAATCAGATTACTCTCCACAATGGGGAAAGGCCTCATCTAATCCATTGAAGGCCTTAAGAGCAAAAGCAAGTTTTCCAGGAAAGAAGGAATTCTGCCTCAAGACTAGCATCATCTACCTCATAAGTCTCAGCCTCCTGGCCTGCTGTATGGATTTTGGATTCAAGGTTGAGACATCAACTGTGACCTGGATTTCCAGCCTGCCAGCCAGCCCATATGTATCAGACGCCACAGCCATGTGAGCCAAGTCCTTAAAACCTCTCTATCTACCTACTTATCTCCTATTGGTTCTATTTCTCTGAAGAACTTTGTCCACATACCCATGTGCACTGTTTCCTTGTTTCTTCAGTTACAGCAGGGCTGGCTGTAAACTACGGCCCATCTGCTGAATCTGCCTTGCCACCTATATTTGTAACTAAGGTTTTATTGGAACACGGCCACACCCCTTCATTTATGTATCGTCTGTGGCTGCTTTCATGCTGTAAGTGAGTAGCAGAATTGAGTAGTTGCAACAGATCATAATGGCCCACAAAGTCTAAAATATTTACTATCTAGACCTTTACGGAAAAAGTTTACTGACACTCAAATTACTGCAAGCAGAAATTCTGTAAAATTTAATTTCAGTAAAAATTGCATGACGTCAGGGGGCTTGTCATCTTTTTGTGAGGAAAACTGTGTACCCTCTGGTGATGGTAAAACACTGCTAGCACAACTAAGAAAGGTAGGGTTCCTGTTTCTGAAGAGAAAAAGAAAGAAATAGATTATTTATTCTCAATACTGGTCAAGCTGTTTACCTGATTGTGGAAAAGGCAACTAAACAAAATATTCTGTTGAATGGATGACCCTATTATTTTTCTTGTCATATATCTCTCTCTGGAACCTACAGCAATATCCTACACTACTAAAAATGTAATTGCCATTTGATCCTATGTTTTACTTCTAGAAAATAATCCTAAGGCAATAAGCCTAATAGGAATCTTAATATTTCCAATCAATCTGGCAGGCTGAGCTGATATAGAAATCCTCTCTTTTTAGTACATTCACACAAAAATGTTGGATAAAATGTAGCAAAAATTATATATATAGCTCCAAGTTTAAATCCAGAAAGAAAAATCCCCTAGATGTAGAAACAAAAACTTCAAAATCAGAGTGTTGAATGGGAATTGAAGCTGAATGACCCTCAGGGATCTCAAAACCTGGGCTTGGTTTTAATGTTCACTTGCAGGAGGGTACAGAGTTGAGTCCGTGGAACTTGTATGTTCTTTGCAGAACTGGCATTGAGCTCCCTCCATCAGGCTGAGAGTTGGAAGACTCTAGAAAACCTCTACAGAAAGACTCTGGAAGGTATTTGAGAAGTGGCCACCTGCATTTGTCATGGGTTGAAAAAGAATTATCCAAAGAAAGTCAGAATTTTAACCTTAAGCTGTGCGCATGTCTTAAATTCCACTAACCAAGTGGGAGTGGAAATAGCCTGATGTGAGACATGCACATAAACGCTCTTTTGTAACAAAGGAGTCTATAGGTTCCTGGGAGGAGCAAATAAGAAACTTCTCAGAGACTGTTTTCAGTGATTATCTCAGAAGGATAGATGTATAAAAGTGAAAACACTGGAATTTCAATTGCAAACCCTCTTCTCGGAGTAGGAAAAATTATATTTATCCTTCAAGGTCCAATTCTGATGTCATTCTGTGACTTTCTGTCATATTAAAACCTCCTCTCCACTCCCAACATTGCTTACCTGCACAGGCTCTTGCTTCCACACTCCTTAATTCATCCATCTAGATTAGAATTTTCATTATGCATTATTTTTACTTTTGTACTTTTCATCTCCCTCCTAGAAGTAAACTGCTTGAGGGCAGGAATCATGTCTTATTTACCTTTTTGGCCTCTGCAGTGAACTGTGATGTCTCTTGAAAGTACCAGAAATAATCATTTCCTTTACCCTTTTATGAGGGATATAAAGAAACAAACAACATTGACATTGATTATTTATGAATAATAAAATTTAATGTAGACAATTTGGGTGTTCGGGCATCTAGCTAAAGAACTTGGATGACAATTGATGGCTGAAAACTACATCTGATTAATGATAAGAAGAAATATTATAGACTGTGAGTTCTGTAGGAGTTCAGGAAACTAGTTTGGTTAGCTCACAATGGGGGAGTGTTAGAAGATAAGGCTAGAAGATTGGGTGGGGCCAGATTAGCATAACTCAGGAATTTGAACTTTATCCTGTAGCTGGTTAATGGGAAAGCTTGGATGCTTTCAGCACAGAGGAGTTAACATCATCAAAGCCCTGGGTTAGGATTATTAATCTGGTAGCAATGTGTAGGATGAATTGATACTGGAAAGAAATCCAAGGCAGCAGAGTAGCTTGAGAGATTCTTGCGATAATCTAGGGATGGGTGGGAAGAGTCTGGACCAGGCAGTGAAGATGAAGAGGAAGAGACAGAAAGAATTTTAGCAAAGACCTCAAATATCTTTTATTTAAACAGAGAATTAAAATGTTAAATTTATTATCGGGAAATCATGATGAAATCTGTGAATTCTTCACAGGGCAAGAACATCGTCAGAAATCAAACATATTAAGAAATTGATGAGATGTGATGAAATTACAATTTTCCTTAACGCTCTGCATTCTTAATAAGTCAGGAAATAGATGTTTACTCAGACCAAGACAAAATTTTCATACACATCCACGTAACATGATTTACCTGTAAATTTTTAGCCAGCTATTATAAAGGATTATTTTAATAAGATACGGTTCTGAAAATGGGGAAAGTATGGAGGTCACATGTGGTTGCATTTCATAAATTCTAGGTTATAGGAAGTTCGCATATTGCAAAGGAAAGACTTAGAAACTCTGAAAAGAGCAACTAAATTGATTTTTGATGTTATTGTCATTGGTGTTGGATTAACAACTGCCATAGTTGCAAAACTATTATATCATTATGAAAGAATGCAAAAATCCTGAGTCTATATAAGAAATTTGACATTCATTCTGTAGAAGAAACTCGGGCTTAACCAAATTGATGTGGTTTAAGTTAACGTCTAATTTAGCTAGTTCATTTCTTCCTTTGGTTTATTGCAAAGCTTTGTCTGTATCAAATAGTGCTCTTTTTTCTCTCTCTCTCTTTATCAGTTGAGCAATCCTAGAATACCATTCTTAGCCTTTGAGTAAGTTCTCAGTCATTTATGGAAGCCAGAGTTCAAAAGCTTTGGTAGTACATTGTCATGAAATTCTGTTTTTCTTCCCCTAATATAGTATAGCAATTTTAGATCTTTCTCTCTGCTCTAATTCATCATCAAAAATTAAGAGATCATAATCAGTCAGAAGAGCAGCTGATCTACTGGAGGAAAAGTTCTTGGCATTACACACACCTTAATTAGAGAGTGAGAACATTGATGATTCAGCCAATAGTCACTGTCCTCTTGGGGTAGGTGGTGGAGAGGGGCTCAGGAAAAGCTCAGGTTTTGGAGTCAGACTAGCCAGAGTCCCAGTCAGTCTAGACTACCTATTGAGTAGTGTATGATGTTAGTATGCTGGCGCTGCCATAACAAAACACTATAGCCTGAGTGGCTGAAGCAATAGAAACTTATTTTCTCACAGTCCTGGAGCCTAGAAGTCCAAGACCGAGGTGCTGTCAGGGTTGGTTTCTTCTGAGCCCTCTCTCCTTAGCTTATAGATGGTCACCTCCCTGTGTCTTCACATGATCTTCCCTCTCTAACAATCTGGGCCCAGATTTCTTCTTATAAGGACGCTGGTCGTATTGAATTAGGGTCCATCTTCATGACCTGGTTTTAACTTAATTACCTCTTTAAAGGTCTTGTTTCCAAACACAGTCACATTCTGAGGTACTGGGGGTTACAATTTCAACATATGAATTTGGAGGGGTCACATTTCAGCTCATTACATGTACCTTCAGGCAAATTACTTAGCTATTCTGTGTCTTGGCTCTCTACTTGGAATAAATTTTGGATGCAGTTAAATCTGAAGAATTGCAGGTGTTGACTGTGAGGTAAAGACCAGGCCTGACATACCCAAAACAGAGCTCATTGTTCTAGCTTAAGGATATCCATAGAAATCTTTGCTTTTCACCTTTAAACCTAGATTTAAAAATAATAATAATAATAATAACATCAGGATTATTTGATATATTGACATTTAAGGTATATAATTTTTTAAAAATCTGTGTTTCTCAGGGCCAGCACGGTGGTGTAGTGGTTAAGTTTGCACGCCTTGCTTTGACAGCCTGGGGTTCTCAGGCTTGGATCCCTGCTGCAGACCTAGCATCGCTCATCACGCCATACTGTGGCAGCATCCCACATAAAATACAAGATTGGCATAAGTGTTAGCTCAGCAACAATCTTCCTTAGGCAAAAAGAGGAAGATTAGCAACAGATATTAGCTTACAGCCAATCTTTATCACACACACAAAATCTGTGTTTCTCAGATGAGTTGCCCAAACGAACATATTTAAGTTGGATCTATAAAGACTTGTGATTTATTTAGAATTCACATACTTAAAGTTACTGCATACCAAGAAGAAAACGTATCCTATCTATTCCTATATAATGATATTTACTGATTACTTGATTTCTTCTTTACCCTCAACTTCCACATCAAAAAAATCACTAGATCCAGCAGCATCTACTTGCTAAATATCCTGACAATGTATTCTTTCCTCTCCATCTTCATTGGCCTCATCATAGTTCAAGTCCCCAGCAATTTTTTGGTGGCTGGGGTATGGGGCCCGGACTATTGCAATAAATTTCTCATTGTTTTTCCTACCTCTAGTCCTTCCCTGTCAAATCCATGATTACTATTGCCAAGCTAATCTGTAAAACTGCAAATGAGGCTATATCTCTAACTTATTTATAATCTATCGATTGTTTCTGTTGTATATAGTCACACACCACATAATAACATTTTGGTCAACAATGGACTGCATATATGATGGTGGTCCCATAAGATTCAGTACCATATAGCCTAGGTGTGTAGTAGGCTATATCATGTATGTTTGTGTAAGTACACTCTGTGATGTTCACACAATGACAAAACCACCTAACGATGCATTTCTCAGAATGTACCCTCTTGTTAAGTGACACATGACTGTATAGTAGTTCATCGGAAATTTTTTGGGACAAAAGTTGAGGATAAAGTTCGCATGTGTGACAAAGTCCCAGCAATAACTAACGCTATCATAGGCTGTTCCATAGGTTACATTGGCTTGATTGTTCTTTGACGTTCTCTCCTGTTTTTCTTCATCCTAATATTCGATCAGGCTACACCAGCGCTGTTCTAGAGAATCAAGTCCAAGCTCCTTTTTAGGACCTTCAACAATAGTGACTAACAGCCCTCCATCTGGGCTGTGCCTGCTCTCCAGCTCCTTGGAAGTCTCTGGAGTTCTCCTTGTTGCCTCTTGGAATTTCCTTCCTCTCCTTGTTACTGGAAACTTTCCACGAGCAGAAAACTGCCTTCCTGTCTTACCGTAGCATTTCGACAGTACCTTTATACCATATTTCACATCAAGCTCTAATGATTTGTTTACCTGTCAACCTCCCTCCTCCCTCAGAGCTTCTCCACGGTGTTTTCATCACCCTTATTTCTCTAGCGCATTCAGTAATGACGCAATAACCACTGGAGATAAAAAACTCAGAAAGTAAGGAAGTGAGAGGTATTTCTGTGCCTAATTTTTTTTTTTTATTTTGAGGAAGATTATCCCTAAGCTAACTACTGCCAATCCTCCTCTTTTTTCTGAGGAAGACTGGCCCTGAGCTAATATCCGTGCCCATCTTCCTCCACTTTATATGTGGGACGCCTACCACAGCATGGCATGCCAAGTGGTGCCATGTCTGCACCCGGGATCCAAACCGGCAAACCCTGGGCCAGTGAAGCAGAACACGCACACTTAACTACTGTGCCACCAGGCCAGCCCCTAAATATTTTTAATTTTTTCCATGTTTATGGATAGTTTCATGAAGGAAATAGAATAGAACCAGCCCTGATTGTCTAGTGGTTAAAATTCCATGCTTTCCACTTCAGCCCCCCGGGTTCACTTCTCGGTTGCAGAACCATACCACCTGTCCATCAGTCGCCATGCTGTGGTGGTGGCTCACACAGAAGGACTAGAAGAACTTACAAAGTGGATATACAACCATGCACCAGGGCTTTGGGGAGACAGAAAGGAAAAAAGAGGAGGATTGGCAACAGAAGTTAGCCCAGGGTGACTCTTTCCCTAGAAAAAAAAAGAAGAAAAAAGAAAAGAAGATAGAATAAAGGAAAAAGAAAGAAAGGAACATGTATGGAAATGGAATAAGGAAGAGGCGTGAGGGAGGGGGAGCACTCACCCTGAGCTGGCGGGCCTATCCCAGCCTTCATCCGCCTGTGAACCACCAGGCCTGCACCCAGAAGGAGGGGGGTGCAGGCATCGCACTTCCGCTCACAGTAAGTGTGCCGATCTTTCTGCCTTCATGCTGTGCTCCTCATCTCTTGTTCTATCTGATCTCTCCTTCTATCCAGCTCTTGCTCTCTTCCTCTTTCCTTCTTGTTGTTGTCCCAATTCCAAATCTTGCCTAATAAAGCTCCATCTTCAAGAACCATACCAGCTGAGGCAGCTTGACCATCGCTCTGGGCAGGCCTTTGCCAGAAACTCCAAAAGAGTGGCTTGGAAAGGAGGGAGTGAGGGAGAGGGAAGAGAAGTAGATTAAATAAAAGAAAGGCGGGGGGCCTAAAGGAAGAAGGAATGAGAAAGCAAAAAGTGAGAAAGAAGGGGAGAAGAAAAAAGAAAACAAGGAGAGAAGAAAAACGCCAGGAAGAGGGAGAGGAAAATTAAACATTTCATAGAGTGAGTTTTGCATTCTTCTTTGATTGTGAATTATAATATTGCATATTCCTTTATTTCTATTTGGATTATTCACTTAAATCTCATTTAGCATAAAAGCAGAAATACCATTCCTTAAATGTCCCATAAGAATGACTTTGGGGGCTGGCCTGGTGGCTCAGTGGTTAAGTGCACACGTTCTGCTTCAGCGGCCCGGGGTTTGCCGGTTTGGATCTGGGTGCAGACGTGGCAAGCCATGCTGTGTCAGGCGTCCCACATACAAAATAGAGGAAGATGGGCACAGATGTTAGCTCAGGGCCAGTCTTCCTCAGCAAAAAGAGGAGGATTGGCAGCAGATGTTAGCTCAGGGCTACTCTTCCTCCCCCCCCCCCCCAAAAAAAGAATGACTTTGATTTTACACTCCTTAGAGAGGTCACAAAATTGTAACTCAAGTGAACTTGACTAAAATTGTTCCATCACGAATTATTATTACAAAGCTCTTGCCTGTGAAACTGACAAGGTGAGTTTAGTCCAGAGAAGGACTTACTGGAAAAACCACACCCTACTAATGCCTCTGAACGGAAGGGACACAGAAAACATGATAAGACAGGCCGCACAACTTTCCGTGGAAGGTGATGACCCAAAAGCTCAACAAATAAGAACAGGCTAGAACTGCCAATCACGCTGGTGTTTCTTATAGACAAAAAAAAAAAAAAAAAAAAAGATTTCAAAGATGTTATGTCAGAGTATTTAAATAATCACATGATGAGTAAAGTTCTTATTTTCTGCTAAAATTTTTCAGTGGAAGTCAAAAGAAATTTTTCTAATAGTCTAGATAAACATTTACCTTCCTCAATACATCTCCCACTTAAAGTTATTCTCCTCTACATTTAACACAAAACTGACTGAACAAGAGTTTCTACTTATAAGGTGAATAATCTAAATTTAAAAGCTCCTTGGGACTGGCCCAGTTGCGCAGTGGTTAAGTTCACGTGCTCTGCTTCAGCAGCCAGGGTTTGCAGGTTCAGATCCCGGGCATGGACCTATACATCGCTTATCAGGCCATGCTGTGACAGGCATCCTACATATAAAGTAGAGTAAGATGGGCACAGATGTAAGCTCAAGGCCAATCTTCCTCAACAAAAAGAGGAGGATTGGCAGTGGATGTTAGCTCAGGGCTAATCTCCCTCAAAAAAATCAAAAGGAAAAGAAAGCTCCAGCAAATTAGATTTTTTATATTCCAAAGATGGTTTTTTAGTCACAGTTTCAGCAAATATGTATTAAGCACAAACCATGTCATGAGCCCTCTGCTGGGAATTAGGAAGACAGCCCTCTTTGAAAAAATTAGAATAAAGTCAAATAATGTTATTATTACTTTTATATCAATTGAGAATGTATATTTTAAGAATCTGAAGTGTTTGTAATCAAGATCAATTTTACATTTAAGATTGGGCAAATACTCTTGAATGCTGCTTAGAAAATGCTAAAGAGAAAAATTTTTCTAAGTCCAACACACAATTACCCAGTTGAAATGGACTTCTCTACTTTAGTGTTGGCAAGTGTTGTGGATGCAACTTGATAACCATTTAAGGATGCTGCAGGGCTGCTGCCACAGGTGCAGGATGCTTCCAGTCACACTCCATCACGCTTTGAGGGCAACTTGTTCTTTACCTACTGTTACACAAGTTCTCTTAACTGGAACTCTATTTAACAAACTCATCAGATGAGTGATTTCTCTTCACTTACTTTGTAAATCATATGAACTGATACTACAGTTCATAGCTTTAGGCTCCCCCCACTATTTCTGTTTATGCCATTGCAGTGCAACCCGAAGTCAGCTATGCTTGCTCTCAATTATGTTCGTGCCAACTGTACTTGTTCCTGTAACTAAGTAGTGTGTAAAGCAATAAAATATGAGCCGTAAACGAGAATTAGTTTCTCTGAAAACTGCCCTGAATACTTTGGAAAGCCTTGAAAAGGAGGGTTACTACAAATATTTCTGGTAAATTAGGTGTGGGCAAGATGATTGTAAGAGATTGGTAGAAATTGTAAACATCTAGAAGGATTCCGGATTCAGAATACTTTGCATGTCTCTGTAATTTTGGCATCACATTAAAGGAAGCCAAATTGAGAAATCATAGATGATACATTATGGGTGTGAGTGTATGAGAAGACTACATGGAATTTCAATCAGGCGGCCCATGTGCACAAGGAAAAGGCATGGGTCTACAAGAAAATGATGGGAGAATAAGTGTACATTTATTAAATTGAAATGAACAGTTCTAGTTATGTGCGCATCACTTTGTGATTCTCTCTTTATAAAGCTCTTTCAATTAACCAGCCAACCACAGGTCTAATTACTTTCACAGTCAAATGTGGGAATGATGGGAGGAAGTCTATGGTCCATGCAGCAAAAGGCACGCTGGTTTCTACTCTCACCCCAGCTGCTTTGAGCAAGACGCTCCTTCTCTCAAAATTTTGATTTCTTGTTTGTGAAATAAGAAAAACAATACCTATCAGGCTGACTTTCCAGGGATTCTTTGAGAATTAGATGAAGTAATAAATGAAAATATTTTGTAAATTTCTAAATGCTAAAAAAAAATGTAAGGCAAATAGATGTCCTGAGCTTTCAACTCCCAATGGTAGCGGCCATGTCTTCTATAACTTTGTATTCTGAAAAAACACCTAGAATGGTGCTTGCAGAGAGTTAAAACAGTACGTCCTCAATGAACAAGTTAATGGATGAGTGGACCTGTTCTGCCCCAGTGATGTGCTGCCTATGGAAACACTGCCTCCTGGCCTAGCTTTCGTGACATGGGATCACGTTGGCTTGATGGACACCTTAGAAATTGTCCTCATTTTGACCATTTCTGGCAATGTCTATAGAGAAGGTATGTACCAGCCCTCTTGTATAAGTTTATATGGTATATGACAGATATTTATTAAACAATATTTTTGTGTTAGTCAATGATGAATGAGTGAAGGAATGAAAATGTTCAGATTCTTTTTTGTAACTCTTTTTTTCACAACTCACTGTCAAAGCAAAGGAGTTGGTGGTTGTTCAGTTAACATAGGAGGCATTCAGTAAATGCTTGTTGAATGAATAAGTAAATTAACGTGTAAATGCAATGTATGAAGATGAAGATAAACCTGTATCTTATTTTCAGCTTTATTGAGATATAATTGACATATAACGTTGTGTAAATTTAAGGTGAACAACATGTTGATTTGATATGCTTATATACATATGTGTACACCTATATACACTTGATACATTTAAATATTGCAATATGATTATCACCCATAGCATTAGCCAACTCCTCCATGTCATATAATTACCATTTCATTTTTGTGGTGAGAACGTTTAAGATCTACTCTCTTAGAAACTTTCAGGTATATAATACAGTATTTTTAACTATAATCGCAATGCTGTGCATTAGATCTCCAGAACTTATTCAACTTCTAACTACAAATTTGTAATCTTTGACCAACATCTCTCCATTTCCACCACCCCCCAGTACCTGATAACCCCCATTCTGTTCTCTGTTTCTGTGAGTTTGGCTTTTGTAGATTCCACATATAAGTGATATCATACAGTATCTGTCTTTGTCTAACTTATTTCACTTAGCAAAATGTCCTCAAGTTCCATCCATGCTGTCATAAATGGCAAGATTTCCTTCTTCCTCATGGTTGAACAATATTCATATAAGTATTAAAAGATCTCTCTCACATTTTCTTTATCTGTTCATCTGTTGATAGGCACTTAGGCTTTTTCCGTATTTGGTTATTGTGAAGAATGCTACAATGCTGCAATAAATATGGTAGTGCCGATATGACTTCAATATTGTGTTTTCCTTTCCTTTGGATACATACTCAGAAGTGGGGTTGCTAGATCATATAGTAGTTCTATTTTCAATCTTTTGTGGAACCTCCATACTGTTTTCCATAGTGGCTGCACCAATTTACATTCCCACCAATAGTGTACAAGGGATCCCTTTTCTCCACATTCTTATCAACACTTGCTATCTCTTGTCTTTTTTGATGACAGCCATTCTAACAGGTGCCAGGCAATATCTCATTGTGGTTTTTATTTACATTTCCCTGATAATTAGTGGCGTTGAGCAACATTTCCTATACCTGTTGGTCATGTTTTTTAGAAAAATGTCTATTTAATTCCTCTGCCTCCTTCTTTTTTTTAGTGAGGAAGATTGGCCCTGAGCAAACATCTGTTGCCAATCTTCCTCTTCTTGCATGAGGAAGATTGTCCCTGACCTAACATCCATGCCAGTCTTCCTCTATTTTGTGTGTGGGACACCGCCACAGCATGGCTTGATGAGGAGTGTGTAGGTCCACACCCAGGATCCAAACCCGCAAACCCTGGGCTGTCAGAGAGGAACACACGAATTTAACCACTATGCTACTGGGCCAGCCCCGCTCTGCCCATTTTTTAATCAGATTGTTTTCTTTGTTATTGAGTTACATGAGTGCTTTATATGTTTTGAATACTAAGACCTTATCAGGTATATGATTTGCAAATATTTCTCTCATTCTGTGGATTGCTTTTTCATTTTGTTAACTGTTTCTTTTGCTGTGCAGAAGTTGTTTAGCTTGATGTACTCCCATTTATTTTTGCCTTTGTAGCTTGTGCTTTTGGTGTCATAGCCAAAACATCACTGCCAAGACTGATATCAAGGGGTCCCCTATGTTTACATCCAGAAGTTCTATGGTTTCAAGTCTTACATTTAGGTCTTTAAGGCATTTTGAGTTAATTTTTGTGAGTGATGTAATATAGAGGTCCAATTTTATTTTTCTGCATGTGGTTATCTAGTTCCCAACACCATTTATTGAAGAGACTATTCTTTTCCCATGGAGGATTCTTGGCTCCCTAGTCAAATATTAGTTAATTGAATACTGTGGGAATTTATTTCTGGGCTCTTGACTCTGTTCCATTGCTCTATGTGTCTATTTTTACACCACTACCATATTGCCATACTGTTTTAATTACTATTGCTTTATCGTATAGTTTGAAATCAGAAAGTGTGATGACTTCACCTTTGTTCTTCTCTCTCATCATTGCTTTGGCTATTCAGGGTGTTTTGTGATTCCATACAAATTTTAGGATTGTTTGTTCTATTTCTGTGAAAACTGCCATTGTAATTTTGATAAGGATTGCATTAAATCCATAGATGGCTCTGGATAGTATGGACATTTTAGCAATATTCATTCCTTTTATCCATGAACATGGGATTTCCTTCTGTTTGTTTGTCTGTGCAATATTGTTTCATCAGAGTCTTGTAGTTTTCAGTGTGCAGATCTTTCAGAGATAAACCTGTCTTAAAGCTACTAAGGGTGGCTTAAAACCACTTGCTACTGGTTGTAATTGAACACCTTCTTTTTTAAGATTGAGATTTGTATCATGCACATGATAAAAAATTCAAGCAGTTCAAAAGAACATATAATGAAAGTAAGTATCCTCCCCAGACCACAGCTCATTGTCATTCCTTAGAAGACCCTTTATTCACTGTTTTATGGTTTTTTGGGCACACCCTTCCAGGAATTTTATATGTGCCATAGTAAAATATTAATACATTCTGTATGTATTTTTTGACCAAAAGCTTGAGACATAAGCATACTGAACACAGTTCTTTCTTTTCAAACTTAGTGCATTTTAGAAATTATTCTTTATCAGCATATAGATCTACATGGTCTTGTTTAATATCTTTACTATCATTCACTTAACCATTTTCCCAGTGACAGATATTTAGTTTGTTTTATGTTCTTTGTTATTCTGAATAGTGTTGCAGTAAATTCATTTTTATACACACACACACTTGTTTATATGCCTGATTGAGTCCGTCGAATGAAATAAAATGTATAGGTTAAAAGGATTTAACACCAGGTGGCAGAGAAACTGGCTTACTGAATTTATTTCTCAGTTTCAATGATGTTTGAGAATATCAGCCCTGCCCAGTGAAATAATCAATGGATTTCTTTTTCCCTTAAAGTTAAAACTGAGCTTTAAAGACATTTGACCCCTAAGGTGGAACAATACTCTACAACCAGCTCAGCCATGCACTTGGGAACCTTCTGATCTTCAGTGTAGGAAAGACTTTATGGAAAATCTGAAAGACTTCTTGGAATAAAAATGTCAGGAGACTATCTGACTTTCTCTGGAAAATTCATCTCAAACATGATAGAACTGATAGAAATGTGCTTCTTTCAGACTCATTTCATGCGCATTTTCCTTTGGATTGTCTTTCTTCTTTCTTTTTTTTTTAAAAAAAATTCATTATTAATTTTCTTCAGCTTTCCCTCTCTCCCTGCGGTACTTTTGTATTGCTTTAAGATGATAGGAATAATGAAGAAATTTAAATGCATTTACGTATTCAACAGAAAAGAAATATTCAGACATGGGAACATGAATATGTATAGATAAATACAGCTGCTCAACAACTAATAGTATGATTTCCCCTTTGATTGACTGGAAATCATTTCAAATATGTCAACAACTTGAGTTAAAATTGGTACAGAAACTAATCCTTCTATAAATTCAGTGAATTCTTGGTAGAATTCACTTGAGAGATATTTTTAAACTAATTTATTATTAAGAATAATTTTTAGATAGATTATCCTAGAGTTGTGTCTATAAACATAGAGAAAAGAAATCAATACAGAAGTGTTCCATCCAAAGCTGTTGGTTGAAGAGATAAGTTGTCATTTGTTTATATCAGTTATTCTCAGCCCTGGTTGCATATTAAAGTTATCAGGAGCTTTTTAAAAACTACAAGTGTTCAACCAGACCAATTAAATCAGAATCTCAGGCTGAGGGAGGGGAGTGGCAGGCATCCACATTTTTTAAAGCTTTGCTGATGATTCTGATGTACAGTCAGGGTTTAAAACGTCTGGTTACAAAAAGATAAGGAGCAGGAATGTGGAATGGGACTCTTCCTGATAAGTATCAGGACAACAAAGTAAGTATGCGACAGATCACCGCTCTCACTGCATGCAGATTTACAAAGGAAATGACCTCAAGAGCCTGTTCCATTTTTTTAGAACCTCCAACAGATTCAAGGACGGAAAAATGGGCCAGAGTGAAGATTTAAAGAGAACGTTACTGGAGACCTCTTTAGAAATAGTCTATGCTGTGCTAGAGTTTTCACTTGCCCTCTGCGAAGGAGGTGTGGTAGGTGCTGCTTTTTCCCTCAGACATAGAGAGGGGCACTTCAGTGGGGACACTCAAAAGACCTTGAAATATGTTTCCTGCCATTGGGAGACACAAGACACTAGACTACTGTCTGATCCACGCACAAGAAACCTTTATGAGGCATAGATTGGAGACTTTATCAAGCATAGACTGAAGCTCACTGCTGTGTTGGGGGAATCAACAGTGCTGTAGTGTGGGAATCAGCCTGCCTCTCAGAGTTTGTCAGGGCAAAGCTGTGTTTTCCTGTAGAGAATGGCAATGACCTGGGGAGTTCCTGACCAAAGTGGTTGATAGGAGAGATGAGCCAAACTCAGCAGAAAGTGTTTGGAGGGATATCCTTGTATAGAAAGTGGAGGTCGTAGGCAATTACCTAGAATGGAGACATATCTTCCCTGGTCATCAGAAGACCAGACCCTCAAAGAGCCCAGAAAAGCCACCAACAAGATAAAAAGCCAGTCAAAATCATCTTCCAGGTCTATGTTTTAATGAGCTGTCAGATGGAAAGTATAAATTTATCCAGCTCAAGTAAAAACCAGCTTATTCTTTTTCTTCATTCCACTCCTGCTAGAGCTGTACTGAAGAGAGTAGAAGAACTAGCAAATAGAGAGGCAAGTGAGCAGGAAGAGGAGGAGGTAAAGCCATTTGTGTCCCCTTTCCCACTGCAGGCTGCCATCTTAAAGCCTGGCCAAGCTGCAGGAGAAGAGTATAATGTTAAGTGGACATTGGAGTTTGATTAGCACACTTTCCCTATGATTTCTGAACTTGTAGCATACAACATAAAGTGAAGACTGAGTTCTAGCCAGCTGACATTCTAATTAATAATTTTAGTCTTGATATGACGTACTCAACCTTTTACCCACCAGATCTTTTGTGCCCTTGATCCCAAATGTCTTCTTGCTTCTCAATCTGTGGCTTCCCGACTGGTTTCTTCATTTGTATCTTGCCTACTTGCCTTTGACTTCCAGTACCTAATTTTTTCTCAACTCTTTCTTGAGAACACGGATTTCTCACTTGCTTTTCATGCTGGTGAGTGGTAACCTTTCCCACTGACTCCTGTGCATATCCAAGTCCTCACCCTCTGCACTGCCAACCCTCACCCACAGTGAGGCATGTCTCATCAAGGAATAAAACAGAACAGTTAATTAGTTATTTTACTTTCCAGCTTGTTTTGTTAGCATTTTGGAGATGCAGGGAAACAGCAAAGAACAACGCAGTATATAGAGCTCATTAGTAGAGCATAAAAGTACCCACTGGTTTGGAACTAGAACAGACTGTGAGCTCATCCAAATTATGGAGTTGCAAACTTAGTTTTATTTGCATTTGACGAATTGTGTGTTATAAATGTACTGGAAATCATACAATCCAATAAGGGTGGTGTAATATTTCTTAAAGTCACACAAAATTGGGCACCTTCAAGGGGCCATGCCCATGGCCAAGAGGTTAAGTTTTCATGTTTTGTTTAGGTAGCCTGGGGCTCAGGGTTGGGCTCCTGGGCATGGACCTATGTACCGCTCATCAAGCCAGGCTGTGGTGGCATCCCATAAAGAAGAACTAGAATGACTTACAACTAGGATATACAGCTATATACTGGGGCTTTGGGGAGAAAAAAAAATTGGGCACCTTCACTTATACATGTTTACTTTACTTTTCAAATGGTATAAGAAGCAGGTTTCAAAATGATAAAAACACTCTGATCAATTTCTTGTTAAGAGTTTGAATTTGACAATGTAAGAAACTCGGTAAATTATTGTAAAGATGAATTTTATATGCCTGCATAATGTAGTTCTTTAGTACTGGAAATTACTTTCTTTTTACTTGCTATGATCTTTTCCAGTCTCTCTTGCAAACTACTTTGGATTGGCTTTCTGAGCCAGTCTGGTATGAGACCTCTAGGGACGGCTCAGTTGCAATATATAAAGCAGCAGTTTGGGTTCATTATTGCATTTTCCCTTCCTAATATGTAGACTGCTAATAATAGAGGCAGAGGGTGTCATGTGCCATTGTGTTAATGAGAAAATTGCTACTGGTGACATTTAGTTAATTCATACAATATTTGTTAAAAGCACACACAATTTTAAGTAACGAGTTGCAGATTATTACTGTTAATTGCCTTTCCATGAATAAGATGATCCTTGTATTCCTGCCACTTTCATTCATTAATGCATTCAACAATCATTTAGTGATCACCTAGAAGTGTCAGACATTGTGTTAGGTGCAAGAGATATAAAGTAGGGTAAGATATAATACTGCCCCTGTTCCACAATTTTTGTGTATTTGCAGAGAAAGGCTCATAAAAGATAATTTCAGTAGATGTGTGTTATAACAAGCATGCACCAACTCCAATGATGGAACTAACTGATTGGGACAATTGGAGAGGAAATGTTTCAGAAAGGAGAAGATGCTTGAATGAGTCTTCTAAGATAGAGTAGGCAATCTAAGGCAAATATGATGATGATGAAGGAATCACTGAACAACACAGGATGAGCACGTGGTAAAACAGATAGGTATGAAGCAGTTTGGCACCTTCAGGAAACTGTCAGTCATTTGATATGGCAAGAGGAGGGGGTATGAGAAATAAAGTCCTAGGAGATACTTGAAAAATGAAGACAAGAACTAGATCAGAAAGTATCTTCTATGAATGATATAGAATTTGGTGTTTACTCTGTAGTCAATGGGGAGCCATTGGAGAACATTTAGAAGGAGAATAACGTTGTCAGATTTGTTGTTTTAGACAGATCATTTTGGCAGCCATACAGAGGATTGGTTAAAAACTCAAATTTGAATCTTCCAAATCTATGATCAATTGCCCTATAGATTCACAGCATCTGTTAGACACTTGCAACTAAAGGCAAAATTTCTGTTCTTATATCCTCTTTTTCGGGAAAAGGTCCATAACATACATTTGATTTTCAATCACTAAAAGAAATGATACTGAAAGCTGGGAAGTAGAATGGCCAACTAGTCCTAATTTGCCTGGGGTTTTCCTGGTTTTAGTACTGAGAATATTGCATCCTGGGAAAATTCTCAATTCCAGGTAGAGTGGAACAGTTGGTGACCCTACTGGGAAGTCAGATGACTGTGGCAATAGTTCCTGTGAAAGGAAATAAGGAACTTCAGCCAGAGGAGAAGGAATGACCTTGAGAGGTATAATTCATAGGACTGAGTGGCTAAATGGTTTAAGGTGTGGTGGAAAAAGATGAATTGAGGATAAAACTTATGTTTATAGCTCTAGTTACTGTATTTATGTGATTATCATAAAGTGTGTGTGTGTGTGTGAGTATGAGCTGCATTTTGAACATGTTGATATTGAGTATTTATGAGATTGATGGAAATGTCCAATGGGAAGGTGGATACATAAATTTAGAGTTGTAGGAAATACATCTAGGATTAGATATGTAATTTTGTGAGCCATTATATTGTGGATATTAATTGAAGAATTTGGATAAGATATTTAGGGATGATGCATCCACTGAGAAGTAGTGGTCCAGGAGAGTATTCTGAAAGTTTCTATATTCAAGGACATCCATAGGAAGAAGATCCTGAATATGATATGAAAAAAGTCTGCTCAGAGCTGTAATCAGTTTGCCAAGATAATTTGTATTCTCAAAATCCCAAACAGGCAAGATTGTGATTATTATTTATGTCTGTCAAAGTTTTAAGTATTTTTCTGGAAGTACTAACCAATGTAAACAGAAGAGGGAAAGAAATTAGAATATAAGAATTAGAAAGAAGGAAATGAGCTGTTATTGTTTAGAGCTTATAAAGATTATATACTTAGAAAATCAGTTGAAAATATGATTGCAACAGTAAGAGAATTTAATAAGCTGGCTAGATACAAAATAGATACAGAAACCAATAGTTCATGTATATATAAACAATAAAAAGTTGAAAGATGTAATGGAAAAAAGCAAACTTCTGTAATAACAATAAGAGTTAATGTTGAATGCTATTATTGAATGAATATTGCATGTTATAGGTGCTACACACTCTTGTAAATGCTTCCATAGCCCTAATTCATTTAATCCTCATAACAACAGCATTTTACAGATGAGGAAATGGAGGCAAAGAGAGTTCAAGTAACTTGATTGTGTTTGTACAGGTAATAAATGGGAGACCTATATTTTAAATTTAGGGAGTTTTAATCCTTAGGCTGTGGTCTTAACTGCTATATGATGTACTTAGTCTCTTTAAGAAAAAAAGTCGTAAGGTAATACTCAGGAATATACTTAACAAGAAACACCCAAAATCTACATGAAGAAAATGTTAAAATGCTACCAATAGAGAAAGGAAGTCTTGGACAAATAGAAAAGCATATCATGTTCTTGGATAGGAAAACTTAACATAAAAATATAAATTCTTCCTAAATTAATCTATAAATATAACTCGATTGCAATAAAAATAACAAAAGAATTTTCTCTGTGAAACTAGTTTTAAAGTTCATATGGAAAATTTAAAAAGGAAAATTCAGAAAAGAAGAGTACTGTTGAGAGGATAGCCCATCAGATATTTTAAAACTGTTACAATTTTCAACAATTAAAACAAGGCAGTGCTGGCACATGAGCAGACAGACAGATAAATAGAACAAAATAGGAAGTCTAGAAATATATACAAATACATAGATATTTAATGTATAATAAAGGTGGCATTATATCATATACATCTGTGGGGGAAAAGATGGATGATTCAATAAACAGTACTAGGACAATGGGGAAGCCATCTGGACAAAAATGTATTTGTATCTCATCACTTAAAATAAATTTGAGAAATTTAGAGTCCATTTTAATGTAAAAAATATCAAAGCATATAAGTAATGGAGAAAGAAATTATTTTATAATCTCAGTGTATGAAAGACAATTATATGTGTGACACAAATACAAAGGCCATAAAAAATCAGGTACTGGGAGAAAAACAGCTACATATATCAATGAAACAGAACTGAGAGCCTAGAAATAAAACCACACGTCTATGGATAGCTAATCTTCAACAAAGGAGCCAAGAACACACAATGGAGAAGGAAGTCTCTTCAATAAATGGTGTTGGGAAAACTGGACAGCCAGATGCAAAAGAATGAAAGTGGACCATTATCTTACATCATACACAAATTTTAATTAAAAATGGATTGAAGACTTGAATGTAAGACCTGAAATCATAAAATCCCTAGAAGAAAATATAAGTAGTATGCTCTTTCACGTTGGTCTCAGCAGCATACTTTCAAATACCATGTCTACTCAGGCAAGAGGGAAAAAAGAAAAAATAAACAAATGGGACTACATCAGACTAAAAAGTTTCTGTATGGCAAGGGAAACCATCAACAAAATGAAAAGACAACCCAGCAACTGGGAGAAAACATTTGCAAACCTTGTATTTGACAAGGAGTTAATTTCCGGAATATATACAGAGCTCACACAACTCAACAACAACAAAAAAATGAACAACCCAATCAAAAAATGGGCAGAGGATATGAACAGAAATTTTTCCAAAGAAGATATACAGGTCGCCAACAGGCACATGCAAAGACATTCAACATCATTAACTGTTAGGCAAATTCAAATCACAACTAAAGTGAGATACCATCTCATCGAATGGTTATAATTTAAAAGACAAAAAATAACAAATGTTGGAGAGGATGTGGAGAAAAGGGACCCCTCATACACTGCTGGTGGGAATGCAAACTGGTGGAGCCACTATGGAAAACAGTAGGGAGATTTCTCAAAAAATTAAAAATAGAAATGCCATTCGACCCAGCTATCCCACTACTGGGCACTTATCCAAGGAACATGAAATCAATAATTCAAAAAGATATATCCATTCCTATGTTCATTGCAGCATTATTAACAATAGCCAAGACATGAAAGCAACCCAAATGCCCATTAATGGATGAATGGATAAAGAAGATGTGGTATGTATACATAAAGGAATACTACTCAGCCATAAAAAAGAGACAAAATCATGCCATTTGCGAGAACATGGATGGAACTTCAGGACATTATGCTAAGTGAAATAAGTCAGACAGAGAAAGACAGACTATATAATTTCACTCATATGTGGAAGATAAACAAACAAACACATAGATAAGGAGAACAGATTAGTGGTTATCAGAGAAGAAGAGGGTGGGGGGAGGGTGACAGGGGTAAAGGGGCACATATGTATGACAGATAAAAACTAGACTATTGGTGACGAACATGATGTAGTCTACAGAGAAACTGATATATAATAATGTGCAGTTGAAATTTACACAATGTTATAAGCCAACACAACCTCCATAAAATAATGTTTTCAGTTATTGATAAATTCAACTATATAACATTAAAATATTTAATCCCAACTAAACTACCACAGGGAAAAGCAGAATATAAAGGATAAAATGGGAAAATATAACAGCATAAAAAACGTGCAACTTCCTTTTATTGAAACTAACTCTCACAAATTAAAATGACCATCAACCCAAAAGAAGGATGAACAAATGATACAAACTGAAAGAACACAAAAAAAGAAATATAAATTACCTTTAAACAAATTTTAAATGTTTGCTCCTATTCATAATACAGAAATACGGATTAAAACTACATTAAATTATTAGATAATGAAAGATTCAAGTGTTTGAGGGGCCAGCCCGGTGGCGTAGTGGCTAAGTTCACATGCTTTGCTTCGGCATCCAGGGTTCATGGGTTCGGATCCCAGGCGCAGACCTAGCACTGCTCCTCAAGCCATGCTGTGGTGGCGTCCCAGATAAAATAGAGGAAGATTGGCACAGAGGTTAGCTCAGCAACAATCTGCCTCATGCAAAAAGAAGATTGGTTAGCTCAGGGCCAATCTTGCTTACCAAAAGAAAAAAAAATTTGAGAGCATACCATGCAGATGAGGATGGGGCGAAGAGGCACTCTCAGACATTATTGGTGGGACTGAAAATTTGTACAAGCTCTGTGCGGGGCAATTTGTCAATATCTACCAAATTTAGAATTTAGAAATGAGGATATCACCTATTCAAAAACAATCAAATTTTAAAATCTTGGAAAGTACATTTACTTACTTAAAGAGTACATAGTCATTTGGGTCATTGCTTCCACTGAGAGCAACAGCAAATGCAGTTTAGCAAACATCTCCTTAAAAGAATCCAAGAGGCCAAATAAGGAAATATTAGTTTAAAAGTGAAGGGAAAAATAGACAAATAAGTGAGTACTTAACTTTTGGTGGTGAACATGATGCAGTCTATAGAGAAGCTGAAATATAATAATGTACACCTGAAATTTACACAATGTTATAAACCAATGTGACCTCAATAAAATAATTTTTTTAAAAATGCATGCAACGTTATAAACCAATGTGACCTCAATAAAATAATTTTTCAAAAATCTTTATTTAGAGAGCATTTTGCAGATCCTGATAATTTGAATTTTGATTTAAATAGCCATACCAGGTGAGAAGGACAGAAATAAAAGTGGAAGACACACTTCCCGCTCCCACACATACAAAAGAACCAAAAGTCTATCATCTTACAGTAAGATAAGGGTTAACTAGATATTCTTCAGAGAAATATTAGACCATTAAAATCCTTTTGACCTTGCTCTAAGGTGATCCCACACTGTTAGAGACCCAGCAGCCAGGCAGAACAATAACAAATCATATCTGGATAAATGTTCACTTGTTGTAGCCCTCAATAACTATTTCTATAAATTATTATTTCACATAAAAAATTTAGCACACAGTAAAGAAAACTGGGCATACAAAGAAATTAGACTTGATGAGTAGGGGCCAACATAAGGGAAAAAAACAGAACACACTTGCAAATATTCAGATATTGCAATTACCAGATACAGACATATATTTTTAGAGATTGAATATATCTGCAGGAAACTGAAACTATAAAATGACATAACAGATTTGAAGAAACAAATAGGAATCCTAGAAATTAAAATAAACATACAACTAAAACTTAAAACCGAATGGACAAGTTTAACAGGAGAAGAGACATAGCAAGAGAGAATTGGAGAACTGAAAGGTAGGTCAGGCAACATTTTTCAGAATGAAGCACAGAGGTTACAAAAGGTAAAAGGTGGAAATATAGAAGACAGAGCAAGAAACTAAAATAGAGTGAGAAGATCTGACACAAGTTTAATCAGAAGTCCAAAAAGAGAGGAGAGAACAAATGAGCAGAGACAATATTTGTTATGATGATGGCTGACAATTTTTCATAACTGAAGGATGCAGCTCTACAGATAAAGAAATCCTAAGCACAATGAATAAAAAGAAGTCTCTAGCTAATCCCATTTTACTGAAACTCCAGCATATTAAAGACAAGAAGAAGAAAAAAAATCTATAAACGAATAAAAGAAAAAAAAAAAAAGACTTTACCTCCAAAATAGCAACAACTAGGTTGACTACTGACTTCTTATTAGCAAAAATGAAAGCCAGAGATTATTGGAACCATATATGTTCTGGAAGAAAAGAGCTACCAATTTAGAATTCTGTGACCAACAGAAAATATTCTTCAAAATTAAAAGTAAAATAAACATATTTGGACAGACAAAAACTGAGTGAATTTGTCACAAGCAAACCTATACAAAGGAAAATTCGAATGTGTGTGCTTTTAGTAGAAGAAAATTCTCTTGAAGGGATGTCTAAATGGCAACAAGGAAATAAGAGAAAAGAGACATAAATATGTGGGAAACTTTAAATTAATATTGACTATATAAAATCAATAATAATACTGTTCTGTTTGAATTTTAAAATACATAATTAAAATAGCATATCTTGGAAAGGGGGTAAATGGACTTAAAGTGCTCTCTGGATTTGGTTTTCTTCTGGTTGGAAGTTAAAGTTATTGATTAACATGAGGCTTTGATAATTTAAAGATGCATGTTAGAATTTCCAAACTAACCACTGCAAGAATAGGAAAACTGTTCTTGTTATCTGTTACTGTGTAACAAACCACCTCCAAATTAAAGGGTTTTTAGCAACAATAATGCCCCATGTCGGGACTCTCATCTTGAACTAGAGATCTTAAATAGTTTAGAAAGGCAAGGAAGGGAAATAAAAGGTGTATCAATTGGAAAGGAAGATACAAAGCCATCGTTACTCACAGATGGTATGATTGTGTACAAAGAAACTCCAAAAGATCCTATATAATTAATAAGAAATTTTATTAAGCTTTCTAGATATACCAACGATACACAAAAAGCAATTGTTTTCTATAGCCAGCAAAAAAATTCATTAGAGAAGTTAAACTTAAAAAGAAAACGTAGCTAGCTAGGAAAATTCTAACAGATTCCTGCAAAAAGCCAAGGATAAAAATGGCATATTTGAAGAAGAAAGTGTGTGTGAGAGGAGGTCTTAATTTATAGGTATTGAGATTTATAAAGCTCTGATGACTGAGATAGTGTCGTATTGGTACAGGAATATATAGAGAGTCGAATGGCACAGAATGGAAAACTAGGAAGCTGACCCACGCATATATAGACCCTTAAACATGACAAAGTGGCACTACCAAGCGGTCAGGGAGGTGACAGTCTTTTAAAGAAGTGATATTAATAAAATCGTGTATTGTATGGATGGCAGAAGTTGAAATCTGTTTCCTACAGACACAATAGTGATTTATAGGGAGATTATAGATCTAAATATAAAAAACTAACAAGAATTCTTTTAGAAGATAATGCAGGAGGATATCTTCATGATCTAGGGGTGGGCAATGATACCCCAAACAAGACACAAAAAGAAAAGAACTAATACATTTATGATATTAAAAATATGAAAAATTTGGGGGCCTGCCTGGTGGTGTAGCGGTTAACTTTGTGGGCTCCGCTTTGGCGGCCCAGGGTTCGCTGGTTCAAATCCTGGGTGCGAACCCATGCACCGCTTATCAAGCCATGCTGTGGCAGGCGTCCCACATATAAAGTAGAGGAAGATGGGCACAGATGTTAGTTCAGGGCCAATCTTCCTCAGCAAACAGAGAGGGAGATTGGTGGTGGATGCTAGCTCATGGCTAATCTTCAAAAAAAAAAAAAAGAAAAAAATTTGTTTATCAAAGGATATCCTAAAGAAAATGAAATGGCAAGCCACAGAAAATAATATATGTCATACATATAACTGAAGGAGTGATAGTATCTGGAATACATAAAGAAGTACAACACACCGAGAAGCAAAAGATGAAAGAAAAAAAATAAACCTATGAAACATAGGGAAAGAGCTTGAACAGAGTCTTCATAAAAAAGTGAATCCAAATTAGATTGACCAAACAATAACAAAAGAAAATCTGAGAACATCAAATGGTAAGAATGTGGAGCAACAAGAAAACTCTTCACTGCTGGAGGCAACATAAATTGATCAAGTCCAGTGGGAAATAGTTTGTCATCTTCTAGCGAAGCTGAAGATTTACCTATCTCATGCCTTGGCAGTTTAACTCCTAGATTTATACCCTTTAGAAATGTGTGCTTATAGGTACAGAATACCATACAGCAAAAAAAAAGAATGCATGAGTCCTTCGCCCAAAAAAGATAAATCTTTAAACATAATTTTTATTTAGAAAAGAAGTCAGATTATCTGGTATATGCAGCATATGAATCCATTTATATAAAGACAAAGTTAAACTCTGTTATTTATGGATAAATACATAGGCAGTAATACTATAAAGACAAGCAGGAAGTGATTACTAAAGAAACTGAGGTATGGTCCTTTCTAGATGACTTGTGATGAGAGAAAGGAGAGGAGAGTAAGGAGTGGGGCTGAGTTGCTTCTGGCTGGGGAGCTGACAATATCTCATTTCTTTACCTGGATGCCAGTTACACAGTAATTCACTTTACAACATTTCACTAAATTGTACATTATATTTTGTTCACTTTTCTATATTTATATATTTCATTAAAAAATTAAAAAAAAATAAAGAATGATTTAAAATAGAGGGTGAAGCTTAAGTGCTAGTTACTGCCAATAGCCACAAAAGAGACTTCTTGGTGCTGTTGGAGATTGGAAAATTCATCAAACTGCACATTTATGATTTGTGCACTTTCCATATGTGTCCTTAAATAAAACGTTTTTAAAAATCAAAGTGGAAGGAACAAGAGGACTCTAAAGAGGAAACAGTCAGTGTAGACTGTTCTTACTACAAGCTGAGGTTGGAATGGAAGTGAAGCTTACAGTAGTATCTACAGGGTGATACAAAATGTAGGAATTTACATCTTATAGAAGACACTTGAGCATATTTACAAGTAGTGGGAAAAGAATCAGCAGAGAGGAGAGAGTGAAAACAATAGAGAGAAGATAACCACCGGGCAGGTCTCAGTTTTAAAGGGGATGGGGATGGAAGTAGTGTGTAGATGGAATGACAGGGCTTGAACAAGGACAGGGTTCCTTTTCCTTTGAAACTTGGGAGGGGGAAATCAGAAAGGGAAACCTGGGCAGGAATGGGAGAAAAGATGACTTTATAGGAGTCTAAGCCACAGATTTAAATGTTTAAGCCCAAGACAACAAAAAAACACAATATCCCTTATCAAGGGAGGAGAAATAGGAACTCCTCTCTCCAAGAGAAGTGTCAAGGATCATACATGTGTCAATGAAGAAGTGAGAAGGGAGAATGCAGGAGAACTACTCAAGGATTGTTCAACAGTGCTGATGGTCCAGCAGCAGTGGGAGTCGACATATTTGGTGGCATTTGTCTCCAGAGTTAAGCAGTTATCCTCAACAGTTTAGGGAAGGGAATGAGACAGAGAAGGATTAGATTGAACCAAGATTGAGAATCTTCAGGTAAAATTTGGCAGAAGTTTATGAAAAAATAGATCGAAGTAACTGGTCCCGTTGAGAGTACGGTTAGATGGTGCATATGGGGCCTGGGATTCACAGCGAAGGAAGTAATTTCGAAACAGGGTGATCCAGTGAGACCACTGGAAGGATTCATGGGCTATATGTCTGGGAAAGGTGGAAAAAGAGGCAAGTGGGGAAAAGACAAGTGAGAAAATTGCACTGATACTGTACGCCAAACCAACCAATTCTCCCCAAAGTCTGATCAAAGATAAAACATTTTCAATTTTACAATGGAATCTTCCAACTCTTCTCTCTGATATGAAACTGAATTCAATAGAAGACATTTTGTAATTTCAAGTAATAATTTTACATAGCTTCTCTTAAACAGGTCTTGAGAACAGCATTTCCTTGAGACTTCACGTTATAAATAGGAATCCAAGTTAAATTTTGTGGGGGAGGAGGTAAATCTGCAAAAAAAAAAAAAAAAAAAAAACACCCAAATCACGTATCCCAAAGCTCCAATACATGTTTACTTTTGGATCCTTCTCTGTGTTAGCCTATCTGAGTCATGGCTTGCCTTTGCACCAGAATGACTATTTCCTGTAGGCGTCAGATGCCTGGAAGATTAGAACTCTGCCAGAAGTTCTTCCTAATTGCTCAGGGTCAGGAAAAAGAAAGAAAAGCAAAGAATCAGAGCAAAACTTCCTTTTTTTCCCAAGTAATTTTATTGGGATCATAATGGTTTATAATATTGTGTAATTTCGGGTGTACATCATAATTTATCAATTTCTAAATAGACTCCATCGTGGTCATCAATAGTAGTCTAATTCTTATCCATCATCATACATATGTGCCCCTTTACCCCTTTTGCCCACCTGCCCACCTTGCAACCCCCTTCCCCTCAGGTGACCACTAATCTCTTCTCTTTATCAATGTTTTTTTTCGTCTTCCACATATGAGTGAAATCATGCAGTATTTGTCTTTCTCTGTCTGGCTTCTTTCATTTAACATCATAACCTCAAGTTCCATCCATGTTGTTGCAAATGGAATGATTTTGTCTTTTTTATGGCTGAGTAGTATTCTATTGTATGCATTTACTACATCTCCTTTATCCATTCATCTATAGAAGGGCACTTGGGTTGCTTCTACTTCTTGGCTACTGTGAATAATGCTGAAATGACCATAGGGGTGCATAAATTTCTTTGGATCATTGATTTCAATTTCTTTGGACAAATACCCAGTAGTGGGATAGCTGGATTGTATAGGATTTCTATTTTTAATTTTCTGAGGAATTTCCATACTATTTTCCATAGTGGCTCCACCAGTTTGCATTCCCACCAGCAGTGTATGAGGGTTCCCTTTTCTCCACATCTTCTCCAACATTTGTTGTTTCTTGTCTTGTCAATTATAGCCATTCTGACTGGTGTAAGGTGACACCTCATTGTAGTTTTGATTTGCATTTCCCTAATAATTAGTGATGTTGAGCATCTTTTCATGTGCCTATAGGCCATCTGTGCAGAGCAAAACTTCTGACTGAGGTTGAAGCTGCTGCTGTCTGCTCTGTGAGTCTGTTCTTAGGAAATGCTGTTGCCTGAAGGTTTGATTAAAAGCCTCCACTTTCCCCCTTGCCCTCACCCCCACCCCTGATTTCAGGACTCCAGTTGGTCCAGTTGTTTCTGCCACTTGTAATCATCCAGTTACACTGCATTGCTACCATGCTGAACAGAAGAGGTGCTGACACAAGGAAGGTAAGAAGGAGAATGAATCTATCAACCAGAAGGTAATTGTAGAGCAAGACTTAAGCGTTAGGTACTACAAAGGACATGGAAAATGCATAAGAAAAGCTTCTTACCTTTAAGGAACTTATGTATTAGAAGAACAAGCCAAAATGAATATTTAACAAATCCAGACATGTATGATAAGTGCCAGAGGAAGAGAGGACAGAGATTTCAAGATAGATTGTCATGGTCACCATAGGCTATGTGGGAGAGAAGGGATGTGACCTGAGAGATGAGGCTTCATGCGGAATTTCGACAGGGCAATACATCGAAAAATCAGGAGTCACACTCATATTATCTCCTCTTTCCTCAAAAAGCTTTAAATGGCTAGTGCTGTTGCTTGAAAACATATCTGCATTTAATCAACTCATAATTATTTGTGCCAGGGAAAGGAATAACTCAAAAACAATTTACTTTGGAATTGGAATAAAATGTGTGACATTGCTTGAAGTCTATTTGTCCTCCTTATTTTGGATCGTTCAGGCTAATGTTAAAATAAGCTTGCATTCTCTGAGCTCACATGAGAGCCCAGAGATATATGGCTCAGCACCACATGGGGGTGGGGGAAAGCCACTCTAGGATAAAAACTGACAAATGCTTCTGAATCAAATTCATGTTGTCATGGTTAAACACAAACAGCTTCAGAACATCTGGGATTTTGTCATTTTAATTCCAAGTTGCCATATTTTCACACATTCTTGCTTTTTGGTGCTTGGATTGAGATTTTCTTTTCTAATGTGATTTTTCTCTACTTGCAAAATTGTTAAGGATTCCCATCAAATGGGGACCTTGGATTTTCCCATGTAGACATGAAGGAGGAAAAGAAAGACTAGATATAAAAGAGTAAAGAGAATTTCTGAATTAAAAAACAACAATATCAACAACAAACTATATTATTAAAGAAAATTGCTTAAAATTTTTTCTTTAAATGCAAAGGGATCTGTAATTTGAAATTGAGGCCAACATTAGGATGACAGCTTCCAGGACATCTTTGAACCTCTCTAAAATTTCAACTCGCCCCAAGCGACTTTCGCACTTTTCTCTCTCTCTTCTATGCTTTAGATTTTCCCCTTAGAATTTTTCATTACCTAACATCCAACATACTTGACTTATTTTATTTTGTTTATACTCTGATTCCACCACCAGAAGGTAGGCTGCATGAAGGCAAGAATTTTGTCTAGACCCCCACTGCTCAAACAGTGTGTTGAACATAGAAGTACTTTTCTGTTGAATGAATTTTAAATCTTCATGCTAATGGGTTTAAAGCATTTTTCCATGATCTCTGAGTAAATTTTATATTCAGTTTGCCTTAAATAGATCTTATATTTCTTCTGTGAATAGAAAATTAGAGTCAAATTATTAAAGTGTCTAGTCATAAAATCAGGTTAAATAGAGAGAACATAAATTCAAATGCTTGTGTTTAAAAAAATAAAGTTAACCCCACAACTGAAATAACTGTACTTTGCCTAGTTATCTTGGGAGTAAAATTAAGTTGGATCAAGCAATATTCATGAAGAATCTACTATTCAATGGATGAACTGATGAAAAAGTGTAAACTATTTTTGAACGATAGTGATTATCATCAAAAATAACCTTAGCAGAATAGCAACTCTGAAAAATATATTTTACTGTTTTGTAATGGTTTTTATCAAGCCATATTTATAAATGGAGCCAAGATCCTTTATAAGTAACTTATTTAGTTATAGAAAAGACAGCTTTGGAAAGCAATCTAATAGTGTGATAGACGGCCAGGAGAGATGTGTCATATGCAGATAAAAGAAGGTAAGAGTTTCATTTTGTATCCCATCCTGGTGAGAAAATGCCTAAAATATTTTTTAAAAGACATATTTTAAGAGAATAACTGACAATCTACAGCATATAAAAATAACCAGGTTGGCGAAATGCCTAGAAATTATTTTTAACGAGAAATAGTTAAATAAATTTTATTAATTTAAAGAAAAAAAAAAAAGAAGTTTAAGATTCTAGAGATGCCTAGCATAGAAGAGACAATATTTGGGTGAGGAAGAATGAAAAATTTTTAAAATCTTCAAATAATTGAGTAGCTACCAATAGAACTGGAATTTGGTGTTTTGAGTTATTCTAGCGGGTCTAAAAAGAACCAATGGGTAAGTTGAAATTACAGAGAGCTGGACTTATATTTACCAGAAGAAAGAACATGTTAACAATTTGAACATTTCAAAAATATAATGAACTGCATTGTAAAGTAATAACCTTCTGCCACTGGAGGAATACAAACTCGATATTGTAAACATCCAGAGGGCAATGGCCATGTTTTATAAGTTTCTGTACCTTTAGTATAGGTAATACGTTTACGTGTAGAAGGCCTATAAAGAGCTCAAGAACCTTTGGTCGAGTGGATGAATGGTTGCTGTTTGAACCTCCATGAATATTTCCACGTTACTGCGTGGTCCAGGCTGTCTAAGAAAGAAAACTAATAAACTTAGTTAAAGGATGACTGAACAGGAAACATGTCTTGGAAGTGAGAGATGGTATATAGTGAATAAGTTTTAAGGCTTATCTACCCAGAGCCATTTGCTTACATTCCAGGGTAGTAAAAACCCAGGGAATTTCTCCTCCCCTCCCCAGAGAAGATTTGTTTACATTCCAGAATGAAGGGCTTTCTCTTTCTGGAAGAGAGGATGGGCTCCGGTGCCAGTCACCCTATATAAGCTTTGATTTTCATCATTTCAGGGCTCCTCTCTTATGGTACAACGCTGGTAAATGTTCAAGTGAACTTCTGGCCCACTGAGTTGCCCTATGGAGGATCGGAAAACTGATGTTGAAATGCTCTGTGAGTAATAAACACCCTGTTCTCTGATCCAGAGATTTTGTGTTTCCTGTCAGAATATCTATATCTATCTGTATATCTATCTGTATATCTATCTATCTATCTATCTACCTATCTATCTAGACTTAACAGATGAAAGGAAGGAAGGAAGGGGGGATGAAAGGAAAGAAAGAAGAGAGGGAAGGAGAAAGGAAGGAATGGAAGAAGGGAGAGAGGGAGCTTGGATATTTACCTGTCAGGAATTCTTTACATTCCTGCATTGGTTGGAAAATTTTACAGATAACGATAGAGGCCTATTTGACTTTCAGATATGTGTTGTCCTGTACATATATTTCCAGATGACTCTTCATAATTTTAAGTGGTGTTTTCAGTCCCAGGCCAACAAAGAAACCAAACAAAATTCAATTTCTGAGAACAAAAATTAAGAAGACTAAAGAGGATGCAAGATTTTTGTTTTCAAAGTATTTACTAGAAAGTATGTGAATTGCTTAGTATAAAGAATAATTAACCATTTATCTCTGATAAAAGCACTAGCGAAAAATTATCCAAGAAAAGGCATGGTAGTTTAAAGTAAATGTCTTAAGATAACAAGAAAGAATATCTTTTCTGAGATAACATAAATGATTCCATAAGGGTGATCTCTTAACTAAAACGGAAAGAAGAACCACTTGGCCTAAGTTTTCCTCAGGACATGCTCAAAATATACTGAATTCTCCCCTGAATAGAAGAAATAACAAAACCTATTAAAGATTCTGGAATCTTTTAACTTGCTATTTTGCTGGAATTTTGGGTCTCAAGAAAAGCTTTAGTCAAATGAGCAATTCTTCAGTGTAACTACAGGCATTTAAGTTTTATTGTTATTTTTCCAAGTTCATTACGGTATAAAGTGATTCACGAAAACTTTCAAAGGATTGATTAACGCATGTCTGGTTTCTGTAGTTAAAACATTTGAAAGCTCTTTACTCCCCCCAAGTTTTATGGTGATTCACCTAAAAAGATCTCTCTCTCGAACAGAAACACATGTTAGCTACATTTATACACTCAAGAGAAACATCACAGAGACCAAACGATTATGTTACTAAGCTAATGATATGAATATCTCATAGAATTTACTGTAATGGATATCTGTGACGAAGTGGGCAATAGATCAAACAGTGGCTGAGATCAATTCTCTGCCAGGCCTTCCTCTGAATCCTTCACCCACTGACCATTCAGAGCTCATTATGAGGTTCACCTTCAGACAATAATTCACTGCCCATGTATGGTCTTACTTCAGCTGCTGCACATATATTTGGGGATTTTTATCTTGCTGATCAATGTCAGTTGTAATATTTACTCATATGCTAACAAAAGCATTATGTTACATATATTGCAAGCATTAGCTATATAGATAGTCTTTTCATATTAAGCTGTACAGTGACCTAGGCAAGAATTTGTACCCAAACTTTGAGAGATGAAAATGGAACAAAAAAGCTATAAAACATACAAAATATAATATTCTATATTTGTCTGTCCTGCCATTGAACAGTTTCACTGCCATTTTATCCGATCTTCAGAACTACAGTGTGACCCACCTTCTGACTTTCAGAGCTGTCATGTGAGAGGGGTTTAGGCTCACTCTGAATGATTCCAGAAGGCAGAACTAAAACAACAGATGAAATCTATAGGGAACCACATTTTAAGCCAAAATAAATAAGCTTTTTCTGCCTATTAGATCTCTTTGGGTGCATTGGTTTGCTTTGTAGTTAGCGTGTTTCTTATCAATGGAAATGTCTAACAGTGACAAAAAGCAGTCAGGTATCATGAGTGGCTGGATTAGATGAATTTTCAAACTTCTTCATTTGTTAGAATCCTGGTACGTGCTCTAGGATTCCCTTAGTTAAAGGTAGGTAGCAGCTCCCTGTCCTTCAGATCCTAAAGGAGAGTATATCACCCCTCTGTTTCCTTCTATCTCCTTTAGTGCTGCTGGACACATGCCCAGTTAAGATGAACAACAGTTCAGCCATGGACTGCAGCTGCTGCGTGGTTAATGGAAAAGGAGCCCAGGAATGCATACTCTCTCTGTGTCTACACGATGCCAACAGGCTCGGCTGATTTGAAGAAAAATCCAGTCAAGCTGCCTGTTTGGCAAGGTGCAAGCAACTCATCTGGGTGCCTCACAAGGTTTCTGACTGAAGTTACAGGCTGTTTTCAAACCACATAAGCCTGACATTAGATGCTGTCTTCACCAGTGGGCTGTGCCATAAGCCGATGTACGTTGGGATCATGAAATCCATGCTATGTTGGAGCAGGAAAGGATCTCAAAGATCTTACCCTATATTTCTCAAAACATGTTCCATGGAAACATTGCCTCTTGAAACCTGCCATGAGGAAAAAAATGGTGTGATATCAAAGAAAGATTGCATATTTGGATCTTTCTAGAAAATTCACATACACATTAGTATATTAAATGTTTTGAGAAGTCTTATTGCAAAGAAACTTTGGTAAACACAGATCTGACCAATCCAGTTCATTTTCCTTGCATGATACTCGTTAACATTCCAAAGAAAACACACTGGAAAAAATATTTTAGTACCAAACTCTCATTATTACATATGAAGAAACGTAGGTCCAGAGAGATAAAATGACTCGTTCCAGGCTGAATATACTGACAGAGTTATGACTAGAACTTGGATTTCCTTGTTCCTAATCTCATGTTCTTTTCTATGAAAGATTTTCATGATCATATTCTTGACTTTTATACTTTGTTTCATCATGCCCAGGTCAGATGTTCATCCTTAGACTGATCAGCTCTGGCTACGGGGTAGAGTCTGGGAAAAGCCTTAGGATAAGTACTTGCTTAGCCAATCTACTGGACCAGGAAGGGGTGTTGTAAAAATCCAAAAATATATCAAACCGTGGAGAGATGTTCTACCAAATCCGGAATTAGCCACGACTCAAAAGTTATCCACTGTATATTTCATTCTACGTCTGCCCTAACACGTGTTTCCTTATTTTCCTACAAAATTACTGAGTCCTTGCTTAATATGATTCACCTGTTCCATATAGACTCCCAAATCTACTCAACTCGACTCAAAAATAAGACAACTCAAGATTACATTGTGTTAATGTTCCAGAAGTGATATGATCATTCTAAGTTTAGCAACTCAGGATTCCTTCTCTAGATGGCTCGGTCAGATCCAGATATGGCTCTTGAGCAGAATAAAATATATGGACTTAGCATTCTCCCCCAAGACAGCCCAATATACGATGGTGGCGGGAGGAAAGATAGCAGCACACATATTGTAATGAACTTCCCCTCTTAACTATCAAGAAATAGATCATTAACAGCATCCCAGAAACTCCCTTTAGGTCCCTTCCCAGTCAGTTCGTTCCTGGAGATAACCACTGTCTACTATCTGTCATCATCAATCAGTTTTGCTTGGTTTTGAATTTTGTGTGAAATAGAATCATACAGTGTGTATTCTTTTGTGCCTGGCTTCTTTCGTCCTCATGTACTCTGTGTGGGGGAATATTGCTACAAAAATTTTGGAAAACTGTTTGGTATTATCTACAAAAGAAGAACATAAACTCACTCTGACTCAGAAATTCCACTCCTTCCTAGATACCAAAACTAAATGTGTACAGATATGTACTAACAGTCATATTTAAGAATATCCATAGCAGCGCTATTCATAATAGCCCTAAACTGAAAAATGCCAAATGTCCATCCACAGTAGAATGGATAAATAAATTATAATATATTCCCCCAGCTGAATGAGAATGAATGAACTGTTGTTCCACACAACAGTAAAGATGAATCTCACAGTCATTCACTATTTTGACAGCTCTGATTCTTGAAAGATTTTCCATATTTGAGTGGATATCTGAGCCTAACTCTTTAACCAAATTTAATTAAAGAACAAATATAATCCTGCTTCCAGGCTACAGTTAAGAATGTCATGTACTATTCATAATTAGTCAGATTAATCTAGAGCATGTTTAAGATCAGAGTTAAATACTTTAATGAGTAAAAGGAAATTTAGAATGTATCCATTGATAAAGTATAGAATGAGTTGAAATTCACCATGTCACATAGAAATATTTAAAGGAACTGGTCACAAGTTACACAAGACCATAACTCTGTGGCTCTTTTTCATCCACTGGATCCTTTCTTACTCCAACTCCAGATAACATCTAAAGGGGAAAGACAGTGGCTTAGAATAGAAAGGGAAATAAATATCATTTTGTCCATTTAAAGAGGTTATTTTGTTCAGATTAACTGGCCTTGGGTAAGTGATGCAAATATTCTGTTTCTCAATTCCTCATGAATTATATCTCTGTCTCTACTTCCAAGATCTTTTTATGCACCATTAATCATTCCTATTGCCCACTGTGGCACAGTTCCTTCAAAACAGCCTTCACTGCTTGCCTGTCCATCAATTTATACAGGAAGCTGCTGGCAGAAGCATCCAGAACCTCCTTGACTCTGATCTTACAAGGCCTAAAGCACTTTACTTGCATGAGATGAGGAATCTCTTTCCTTTTCTCAGGTCCATCTGGAGGCTGGCTCTTCTCATAGGATCTCCTTCAAGTTTATCAAACTTAAGGGAAAAAGATCTTCTCTTTTTGAAAAAGAAGAAAAAGAAAAAAAGCCTCAACAATCTCAAACTAACAGGGAAACAGATCAATACACCTAATACCTTACATCTATTTGTAAAATGCAACCGTCATGAATAATTTCCCACCACACAAGTTGAACTATAATTCGATCATAATAACCAAGACTCCCTGAAATGATATCATTATTGCTTAGCCTTATTATATTAGCATTTATTCATTAATTTAATTGACAAATATTTACTGAGTATCTATTATGTGCCAGATGCTATTCTTGAAATAGGAGATTTACAGCAGTAAATAAAATAGACAAGGAGACTTAGATATTAATATGTCTAAGAAAAAAGTTAGATATTACTATATCTAAGAAAAAAGTGATTAGGAAGGAAAAAAGAGGGAAATGGAGTTCGAAAAAGCTTAGGAGGACATCTGTAGTATGCTAGGCAAGAATAATCAGGTCAACACACTCTTGAATTAAGTATGTTCTGCCTTCTATCTTGACAAAACTTGCCTTCATAAGGACCTGGAGGGGCAGGCTTGAATTCAGAATTTCAGGACTCCGAGGACTCCTTGGCAGCACAGGGAGGCCTGGCTCCACCTTCCCACCCCTGGGCCCATGGCAGCACTCCCCAACCCCCGCCCCTTCTCTTCCCACACTGGCTCCAACCGCACCAGAGAGGCCTTGTGCACACCCGTGTGCATGCCTCAGTCCACATTTCTAAGCTCTGTTCACCCTTGACCACTTTGGGATCTAGTGGTGTGTGTAACAATAGCAGAGACCACCTTCAGGAGGACAGACCTAGGCAAGAGTCACTTCAGGTTCTGGAAGTAAGTTCAATTAGGCAGGAAATTTTGGAGTTTTTAATGCTTGGAGCATTGTCTCAAAGGGGCAGTGGCCACAAGCTCAAGATAGCCTCATGGATTCCTGGCCCAATGAGACTGGATAAGAGGCACAAGGTGGGGCCTTTTAAATTGAGGGTCCAGGGCAAAAGCCATCCCCCTTTCCTGGGTTTAAGGATGCTACTGCTTGTCAATACTTTTCCAATATCAACTCAAGTGAAAGCAGGTTACCTGGCCAAGGGATTCCACATTCGGATCCTACGGAGATATCTATAGATCTATATCTATAGATATCTGTATCTATACTATCTATATCCACCCATGTCTATCTCTTTGTATCTATACACACGTGTATACATATAATATATATGTATATATTATAATATATATGTATGAGTGTATCTATCTATATCTCTCTATATATATCTATCTTCCTGCCTGCCTGTCTATCTATCCATCCATCTAAATATGTTATATTGTGGAAATAGGTATTTCTAATATTATTAGTGGAAAGCATTAGCCCCTTGAATTATATATCTAATTTTCTATTTTCTGATTCCATGTTAATCAAGCACAATTCTGATTGCAAGCTTGGCTTTCTATATGGCTTGACTATAGGGACAGAATGTGACATCACGTCACAGAATGTATTCTGGTCCTTTGACTCAGGTGATAGTCACATTACCCGTTGGGTTTAATAATTGGTAACATTTTATGTATTGTCTTCTTGTAAGTGTTGTTAGCATGTGTCAATATTTCCTGAGTCCACTAAACTCTGAAATACTAGCAAGACAACTTTTCTGGAATTGAACATTGGAAGACCAGTTGCTTGACAAAGGAGAGTTCACTACTGGAAATGGTGCCCTAAGAGACCACTTGGCAGCCAGCTGGCTGATCTTCCCTGGTAACACTGTGAACATAGTCTGAGCCAGTTCACACTTCCCCCATGAGTAGAGAGCCCAGCAGGCACTTATTGTGTATGCTCAAGAAGTATGTGACAGCTCACAGAGCCATGAGTTCCCTGCTACCCTGTGTGCTGCCTGAAATGTGGGCGGGCTTCCTGCAGTGGGAACAAGAAGAAGGGCAGGTATGCTGCAAACAGTCCTGCAGCAGATACAGCAAGAGAATAGAGAGTGAGAGGTTCACCTGTTAGAGTCCCTCTCCTCCTCGGTCATCAAATTTTTTCCCAACAGGATTCTCCTCCTTATTTCCTTTCAGTCAGGTCAGTGGGTCTGCCTTTATGTGCATGTACATCATAGCAACATAACATGACCATTGTTCTCACTGAATCTAGGATTGAAGCATGAAACTACTCTGACCACAGAAAGCACCCAGTGTTATTTAGTGCTCAGTCATCAAAAAGGATGTGCTCCTTTTTAAGGAAGAAAATTAAAAAATAAAAAATGATGTGAGGTAGAAAAGTTCAAACGCTCTGAACATCAAATTTAATGGAGCATGCAACACCAAATTGGATGGGCAGATATGGGTTGGGATCCAATCTTTGAAAGGACAGCTGGCTTCCTAGTTACAGGTTGTGCATTCTAATCACCTTAAGAACAGGATGAGTCAACCGTATGGAGACATCTATGACTATCTGAGCTACAGACAATGCCCAGTGTGGTCCAAATGGACATGCAGTATGGACTTCTTCCTCCTCCCTCTCTTCCTCTCATCCTTCTCTCCCTTCCTTTCCCATTCTTTCCCATAACTAAGAGTTTACCATGTGACAGGCACTTGGGCCAGTACTCGGCATATAGCAACAAAACTCAACATGTTTCAGGTGCTTTTGGAGCTTAGAATCTAGTATGGTAAGTGTGACTAAGTCAAGGGTAAAGTCTCTTGGGGATAAAACTTGCAGACCAGGCTGTGTAGCAAAGTGTAGTTAGCTTATAGGGATGGGAGAGATAGGAAAGAGAATTACCCTCTGTTGAATGCTATTTTACAGTTTTTAACCACAGCTATCCATGGGCAGCAATTATTATGGAAAAACCCACTGAAAATATAAAACAACACTTCATAAATGTCTACATTTCTGCACCGTGAAAATATTATATAACTTTGTGACATCCTGTTTGCTAGAATCCTTAAGTGAGTTACAAGTGCACCAGACCATTATCGTGTGTAAACAAAGCTTCTAAGAATACACATGTTGGGGGCTGGTCCAGTGGCACAGCAAAGTGCACAAGTTTGGTTTCGGGGGCCTGGAGTTTGCCGGTTTGGATCCCAGGTGTGGACATGGCACCGCTTGGCAAGCCACACTGTGGTAGACGTCCCACATATAAAGTAGAGGAAGATGGGCATGGATGTTAGCTCAGGGCCAGTCTTCCTCAGCAAAAAGAGGATTGGCAGCAGATGTTAGCTCAGGGCTAATCTTCCTCAAAAAAAAAAAAAAAGAACACACATGTTTATAATATTGTTCAAGAGCAGGGATATTTTACCCCTCCACCCTCCTCCCACCTCATTTAGCCCAGTAACTTCCCCATATATGCTGAGAATATGCAAGTCAAATGATACTCCAATGATGTCAACTAAATGAAGAAGAGTTTAAGATGAGACTGACCCCTTCTGCTCTACCCTGAATGTCCTAAATATTGTGAAATTTAGAGCCTGGGCATTTTTCCCACTCCTAGGCACCAGGATTCCAAAGAGTTCTTTCTAGAATATCAGGGGCACATTATCAATTTGTACCAAAATAAGAAACTCGAATTTTTTTTCATGTAGGAGAATATATACGTACATATTCAATAAAATAGTATACGAATTACATTCTAAGAAGAATAATTCTGAGGAACAGTTCAGAAGGTTTCCACCTTTGTTCTTGTGGCACGTTTCCTGGGAGCAGGAAAGAGCTAGCCCAGATCTTAACTCTGCCCATGTTACTTTTCTCGGCACCTCCATTTCTGAGAAAGTCGAGCCAGCTCTACTTGTGTGGCATGGGAGAGACCAACATTCTTCAGGAGAATGAGTTATGCGACTGAACGGATCAGTGATAACTGTGGTTTAAACTAAGTTGAAGAGTAGCCAACAATTAAACTGACCAAACTTCAGTTCCATCCTGACCTTACTTGAACCTATTTAATATGTCTGTGACTGTTTAACTTTCTGCCTGATAGAATGAAAATTGAAATTTTCTATACTAATAAGCAGGGAAGACCCAGCAAAAGCAAAACATTCTCTTAGAAAGAATTCGCTGAGTTATTACTTACTGACGACTTTTCCTTCCTAACTAGATTTTGTTTCAAATTTGTCATTTAAGGTCTGAAAGGTGCTTCAGAGTTTCTAAAGGAAAAATTTTGTATAAACATTGTATGTTATTTGGGGGCAAATAAATGCAAAATTATATCCAATTCACTAGAGCAACAGAATATAAACACAAAATACATCTGGAAAAGGAGATTAAAAAGAAAACATGGGTGGTCACTTTCCCAACCTATACTTTCCCTAATAAATCAGAGTTTGCTTCTATACAAAAATAATATATCATCTCTCACATCTTGAAAGCTGCTAGAATCATTTCACGAAAAAGTGGCCTAATGCCCACAGCATCTCCAGTCAGCCCTGGAGCTTCCTGAAATTGCCAATGAATGACACCTGTTTGCAAAACATTTATTTGCTCCCTTGCACAATGTGGGCTACTTTTCAGCTTCATGGCTTCATACCCAGTCTTTGGCGTAGCCTTTAAATGATCACAGGCATCAGTTGTTTTTCCAGAACATTCTATCATCTCTCCCTTATTTGTTTCTTTTGAACTGGTTTCTGTTATTATCTTTTGGATCTTTGGTTGAAATTCTTAGAAAAATCCTCCTGGGAAAGTGTTTATTTTTTTCACTCTTATTTGTGCCTTGGAGGTCAATACAAATAAGAGTGTTGGAACAAAAATAGAACAAACCATTTTATCTTTGAGCTGTGAAGCCACAACCAAAATTTCATTTGTGATACATAATCATGTAATATTTTATTTACCTTGTCAAAAGATGGAACACTCTCAAAACATCTGTACTGTCTAGCTTCATCCACTCGTGGTGATAATAGGGGAGTGCACAGTGTGGAAAAGGGCGTGAGAAAATTAAAATTCTTGCCCCCCCCCGCCCCCACCAAAAGTGATTGTTTTGGAAGTAGTAACTGAATTCACAGGCAAAATGTATAAATCTAGAGGGCCTTAAAAATAATCTCCATTTTTCAGAAAAGAGAAAGAAATAACCCATAACCACCCATAAGAAATAACTGCCTCTCCCTCTTTCCAGACATATCCAATCCTATCTAGTTATTTACCACTTTGTGAATTGTGTTTGCAGTATTGGGAAAATGCTGATATAATGATTGTTTCAGGGTTTTTTCCTATGTTCCACACAGAGCTGGAGAATTCACACAATTTTATGCACCTGTGTTGTTTGGTCATTTTCTCTGTGTCCTTTGGGAGAAATCAAATGGCTTCCTTGATCCAATTTGTATGCAGAAGCCATGGGAAAAAGAGTTCTTCCTGTGGGAGTACATTGCACCTAAAAACTGAACAAATAAAAACGATGTTGAATTTCTAGTATGTTCACTGAATGTGTGCTTCTGTGCATGGACACCCACAAGCCCTTGTACACGTAGATATGAAAAAATTGCCCATTTCAGATGTCAATAACTGTTGGCTTTTTTATAAAAAGGATGTTGTGTCTTCCATTTTGGACACACACAGAAAATGTTCTTAAATTTCTTTCTGCTTTTATCATTAAATGTGGGAATACACCTAAAAACCACACCAAAACTATTCTTCGTGTGTGGTCTGAAACATTTATTGTTTTTTCCTACAGAAATAGAGAAATTCTATAGTTAGTCTTTTGTGGTAGAGGTAATAAATGAGTCTGACATCCAATAATTACTAGAAGGTTTATTCTATTAATAAACTAGTAATCATGATATTTAAGTTTTGCATACTTAGAAACTTTTAATTAGCAATTTTATCTTCATACGTTAAAGAAAAGTAGATGGCCAATTAACACATTATTTTATATTTCACCATTGATGAAATTGTATTGAGAAGGTTCAGGAAGAATTTTCCTTTTATTGACATGAAAATGAAGTCTTTTCTCAGAAAAAAAATTAGTTTATTTCTTAAAAAAAAAGAACATGAAACATGGAAATGATGGCAGAAACTTAAAAAGGGAACTCAAGAGATTATAAATAAATATTTAGTGATAGATACTTAGTGGACATTCTGTTCACACAAACTGTCACACTGAGACTTGGCAAAAATTTTATGGCTACTCAGCATTGAATACTGGTCCCTCCTGACCTGGCTCCCTCACTAAGTCTTAGCCTTCTCCCTCTGCTCTCATTAACAAAGGACCAATGCTCCAGTTTAGTTTACCAAACTGGATATCCATCTATCCAATGAGAGAGACTCCTACTATCCTCAAGTCTAAGGAGAGTAAGATTGCTTTAAACTCTTCCATTTGGAATATCAATGCTTTAAAGCTTTTTAAACCACTCAACTTCTTTCCTCCTTGCTAACATATTATCCATTGAGTAACTTTTTCTAAAATAGACCTTTGTCTACTTTGGAAATCACTGAGTAGATTATTTCCTCTTTGATGATTTCTCCAAAGGTTGTATAAAACTTCTGAAGTTCATTCGCGCCTAGCAGAGCTGTGGCTTTGGGTCCCACCAAGCTTCTGAAGCATGTAGAGCCCCAGGGCATTGGATGCAGGACAAATTGACCAGTGTGTTTTTTCCCTGTCCATCTACCCATGCCCACAAGATAGGAGAATGTCTCCCCCTCAAAATCTTCCTAAGGAACAGACCTAAGTATGCCCTAATAGGAAATAAAGTAAGGATCTGCATGCAGTGGTTCATTAAGATTGATGGGCCAAGTCAACGGGGCTTCACCACCATGGTGTTCTCTTTTCTAAGTATCTACTCAGCCCCAGATCCCCCTCTGATGTGGAGGGGAGAGTGCAGAACAGAAGTAAGCTAAGTGAGCAAATCATTTTCCCTTTTGGGGGTGGGAACAGGAGAAAGGCTGCGAATACTAACATGTGAATCATATTGTACATAAAACTAAGTATAGACTCCTTAAGCGTATACATTTTAAAATAAGAAATTTGGCTTTAATAATAAAGCCAAATCAAATTTAAAAATGCTATTTGAAACACTAAAAAGTAATAAAATTTAAACTTACTATATTAATTTAATGTGAAAATTAAAATTGTCTTGCTGAATCTGAGTTGTCACATCATACCTATTGCCATAGTACATGATGGCTTTGAGTTTGTGATATGTATAAAATCCTATGTCCAAACTGACAGAACCTACTCTTCAGTTTTTATGGATGTTATCAGCATTGACAAAACCAGAGAGAATTTTCATCTGATCTATGACAATGAGTCTCTGTGTTCACCGCATTATGCCTGAGGAGCCAAGTACAAGTTGTGCAGAATGAGAAAGATCTTTGTAGGCACCAAAGGTATCCCTTATCTGTTGATCCATAATGTTCCCACCATCTGCTACCCTGGGCCCCTCATCAAGTTGAACAACATAATTCAAATTGACTTAGAGGCTGGTAAGACTACCAGTGTCATCCAGTTTGACACTGGTAACCTGGGGATGGTGACTGGAGGTGCTAACCTGGGAAGAATTGATGTGATCACCAGAAGAGGGAAATCCCGGCTCTTTGGATGTGGTTGATGTGAAAGATGCCAATGGCTTTGCTCTGCTAACCTGGATTTCCAACATTTTTATTATTGGCAAACACAACCATGGATTTCTCTAAATCAAAGAAAAAGTGTGCATCTCACCATTACTTGAGAGAGAGACTGGAGGCGAAACAGAGCAGTGGGTGAAGTGATCTTTAGGTGATTTGAGTGGAGAGCTCTTTGTGGCTAATTAAAGACAATATAACACAGAAAACAAAAACAAAAATTCCTGAGAGATGCAGTATTTTGCCAATTATACAGATTCAAATTGATCCTCCTTGAATTTATGTAACTTTCACTGAGGACTTAAAATTCTCAAACTCCAAGCTTTCTCTTCAATTAATATTAGATCTCTGACGTTGGTGCTAATCCTCCAGCCAGACACATAAAACCTGACTTATAGCCACAATCTTCGTCTTTCTTTCTGCAGAAGAATTGTTGATTTCATAGGCCAAATCCTTTTTCCTTTGCATAAGTTATTCTTTGTTGCTCAGAATCATTCCTCCTGTCAAATGACTCTTTCCATATTCCACATGTAGTCTCAATTTTCTCATCACTTCCTGTGTTTTTAATCACATCTAATTTCATTTCTGTTGTAATCTTGTACTTTTTACTATAAATCCAAACCAAGATGGAGAAAAATGAAGTCTGGGTTTTCAAACACTGCCATTATATGTAGTCAACCTCTCCTTTTCTTCATCCCCTTCCATATCTTTTACCAAAATGTCTATCTCCTCTTAAAATATCACCTCCTTTAGAAACCATTAAAGACCTTGTTCATATAAGAGCATTCACTGGCCACAGGACTTGGCCCCAGAGCTGTTTTCCACCTAGTGTCTAACTCAACCACGCCCTGCTCTTACCTACAACAAAAATTACAGTTACTCTTGCATCTGGTACCGAGATATGGAAGCATCATAGTGATGATGGTCGAGTGACAACATAAAAAGAGCCTGGATCCTTGACATTTCAAAACTGCCTTATCAGCCTTGAAGAGCTTACCCTCAGACTGTTGAAGGAGAAAGAAAGAAACTTCTAATATGCAAGTCCCACTAAGTTCAACAAAGATATTTCAGCCACTGTTTCATGTGGTTCTTCGTTATAGTATTTGGAACCTATCTCCTAGTGAGCATACAAATGGAATGGGATCTTGAAATAGAACAGAAAAAGAAATTATATTCATTCATGGAAGATAGAGTTACAATTCTTGTACTTCTAAACTTGTGACCTGAGGTTCATGTCTGCTACATGGATATATAATTTAAAAAACTCTGGTCATTGCTAACATGTAAAAGAGCAAGACATTGCAATAAAGGATATCAGAGGGTAGATACTTTTCTTAGATATGGTTACCAGAGAAAACTCCTTCGAAGGGATATTTAAACAGTGATATGAAGAGTAGAAAGGAACAGGCTGTGTGAAAATCACGGAAAAAACCATCAAAGGAAGGCAATTTGCATGGATAAAAATCCTAGAGGAGGTAAAAATTTAGATTGTCAGAGAAACTGAAAGAATTCCAGGTGACTAGAGTCTGCAGGTGACTGGAAATGTGGCCTGAGACGAGCCTGAGGAACTCGACAGGGGCCAGAATGTGCAGGATCTCGCAGGTCAAGGTCACAAGGTTGGATTTTACTGGTGGTGCAATGGTAAACTACTGAAGGATTTAAAATAAGGGAGTGGTGTGGACTACATTGTGTTTTAAAAAGATGAGTTTTTGTTGCTGTGGATGGAAGAAAAGAAAAAGACAAGAATGGAGGCAGCATAGCTTTGGAGAGGCTACTGCGGAGGACAAGTGAAAAGTAATGAGAACTTGTGTAAGATCATGGAGGTGATAGGGAAAACTGGAGAGAAATGGACACATCTGATGCGTTTTGATCTATATTTTGCAAAGAGTTGGCTAAGACCTGCTGAAGCACTGGTTTTGAGGAATGAAGAAGAAAGGAAACAAGATAATATAATAAGAATGAGATGATTGTGAGATACTCTGATGAGTAAATTCAGGTTTCTGTAGCAAACAATCCTCAAATTTCATGACTTATCAAAATATAGGTTTATTTACCACTCATGCAACAGACCATCATGGGTTTTCCTGGCCACATAACTTTCCTAGGAGGCTCTTCTTTAAGTGGTGGCTTGGGGACCCATCTTTCTATCTTGTGGCACTGCTTTTCTCTAGGTTCTTAGAGACTTTTCCATTCAGCCTGCCAATGAATAAAGAGAGCATGAGGAAGCAGGGAGATTCGTGCAAGAGCTTTTTCTAGGCCTTTGCAGGCAATGGCCTGCATCGTGTCTACCGTATCACATGGCCAACGTCAATCACATGGCCTAGACTAATTGCAAGAGAGGCTTTGAAATGTAGTCTAGCTGTGTGCCCAGGAGGAAAGGGCAAGGGTATAGCAATCTTACCATCATATTCAGTGGGGGCATCAAACAGTCTCTTGGATATAAAGTCTGCAGCTGTTTTCTCAAGTAAGATTGAAAAAAAAGAATAAACAAATGTCCATTGAGTTCGACTTCCAATGATCTAACCGAGGCATTTCAGAAGGTACAAAGATGAGCACTCCTTTCTTACGAACCACAAGAGATGCATAATGTAATTGGAAAAAGAAGATATAGACATCTGAAAAAGTTGTAAAAGAACACAATGGGAGTTGTCACAAAGCAGCAAATAATTACCAAATAGATTATCTAGACAAAGTGTCATATATTCAGAGGAGGGAAATTCGCCGCAGGCCAGAGTGATGTAGGGAGGTTTCCTAAAACGAGAAAGAATTTTAGGTGGTCATGAAAAGTATATGAGTTGTCTGGGAAACAAAAGATGGGAGACAATTTTTTTAGGCACAAGGGAATGCATCAGTAAAAACGAAATTTTTTTCACTATTTAAAACAGCTGCATTTTTGTCATAATTAGTCTTCTCTTAGAAGCGACAATTTTTTTTTTCTTAAAGATTGGCCCTGAGCTAACATCTGCTGCCAACCTTTTCTTTTTCTTCTTCTTCTTCTCCCCAAAGCTCCCCAGTATGTAGTTGTATATTCTAGTTGTAGGTCCTTCTGGTTGTGCTATGTGGGACGCCGCCTCAGCGTGGCTTGATGAGCGTTGCTAGGTCTGCACCCAGGATCCAAACCAGTGAAACCCTGGGCCACCAAAGCAGAGCCTGCAAACTTAACCACTTGGCCATGGGACCGGCCCCTAGAAATGACAGAGTTAAATAAGTCAAGTAACTATTTAGTAACCAGCTACTACATAACTATATTCAAAATGATGTTTATGTGGCTTAGTGTAATTTTTCTCTTTCCAACCAGGCCTACGCATTGAGGTACGGCCTGAATTGTTAAACCAAAGACAGGCTCATTCACATTTTGAGTTTGAATTAATGACTCACTGTCTTGGGTCTCAGTTCCCTGCTTTAGAGGGATGAGAAGTCAGCATTGTCCAGGGGATCCAGGCAATGGTCAGTAGGCTGAGAGTTTCTACATATGCTATATGCACATAGATATGATTGTGGGAGGATTGGAAGAAAGCTGAGTAACTAGTAGCAGAAACAGAGCCAAGGAAGTAAGAACAAGAGATGATCTATCTTTTCAGAGTCAGAAAGAACTTATTTCAATTGTTCTGTCCGCAATTAGGCACAGGCCCTCAGGTCAAGCCACCAGGTTCAGAAGATGGAACCAGGCCTGAAGAGAACCCTCATGATTCACCTCTTGGAGACTGCCTTTGGCTATATGTGAAATAGATTGATGATGATGATGATGAAGATAATGTTAATAACAATAATAATTTGCACTTAGTAGCTTTAATGCTACATTTTCAAAGATGTCATTAACCTTAATTAATTAAGCCCTACAGCAGCTCAGAAGGTAAGGTAGCTATTACCTGTATTGTGCACATAATTAACCAAAGCAAAGAAAGGTTAACTAGGTAGCCTGAAGTTATACCGGAAATCTAAGCTAGGGAACCGGAGACTGATTACTTGCCACAAAGTTGGCTCGTTGATGTTGTTTCCTTGGGAAAGGAAGCAAGCAGTTTGTAGAGCACATAATGGATTATGGGGGAAAGAGCAGAAATCTGAGGTGCAGGGGTCGCCAGGAGCTCTCTCAGAAATGCAGTAACCCAATACGGATGTGTTTTGAAGCACTGATGCTCGTACACGTTGCCAAGATCGTCTTTCTGCCGGTGCGAGCTTCTGCGCAGGCGCCTCACCGCAGCAATCCGGTTACATGCTTGACTTCTTTACCAGAAAGGAACAGAATTACAGGTAGAAATGGGGTGATTTGCTTTGATTCGTCAACATCAAACACAGTGCCTGGCATATCATAGATGAAATGTAATAAACATGTTTTGAATGAATAAATGCATATGTAAAAACTGTTTTTGTAAAGTTAGCCTGAGGTACAAAAAAAAACACTCTGAAGTAAAATAATTCCAGAAAGCAACGGAATTACTGACTGAATTGAAAGGATAGGAACCCAGATATAGAAACCTAAGGTGTTAACATTGATAGTAAACACTGAGCTTGAAAAACAAGCCTGAATTTGCTCTGACAATTGGCCCACTCTCTCATATTCAGTTTATTCATTTGCAAAAAGTAAGTAACAATACCAGCCTCAGAGAATTGTTACAAGAGCCAAATGACGCAGTATACACGGATCACCTTTCTCTCGACCACACTAAGTCCACAATAAATATTTATATTCTTTCCCCCTTTTAAAAGCAAAAGTACCACTAAACCTTCATGGTTGTGAACATTAAGAATTAATCTTCTCGCTTCTAGGTAGAATAAGCTGTTTTCACATGGACAACCCTTTATCAGTAAGGCAAAAGGAAGGAAATATCAAGATATTTCACTCTGATGCTTTATGAGAAAATAGAGACTAAAACACAACTGGAATTCCATTTAAGGGACACAGTCTTAGGAAACTCTAGATAAATGAGAAAGTTGGCGGTTAGCTAACTTACCTGATACAAACAGTCCCAAATTAATTTAAGGACCTCACGTATCTAATATAGACAGTGACTGTCTATATTAACTCACTTAAGTGCATGACTGCAAAAACAATCCTGCAGAGTCAAGGTTTTAGGACCTGAAAACAAGATGGAGAGAAATTAGTTGGAGGAAGGGGAGGGGCAGGAAGGAGGAGGAGAAAAGCAAGGAGCAAAGTCAGGGTGGGCAGGGGCCAAGAAAGTAAAGAGAAGAGGTAACACAAACCATGTGCACACACACACACACACACACACACACATTCTAACCCTTAACCATGAGTTCAATTTACAGATAACTCTGATGAGGGTTAAGCCTACGGAAGGTGAGAAAGGGGTCTTAATCACGTCTTACTTTGACTCACTCCCTATGAATAATCCTATAGAAGTTAATTTTGCTGTTTCCAACAATCTTAAAGATAAGCCTATTCAAAATCGAAAAGACAGTGGATCTTTCTTGCAGCTTCTGGAAAATTCCACTTGAGATAATAGTTTTTACCTTTAATTTATATTGGGCTCTATGTTCTTAGCTTCCTCTCCTTAGCTGTCATGTGGCTAAGTTGACTTGGGGTTCATGAGAGGATAATGAAGAATAAACAGTGAGGGCATGGAGGGAGATGTTGAGAAAGCTCCTGGAAAGCTTAGCTTAGGAATCCAGAAGACAGATTTATATGCTGCCTGATAGTGCTAGCTCTTCAAAAAATAGGAAAACAAAATGTAATTGGGATTACACCTTAGATTATGACAAGGTAAAGTAATTATCTTTATTAGTTGTTGATTGACGCTGAAATCTATCTTTGGGTTTCATACAAATACAATGTGAGATCACTCTTAAAAGTTGAGCCAAGCACCATGTATTAGTATGTTTGGCTCTGTTAGACACTTTGGAAAGAAGCAATAAAAACTTAGTCTTAAGTGGTAGACAGACACAGCTTTATCATCTGTCATTGCCATTAAGACACATCAACATGGAATTGAGGGAAGTGAATGTTAAAACAGAATAATTATATTTTTGATACATCTTCAATGTAGCGAATGTTTTTACTGCATTAACTGTTTTATTTTTCTTGCTTGAAGTGGCAATATCTGATTAATAAGTTGACAGGCAAAATATGGACTTGTTAATAGTCATATATAAATGAGATAAAGACAATTTGAGCCAGAAAATGAAGCAAATATGCTTTTTTTGAAACCAAATTGGTCTACACGCTCGTGCCCTTCTTTCTTTAGTTCTTTTGCCTAACCCAATTCAAATTCTCTTTTTAAAATTCAGAATTGAAACTTAACTAAGACTTGTAACTATTCCCATTACCCCTGTGCAGTGTTAGGGTGGATGTGAAGTCAGCATCAATCAGTTCAAAATGGCTACGGTACTATTTTCATATTTCCACTTCTCTGACCATTGTGTGATTTATTTATCCCTAAGAATCAGATGCAAGAGTCAACCCTTTACAAATGTACTTTGTTGTCACAAATCAGATACAAAAAGAGCTTAATTTAGAACTTTACAATAAAGGAAATTTATTTCAGAAAATATATGAAATTCTTTAAATGAATACAGAAACAAGTGAATTTAAGAAAAATACAGGGAAAATAGGATGGGCTCAATAATTACATTTAAACTATTATTTTTTTAAATCAATCAATGTATTTTTTAAAAGTCGGCTACCCAATTCTTCTGTAATGTTTTTATTGCCCTCCCCATTGACCAGCATGCACATCTGTAAAAGGATTTTTATTCAAAGACAGTGGATATCTTGTTCAAAGATAGATAGATTTAGTGGGAATTTTAGTTTTTGAGAACTTTGATGACTTTTGAGCGATTTTGACCTAAACGTCCTGAAGATTATTAGTGGTCCTAAATAATTTCTGTACCCATAAGGTCATTTGCAACTGTGACTATTTCCCATGAGCCATTGGTCTGTGCATGCTGTGTATGCACAAGACCTAAACTGGATGGCATACATTATTCCAAAGTTGACGAATGGCTGCATTCCAATATTTTGTTGGCAATCTTATCTTGCAGTTTCTGATATATATGGTTTGTAGCTATCCTTTATAAAATTGTTCAGAATGCTAAATGTGTCGAGTATGTGAGCCATAGTGAGTATTAAAAACAGTTACTTCTCTGGAATTGGTGCCAAATGCTATCGGTTGAAATGGGTTGCCTAGGAAAAAGTTGAACATTATGTACAGACTATTTAGGGCACTCTTGCCTAAAGACAGGGGGATGGTCTAAATGAATTGTCTAGCTTCCTTCTGGTTCTATGAGTTTCCAAAACGATGAGCTCTGTTGGCATTTATTTCCTTCCAATTTGAAGATTTCTTAGTAGCATTTCTTTTTCTGGATTGTTTGATAGCTGATGATATTTAATGTAGGCTAAGGGTAGGTCTGCTTTGAAACGTTTGAAATGTTTTTAAACTTGCTCCAACTTCTGCTAAATGTAATTACATGTGGTTTGAATGCCAACTGTGTAAATCTGTTCAAGAGAAAAATATCTTAGGTGGAAAATGCTTAGAGGATAATAAGAAACGTTTTCTAACATCCTTGATAAACTTGATTTGCTAAATTCAGTTAATTCATTTTTGATGGATCATTGTAAGAAATTTAAGATCCACAAATGATGAAATAGAGTTTGTGTTTATGACAGCAAGTATAATTAAATTAAATGTTTCAACTGGGAAAAAAAAAGGCTAATGATGGTTTCATTGACCTGAAACCTAAATTGATTCTCCCTCTCCTCTTATGAGAGATTTATCCGGAGGTGGGAAAATGAACACAGGGATCAGAAAGTCAGAATCTAAAAAGACAGCATGACTCAGCATTTCCTTGGGTCACACACTTGACTTTCAGAGCCTTTGTACCTCCTAGGTGAAAGATTTCCCATCGCTATACAGTCTCCAGAGTCTCTTCTGGCTTGAAATACTGTGATTCCAAATAGACTACTGGAAAAATAAAGAAATTTGTGTTCTACTAAGGGTTTGGGATTTTTTATATGAATGACAAAGTGGTCTGAAATAGCTTTTCAAGGAAAAGAAACTAAGTAATCAATAATGAGACAAAGGTAGAATGATGTTAGTACAAAGGGGTTAGCTGCCATAGAAATTCCTCCGGAGCCTGTATTGGGAGCTTGTGGTTTTTGTGATCATGTCTACTTTTTCCAGCATTTCTTGAATGATCAATTTATGCTAATTAGCCCCTTGCTACTCAAGTAGTGGTGGCAAGGTGGCACAGCCCCTGTTTTTTTCTTGGTGAAGTCTTTTGGGGGAAGACAATGAGGAATGAGAGAAATGGGTCGTGCTGCCTCTCCAGAAGGATCATTACCTGCTGTCACTGGCCGATTGGTCCTATCATCTCTGCCAAGAACCCTCAGTCATCGCTCAAGAGGCTGGGATAGGGGCCCTTGCCATAATGGAGGCAGATGGTCACGCTCCTTCCTCAGGAATTTTCCTGCCTTGCTGGATTCCCTCACTCCTGGACATGAGGAACTGCTTTTACTGAAAGAGTGGCTATATCTCAAAACCAGCACAAAGTAGGATGAACAGAGGTTGCAATTTTGTATAAACTGACTCTTCTCTAGTAACATACAAAGAAAGGAGCCTTAGAAACTTAGGCTTTCAAAGAGTGACTCAAAAGGGAAGCTCCCAAGGGAGGTGTCCCAGTTTCCAGATGTCTCTGTCTGTATTATCCTCCCCTCATTTTCCCAAAGACCTCTGAAATCTTCTAGTCTTATATCAACCATATCCCCCTCTCTTTCCCCCATTAGGAAATTCCTAAGGATTTTTCTCGTCTTGTCTTTTTTTGAATTCTGCCAAACACAGCAGTTTGGTCTTTGCCTAAATATGGCTGAAAATGCTCTAGAGGCTGGACACTGCTGATTCCTAATGGCAAGGGGTGGGTTCTCGCCCCATGGGCAGTGGTGATGGTAGGCACTCTGATAGCAGTTTAGTCTCTCCATCATGGAGAGCCATCGCTGATTTCCTCCTAGTTGCCTAAGAAGCAGGATGCCCATTTGCCAAGATGTTCGTTACTTATTTGTCCTGGTATTCAGCATTCTAGGTTCTTTCCAAGAAAGTATTACTTAACATGACTTTGACCCTGCACCTTGAAAAAGAAAAACCTTGACATTATTGTGCTAATAAACGTTTTTCTCCTCTTAGTCCCAACAGTGGCATTATTGACATTTTGGGCCAGATAGTTCTTTGTTGTAAGGGGCTGACCTGTGTATTATATGAAGTCTCACAACATCCCCAGCCTCTACTTGCCAGAGGCCAGTAGCAGCCCAACTTGTGACAATCAAAAATGTCTTCAGACTCTACCAAATGTCCCGAAGGGTAAGCTCTCCCCCATTGAGAACCACCATCCTTTATATATCTTACAAGAATTTTCACAATAGCCATAAATGGCTGCCTCTTATCTATCCCAGGTATCAAGGCATTAATTAGATTTTTTTTGTTTCCAAATTACTCCACATCCCAAAAAAGTATGGGACGCTCTGTGTATCCAACAAAACTGAAATAAAGACATCATACTTATAGTTAAATACAAGATCTGATATTGAATTGGTTAAGTAAAGCCTACGAGAGTGCCCTGCCGTTCTAATCATTTTCCTGAAGATTTCCAAAACTCTGGTTTATTTTAGCCCGATGATAAGTTAACATTTAATTGCTTAGCTGTTGGGCATTCTCTTTTATAGCTACGGGTCCCCTAGGGAACTGAGTTGCTCACAGAAAAGATCCAATGGGATATCTGTGGCCTTCTCGGTTCTGCCTGTGCCCTGAACCAGAGTCTCTGTCTCTGTCGGGATCATGTGGTCATAGTTGGAGAGCCCAAGGAAAGCTAGTTTCTCTTGGTGATATCAAAATAGTTACTAAATCGTGCGTCCAGTGTTCTATGAATGGATATATACATACTCTTCTAAAAAAGTATCTAGTAATTTATATATAAAACTTGGGAGAAAGGTGAACAGGAACTTCCTCTGTCCTTCCTTCCCAACTCTGTCAATTTCTAAGACTGATTTAAATGGGATACACTTTCATCTTTTCTTGGAAAGTATGACTAAAAAAATTTCAGCTTTCAAGTTTCCCTTACAATGTATGCCACGTAGTTAAATGCCCTTCAGGCTTCGAATAGCAGCAAATATTCATGACTTTTTGTTTGTGACAATTAGGGTGGGGAAAATGTTTTGGCTCTTCTCAGGGAGAAAAGGCTTCTGGAAAAACGCTAGCAAGTGTTTAAATGATTATGATCACATACACATAAAATTAAGCATTCTTAGAAATGCATTATGGTGCTTTTTTTTCACCGTAGGGTAAATAAGGAACAGATTTTTCATTTTTTAGTTTTATTGGGGACATTTTATAAATCACAATACAGTGAACTTCACCACATGAGTCGTGCTGGACACCTGCCACCACTCAGCTCCGAAAAAGCGCTACTTCTCCTTTGAGTTCAGAGAACAACTCTTGGCCTGTGAGAACATGTGGGGCTCAAAGTTTTGGAAAGGAACAGCTCAAGTCTCTTTATAAAGGCTCTTTCTGCAGTGGGAACAGTAGTGTGCACACACTTAAAAAGGATTTTGCAGTACCCATTGGCCAGAGGCGCTGGCTTAGAGCTTCAGGTCCCAGAAAGATCTGCAAGAAACTTCATCAAATCATTCGGTGTGACTCAGGGACAAGAATACGCTTTGCATCTTTCTTCTGTTCTCTTTCTCTGTAGTTCCATAGGGAAAATGAAGGTCTGGTAGGCTGTTGGATCCTTGTGTCCTAAAGTAGTGATGAAGAAAGGGGTGAAGTCTGGGAAAGGTGGGGATGAGGACATGTACACAGAAGCCAAGGCAAATCTGGTTCCTCATATCCAGTGCCCTCTGGTGAGTTTTGACAGTGATTTTTAAGGCACAGAGTGTAGAAGTTAACAGATGAATAAATAGGCTTGTCTAACAGTCATGTGAAAGAAAGTGATCTCATAAACACAGAACTGGTGGCTATCTAATCTACCAGATAAGGGCCCCCTTAACTGCACCTCTGTCGAGCCCCCAGGGGGCTCCGACTCATCCACTCCAATAATGGAATCTCTTGTTCCCTGGAGGGACGAGAGACGAAGGAAGAGGTGGGCAGAGAGGGGTGTGCACGCACAGACACAAGTATATTTATCTTCTGCGAGAAAATTTCCTTTCTGACTCATTCAGGATGTCTAGAGATGATGAAGAGAGATATTATTCATTAAACATAATTACCTGAATGATTTTAATTACAAATCATTAAGGAGAGATAGCCTTGTATTTTCTTAGAAAATGGAGCACTTAAGAAATCGTGTTGTTCCTTTCTCTGATCTTTTGGCTTTATAGATGAATCTTAGGAGTGTAATTTGGATGCAGCTGTGGAGGCTCTGAGATATATAAAATTAAATTATATTACCAACAACATAAGATTTCTTTGGCTCACCCTTGTCCTCTGGTTTGAGACCAAAGGCCTGCTGCCAAGCGCCCCAAGACTGTTATTTCCGAAAGCTTTCTGTGGCTTAAGTCATTGATCCTTCCTCCTACTCTAAACTCTACAACCTGCTGAGTCAAATATGGACCTTTTGTATCCAACACTGTCTATTGTCTTTGGAATCAGATTGCTTTGTGGTTCCAAAGCCACCATGTTGTGATAGTGTCTCAGTGCAACCTTCCCAATTCCACTGCTCCTGGAGTCTGACTCGGTGGGTATTAAGTACCACTCCTGTCTCTGGAGCTCAGAAAAGGTCAAAATTGAGCTGTTATAGACCCTAAAATGAGATGAATCTCCCTTTCCCTTTTAGTACTGCAAAAAGAGGGCTGCCTTGCATTCCCAGTTCCTCATGAAGATTTGAGTAAAAGCAGTTCTTTTCATTTTATTCAATCTTCATTTTTGCCTAAGACTTCATGGGGCTTTGTTGAGTAACAAAGAAAATGACAGTCACTGTGCTCAGTGCTCAACATGGACTCAGTCTCCCCTCTGATGAGGCATCTTTCCTCTGGATAGGTGTCCTTCAGGGAACTCCTAGGTTCCTCATACAGATAGACTCATGGTAGCCTATGTACCAGGCCTCTAGAGAGATCAAGGTGACAGAATTTGAGTTCAAACCTGAATCCCCACTGCATGTATATTAGCTATACGTTGAGGATATTTTAACACATTTTGTTTGCAAAACAGAACCAAGCAAAAAAAATAGGACTGTAATCTATGTACATAAAATTGTATAACCTACAATAAGAGAGCTGGACAAATCAAGATGAACAATCATCTAACATTCCAACTTTTTGTTTTGTTTTCAGTCAGTCTTAATTAGAGTACTTGTTTTCCATTAATTCATACTTACTGGTAATACAATGTTTTATTTCCAGTCAAATAGCGCACTGGTTATTAATTGTTAACTAGGTGAGTTTGAAATTTCTTGTTGACTCAATTTATCTCCATATTTTTCTTTCAAATTGGCTTCTGTGAGTCATCAAAGTAGCCTTCCGAAAGTTGATCGATGTCGAGGAATCTTGTCTTCATTATGTAGCTAGATGTATAGATTTCAAGGTCTATAGCAAATGCTGTGTTATCTGGCGTTCCATCATGTAGAGAACAACTATGTCGTCTTATCTGTGGAGTGCAAGCTAAGTGAAGTCTAAAATGAAGGCAATTCATCCTGCAGTAACTTCTAATCTTTTCAGTAACTTCAGAATCATCAATGAGTAAATCAGGTTTAAGTGAGTTTTAGTGTGTTTTTATTGCACTTTGCTTCCTTAGAAATTGATAATTCCTGTATGTTATACACAGTAACTGAGTATTGTGAGCTATTTGAATAACATAGTCACCACCCATAAAATATGACAGGCTTTTCTGTGGTCTGTTTATCCTGTTTCAAAAGTGCATTTGAACTGGAGCATGGATATCTTATGAATGACAAAAGCTGTTCACCTGGTTCTTGCTCACTGAATAGGAGTCCACTTCTAAATTTTAGGCTGTCAGTAACAGCAACCAGAGGCTCCTGGACAGGTAGAAGACTAAAAAGTTGACTGCCAAGATGGTTATGATACAATTTAAGATTGACTTGTCTGGAGTTGTCAGTGACAGGTCTCCTGAACTTTTGCTTCCTGGGAAGAACAATGGAAACGTGTATGCTCTTACCTCCCACTCACCTCCAACCCTCAAAAGATCGAAAGACTTCCCAGCCTTGTGGAAATCTGAGAAGAGACTTACAATTATGAGAGTCATCCCTTTTGTGTTTATTCTATTTGAAAAGCTGAAACTCGAGAGCATTACTCATGCCAATAGTGCTATTCACACGAAACAGGATGCGAGGAACATCTTGGTCTTTGTGCTAATTCCTGTGGGCTCTGGATAGAGGGCAGTGGGAGAGACACGAGACCTCCCCATACAACGTTACTAAGGAAAGTCAACATGCTGATGGAATCCATTGGAATCAAGTGTTTTTAAAAAGAAACAGCCAAAATAGCAAATATTTACACTTCTATGGTGTCACTCAAAAGGACACTAATACGAATCAAGATAACTACCATAAAGAATGGTGACCTGGTAATGTGTGAGCTGTGGAGTAAGTCCTGGCAACAAGCAATGCACTGCCTCCACTTCTTTGCCATTATTCACTCCTGATATTCTTGGAAATGTGTGTTTTCCCTAATAAAATATCTCTTTATAGGATTGTTCCATGAGATCACATCTAAGGATTTTTCTGGTCTGACTAAACTATAAGCCCCACAAGCGCAGGGACCATTGTTTCTTTTATTTGTAGGTGTATCTCCAGCATTTAGTGTGTCTGGCCCACAGTAGTGCTTAATAGATATTTATGAATGAATGAAAAAATGAATGGATTCCGTGGCGTATTTTACCTCTTTGCAGCATTTGCCATCCTTGAAGAAGACTTGGATTTGTTCCCTCCACATCCACATCGCTGCACTTCTCTGGTTTCTTCTTACATTTCTGACTACAAATCTTTTGCTTTTTCTTTCCCAGCATTCTTCCTCCTACTACCTTCTTCTATCTATTTATTCGTCCTCTTACAAACCATATCTATGTTCAAATTTTTCAAATTATACCATAATAAGAATAAATTCTATCCTGGTCCTCTGTTTCAGCAACTTGGCTCTCAATCTAAACTAATTTAAGCCATAAAAAAGCAGGAGGGGAGTATTTATTGACTCATAAAACTGAACACTACAGAAGTAGAGTCAGTTTAAAGCACGGCTAGATTCAGAGATCCTTGGAGTTGGCTGTATCCTGAGACTGCCTGGCGATCCCTGGGAGCTCCAGAATCACACTCTCATCATTCCCGGTCCAACTAGAGAGAGAAGCTACTTCCCTGCTTGTTCTGAAACACACGCAGCCTGAAATGAGAACGCATTGATTGCTTTGGTATATATTGCAGAATCTACCTAGGTTCCATGAGAATAGAGTCATTCCCAAATGAAATACATGGGCTAAAAGAGGGAAAGAGCTATATCCCCAAAGCAAAATTCTGTAACACCTTGATTCTCTGGTGGTATCTTAAAAGACGCCTGTCATAAGTAGGCTGTGTAGTTAAGGTCATGATAACAGTTGACTTGAGGGGGCATTGTTGCAGTGTATTGTCTGGAAAAGGGCATGAAGGGCCTTGTGGGTGCTAGTAAACTTAATTTCTTGATTTAGGTGCTGGTTACAGGGTGAAAATTCTTTCAAATCATACTTATAATGACCACCTTCTTCTATATGGATTTTATACTTCAATAGAAAGTCCACTTAAAATTTTTTTTTTAAAAAAGAAATTAAACATTTTAAGGCATTTTTGGAGGTAAATACTTTTTCATACCTGGTAGTTTCTTATCAATGGAGATTTACCAGTTGGTGTAACCCTGACTTATTTTTATCCTGACTCTGGAGTGAGGGGTGACATCGAATTGATGAGTTTGGAAGGGAGACTAATATACTGAAAGTTCCTTGAGGTTAGAAAGCATGTTTTATATATTTAGATATTCTGCACAACTCTAGGACTGTGCTTTACTCAATAAATATTAAGAAATTTATGAATGAATACATATAACGTATGAAAGTCAAGGGAAAGAAAATGAAGTCATAATTGACCCCAAAGCCTCAGGACATTGTAATCCCAGAAACCAGGGGTTGGCTAATGATGGTCCATGGGCCAAATATAGCCCAATGGCTGTTTTTGCAACTAAAGTTTTATTGGAACACTCCATGTGTATTCATACATATATTGTCAATAATGCTTTTGCTACAATGGCAGAGTTGAGTAGTTTCAACAGAGTCCATATGATCTGTAAAGCCACAAAATATTTATTATTTGGCCCTTTACAGAAAATGTTTACTGATGACTGATCAGCTTGGGCCCAGCCATTTATAATTGACTCATTGTTCATTGATTCATTCACTAGATCTTTATTGAGAAGACATTATTATGCCAGATACTACGCTCAGTACTGAGAATTCGGGAATGAACAGCAAAGATGAGATTTCCACCATTGTGAAGCTTACAGACTAGGAGGTTCTCTAAGCGGAGTAATATTTGAAAAGGATTCCTGCTCCTCCCTTCCCTCAATCCCCATGAATATGGCTTAAAAATATCAAGGCTCCGAATAAATCATCCAAACTCCAAAATGAAGATTTGCTTTGTAACTTTTTAAGGAATTTTGTTCTTGGGCAAAATACCTGAGATTAATTTCCAACACAATGGGCTTTTGTTCTTTACTTTTCGACATTAAAAGAGAGAGTGGATTCTTGACTGTCACTGTTTGGTAATCAGAAAATGTTTCAAAAGAAAAAGTCTGCAAAGCCTTGGCCAGCACAACATCTTAAAACTTGAGCAGTTAACCACCTTTTCCTCTCTTGATTGTTAGTGGAACAAGTTAAACCTTAATCAATTTGCTTTTCAAATGTAAGTGTTTTTAATGAAACATGGGGTTACAAAGTTCTCATTCTCCAAATCAAACCAAGCTGAAAAAAGTTTTCGGGTCAGTTAACACATGCTTCTTATCCACATCATGACATTCTGTTGGGGAAAAGGAGAGGTGGTTGTTCAGAGAAGGGATTTGGCCATTAATATTAATGCTCAAATGTTCTAAAATTTACAATATGGCTAGCTGAAGGACTATTTTGACTCGTACCTTTGCCTCTGCAAAAGGTGTGAAAAGAAAGCACTTTGGGCCCTGTGGCGAAGCAGTTAAGTTCACACTTTCCGCTTCGGTGGCCCCGGTTTTCACTGGTTCTAATCCTGGGTGCGAATCTACACACCGATTGTCAAGCCATGCTGTGGCAGGTGTCCCACATATAAAGAGGAGGAAGATGTGCACGGATGTTAGCTCAGGGCCAGTCTTCCTCAGCAAAAAGAGGAGGATTGGCAGCAGATGTTAGTTCAGGGCTAATCTTCCTCAAAAAAACAAAAAAAAAGCAAGCAAGCATTTTGGAAAAACCTGTACCCATTCTCCTGTATTAGAAACATTTAATGATCCCAAGATGAAAGTGTGGGAAGGATACTACAGATTCCTTGGTCTCGCCCTCTACAGCCTTCATGTGTTTTCTATTGGCTCAAAGCACACCAGGTCAAACCAGGCCGTAATGGAAGGTGCGTGTCCTCAGCTCTTGCTCCCCACATTACCACCTTTATTCAGAAACTTCTTTTAAAACTCTTTGCAAGTGTTGACATTGCCACCATGACTGTAGGATAATTCTGGAAAAACCTGTACTATGATTTATGAAGACTCAATACCTATAGGTATATGGCAAGAGGGAGGGCAATGACAAAAAGAATGATTTCAAATGCAAAGGGGGTTATTACTTTTACGATAGAAAATAAACATTTCTTTCACCAACACTTGTACCTGTGCTACTTCAAATGAAATTAGACTCAACCAATTTTTTCTGCTGCCTCATCATGTAGACAGAGATCCACTGTGATAAGTGAAGTTGTCCCAGGCTGGTGGTGAGGAGAGCCAAGAGACATCTCCTTAGGATCTGAAACACTCTTGCACTCTAACCAGAAAATTTCCAGAATATCTACAAATGCACCCGGAAGCCTGCCAAGTAATTTTAGAAAGAACTGGAAATTTGGTTAGAAGAGGGAATGGCTCTGCAAAGATTGTTATTAACCCATTGGACTTTTTAAGTTAATGGAAGACGTCGGATACGTATTATGTATGTGTTACTGTATAAATATAGGTTTACACCACACAAACAAATCAGGGCCCGGAGCATCCTAGCACCTCGAATTTCTTCATGGGAACTGGCAGCTCTAAGCCAGAATTGCTTTTCTCTTTGAAGGTGATACTGCTCAGAGGTGAAGCCACTGTATAAACAAACTGACAGTTTGAAAAGAAACACCCCAGTTTTAATTCCATTTGGAGCTAAGTTTAGATCATAATTCATCTAGCAACAGAATTAAGTTTTTTAGGAGATGTTTGTGATTTAACCATTAGTGTTGCTGTACATAACAGAGACAGCCAACACTGTGTCAAGTTCAAGTACTCTCTTTTGCAAAGCAAAGAGAGTAAGGGTTATCAATTACCCCATACAGTCAACAAAATTGGGCACGGTTGATGAGTTCCAGGAGGGACCATGTGGAGGGTCCCTTTTGCTCTTTTCTTTTCTATCAAAATTAAAGGCAGAGGGCATGCAGGTCTTGGGGATTATCTCCAGCTCCTGCCCAAGCAAATAGCACCCAATCAGAAGCAGATTCTTCCCTGCCGACACATGTCTCAGAGGGCAATTCCGGCAATGGAAGTATTTAAGAATGGAGCAAATATTTCACAGGCAGAGTGCTTCTCACACTTTAAAGCACATCTAGACTCCACGGAGGCTTTCTTTAATAAAGATTCTGGTTCAATAGCTCTGAGATTCTACATTTCTAGGAAACTCTTGGGCAATGCTGCTCGTCTTCAGACCATACTCTGACATGTAAAGACCCTGAGTGCCAACTTTGTAGATGTTGCCTGGAGAGCAATGTTGAAGATTCTGAGGCTAAATCTCGGCTTTTTGAGAAAGATTGATACCATCTATGAATGAACTTTGCCCCGGTGGTGGTGGTGACTGCAATAATGTCAGTTTTTTCACCCATAAGCAATCATGACAGAACCTCGTCATCCTGCTTCGGGGAACAGTGAGTCCTAGAGTTTATGGTATTCTCTTATTTCCAGAGGAACTTAGAATTCCTGCATACTGATGAGATAATAAGGTGGTATAATTATGCAGAATCTTTTGCAGATGGAGGAAGTTCCAACAGAAAGGTTAAGTATGGTAGGTAAGGTCAAGTAGAAAATCAAGAATACGCTATAGTTTTTCTTTCTCCTGAAATATTTCTATGATTACATTAGCCTGTAACTCATTTTGGTATCAATTGTATGTGAAATCCAAGCAGAAAATAAATATTAGTTACTCCCACCCTTAAAAATCTTGTGTATAAAAATGCATTTTTTTGTTGTTTTAAAAGATACATTAGGGATGAGTTACTCATATTTTTAAAAAATCATGGTATTAAATTCAGCAAATATATTTTAGAATAAATTAGTTTGGTGAAATTGTGTACATATTTTTATGAAGCACTTTATACTTATAGATCTATTGGAGTATGCCTGCAAAAATAATACTGTTGGAAACTGGAGAGATGTCATTGGAATGGAGAGGGCATTGGAGTGGGAGATAGGAGACTTTCATTTGAGTCCCTGCACTGCCTTTATCTAAATGTATGAACTTGAGCAAGATATATGTGCATATGTATTTGTGTGTACATGCACATGCCTACACACACATTCATGCATGTGAGTATTAATAATACTTGCCCTGCATATATCACTGGGTTATAGTGAAAATGAAATAAGATGATGTGAAAGGCTCTATAATAATAACTGTACAAATGAAGTTATTATTTTTACAATACCAGCCTTCTCAAGATGTTAACCCATATGCTATAGCACAAAATGTAGGACAATTTGTTGTCTACAAGTTGGTGGTGGGAGTGCATAAGGTCATTAACATAGTGGTACTGTCAGGCTCTGTTGACATACGATCATTGGCAATTGGCCATTAATTTCACAATTTGTGCATGTGTATGTGTGTATAAGAGTAAGTGAGAGAGAATGTGAGAAAATGAGAGAGAAAGAGAGAGAGAGAGAGAGAGAGGGAGGAGGCAGCATTGCAGAAGGATGGGATCCTTTTGACAAAAGTGGAGTTAATGACACTATCTAATACTTGTTAGTCAGTGAAAACCTAAGGAATAGCAAGAGGAAATAAAAGTGATCCACCAGGTTGGTATTATCCAAAGAAGTAAGGTAAATAAATGGTCAACTGGCGTTGAGAAGACTAGTCAAATAGGATATACTGTTAGAAAACCGAACAATTAGGGAGTAAAAGCCTAGTGCTTCAACTATTAAATATCTCAAGCTGGCAACCAAATTAAAAGTATCAATATTCCTTGTCAGAAATTGATTTCCAGAATTAATGGAAATATAGCTGAATTAATACCGTTAAATTGAGTTAATTGATAGATTTTTACAAAATAATAAATTAATCGATATATAGATTTTTAAAAAACATTTGCCAGCTGCTTTTCACTGTTATGACTATAGTAAGGACTAGAAAGTGGTTTTCTCCTCAATGCTTATGAATCTTTAGAAGTTTTCTCCCCCAACCACTGACTCAAGTAGATTCAGAATAACACTTGGTTACCCATTTCCAAATAATTTGTTATTGCAACTGAAACCAACCCTCTGCAAAGCCTCAAAGTAGGTTAAGCTTATTGTCAGTTGCCTCAGCTTCTCCTTTCTAAACTCCTTTCTACCTTTCCACTGACCCCAGGTATTAAATCTACTTATGTTCCACCTGGCTGTCAGAACAAAATGGACACTCTACCCAAAAGTGGCAAATAGCTGATATAAGTTTGAGTAGTCATTTTTCCCAAGAGTGTTTGTACTTTGAAAACTCGGCCACCCAGCAAACACAACTTACCCAGGATCCCATGTTTGTTTTTCTGGCATGGTGGCGGGGGATATATAGTGCTGATGGCCAAGGGCTGATCTGAAAGCAAGCATAACTCACAGAGGTTTAACAAAGTCTTGGTCCCTTGCCCCCAAATTTATTCTTTATCGAGGTCCCAATTTTTCACATTCTTGGAACTATACCCAAAATATTATCAAGTACAGATATATTTATGTGAACAAGTGTACTCTTCTTGAAGGCAAACGTTACTATGAGAGTTACGTCTCATTCACTTAGTATGTGTTGTTATAACTCGATGCTTTCCTCCTTGTACTGATTACTCCAAAAACTTATTAATTTAGGATATGGTACTTGGTGCCTAGAGATGCAGGGTAAGGCCAAGGGGCTGGATGTGAGGGGATACACAATCCTGGCAGGTCTCAGAAACTAATAGGTAAGATGGAGGCAGATGTCTAGACCTAGATAGGCCCTCTGGTGTGAAAGTGTATCCATAAATCTAATGTCAGAGCAGCGTTAGGTGTAGAAGTAAGTGAGGCAGGTGTAGGTAAGATTCATAGGAATAACAAGGGGCAGGTAGATACTAGGTTGAAATTCTCTGTGCTAAGGACAAGGTCAATTTTGAAGATTAGAGTAAGTGGTAACTATGCCATTCTGGGAGTGGGCATTACAATATTAGAGATGAGGCAACAGAGCATTAGAACCCAGGCATAAGGTCTAGGCCACATGAGGAAAAACACAACTTCAAAAAAGCCCTTTATCAGAGTGAATGTTCTCTGTAACCTAAATTTGCTTTAGCTTTTGTATGCTGCTTGTTAGGATAGGAACTATGTCCCAACAATGGCTGGCTTAGCGTTTACAGGTAGAAGAAGTGAATATAAGGTAGAGAAAATGAATGTTGCATCCTGTTGGTCCAGATTTCCTTATCTTCTATCTGTTTAGTGAAAAATTGACCTCTGAGTCAATTGGTTGAGCCATGGCTGAGCTGCAAAGACAGGTAGAAGAGAACAGGAGGAGCGTCAATGCACTGAACAGGCAGGCTCCCAAACAGATGGAAAGTGGACCTTACTTCACAAGCAACAGAAAACCCACCACCCATTGGGAGAATAATTGTTAGTTGTAAACATATATTGCAGACGATGGAAAGGAAGGAGAGGCATTTTTCTGCTGTTAACCCTCTTTGAGAAGCCTTGAAGTCATAGCACTCAGGTGGCTCTTCACTCGAGCCACAGGTAAAGTTGCCGTGCATGTGAGTTGATTATAGGGGTGATGTTCCAGGAGGTTAAACATAGAAAACAGGGCTGCTGAAAGATCTTACAGGATCAGGAATGTGTCACACTTGAGCACCAGAAGAAAAAGGACTAAATTCTACAACACTATTACCTAGACATGTGTTCTATTGGGACAATAAAGTAATAAAACGTTCAGTGGCTTTACTAATAATCACAGGAATACAAAACATTCAGGATTAGAGGATGTTCATTTTCTATTATCAAAGAGTAGCAACTTTTTTACAGGGAATTCATAGACACCCTGAAGCCCGTATGAGACACCTTCGGCAAAATAGTTCAACAATTACCAGGTGTGAACTGGCAAAGAAACTGAGTTTCTAAAGAGAAAATGACACATAAATGCTTACTTCTTGTCCATTTAAGATAATTAGCTGCTGCTTGAAACCAGTTATAATTTCAAGGGATTTATTATTTAAAATGAAATCATCCCTTTGATATTATACACTAAAATGTTCTGGAGGAAAAATAACACACACATTTTGTTTAATTAGAGCAACCTGGGCCATTGTTTTTCATGAATGGATGCCTTTGAAAAACAATCTTTGCTTTTTCTACAGTATGTGAAGAAAAAGAACTGAGAAAAATATATCTCTGCTTTTTAAAACTCCCCAAATGACAACTTCTAAGTCAGACAAAAATGGTCACTTGTCCTAGACAAGTAGGTAACTTTATTGCTGTTAATAAATAAAAGGAGTGGTGGCAAATATAATTCACAGCCACACAGAAGCCCTCCAGAGATGTCTCAGGGCCAGGATCCTGTGGCCAAGCCAGTGGCACACCCAGACCTCCCTCGAGTTAAACTTGGCCGTGGTTCCAGTTCACCGAGTCACGGCAGGGAGAAGAAAGTCACAAATTCTGACACAAGTAGATCTGATCATTGCGGAGACATTTGAATTTCTGGCAAAGATAATATCCATCAACCAATCTGGGGGAAAAAATTGCTACTCACTTTTTGAGATGTTCTTAGAGGAAAAAGAATCAGCATGGATTTAACTATGTTTAAGAATCCCTAGAGCTTCTTTAATGGTTTTACTCATGTGGTAAAGACAATGAAAATGACAGCCTCTCCCACTGGCAGCTATCAATGTCAATAATTCGAAGTGTTCCCAAAGTCAATGAGTTTATGTGAAGTAGGTTATAGCTTTGAGCCTGCCTGTTCCTTCCGGAAAAACCCAAAGGCAAACAACATTTGAAACATCCTAACTCTTCTTTGGCATTTTATATGATTTTGGGTAAATCACTGCACCTTTTATTTTTTAAGATTGGCACCTGAGCTAACAACTTGCCAATCTTCTTTTTTTGTTTTTGCTTTTTCTTCCCAAGTCCCCCCAGTAGAGAGTTGTGTATTTTTAGTTGTGGGTCCTTCTAGTACTAGCATGTGGGACGCTGCCTCAACGTGGCCTGACAAGTGGTGCCATGTCTGCGCCCAGGATCCGAACCAGTGAAACCCTGGGCCACCAAAGCAGAGCACGCGAACTTAACTACTCCGCCACGGGGCCGGCCCCTCACTGAACCTTTTAAGATTCAAACCCTCCTTCCTAGAGAAACGATCCTCAGTTCTCTATATATTGTAGTGGTTTTTGAAAGCCATTTCAGTTGTTTTCGTTTTAAAATATGGTACTAATGAGTGAAAGGGCACATAGCTAATCTCCGGGTGGGCTACTTAACTTTGTTCTGTTACATGACCACACACTTTATCTTAACCAGGGACTTGGATCTAATAAAATATCAACTTGGTTCAAGTTTATTTCAGAAACTATTCTGATACTCTAGTTTTACTCTGGTTCAGTGGTTTTCAAAAATATAGGGTTGGTTTCTATTCAGAAGTTCTCACTGGATTTTAAAACAAACAAACAAAAATGTTGGCGTTACTTCTTGGTAAGTGATGCTCAGCTCAGCTCGGGGTTCATTTAATCAAAAGTTCATTCCAGCTTTGAGTATAAATTGAGATTATAGCTGGAATCGGTTCAATTCTCAGTTTCTAACCTTAAGTCAGATATCTCACAAATGGACACTTCCAGTCATAAGAGGAACAAGGTCAGTGAGAGTGGAAAGATTCAGTGCATTTCTTTGGCCTACACTGTAAAGATAAATCCTACTGAAAGTGGAAAAATCACATCATGTCATACAAGCTGGACTCGTGAGGACTTGATCATAAAAGCTACTTTATTTCTGTCTACCATGGTATCTTCCAACTGCCCCAGTTGGGGATAGTCCTTCCCCTCCTTTAGCATAAAATCTTGGGCAACCCCTTGATTTCCTGGTCACTCTTAGGAAACAAGGAAAAGGTAAAAACACAGTCTCAATATGGTAATTAATGTCCAGTGACAGTCTCTTGTGATAATCAAAACTTCAAATTCGATTTCAATCTAACCCTTCTTCCCTCCCTCAGCTGGTCCTGCTGTGGGTGAGCTCTGTGTGCAGAAGTGCGCCCCTTCCTGTCTCCCTGCTCCTCTTCACTCCATGTTTGGCCCCTCCAGCAAAGGAGTGGAGAACGTGAGTGGGCTGACCAGGACAGATCTCACAAACTGATGCCTTGTAAGATAGCTGCCCGCTCTGAGCACCTGGCAGATTTTTAAATCTGACTCTTTCTCTCATGGAAACTTTTGTGAGCTTCAGAGAGCAGGGATCTCCTCTACTTTGGTGCATCTTTCCCAGTGTCTCATACATAATATAAGTGAGAAAACCCACAGAATACTGCAAGGAATGTAAGAATAAATAGATATAACTGAATGTATCCATGTATATATGGGTGGAGAGACTGAGAGAATAAAATGGCTAATCTGACCAAGGTTTTGGAAATAATAAGCCCTGAGCAGAATTTAGTTAATAGCGGATGAGTAAGGTCATTCCAGGTGGTGAGAACAGTATTTAGATTATCTGAGAGGTGGAAGGAGATATGACAGGTATTGGAGGACATTGAGTGACTTTCCCAATGCGGGTAAGTCAATCTTGACAGGAAATCAGAACAACTTGGGAGGTAGGAGGGCGGTATTCATTATGAATAATCAGAAGACTTTAACTTGGTTCAAGGGGGAATTGGAAACCCTTTGGGGATTTAAGAAAGAAAATTAGATGATTAAAATATTGAGGGAGATTGCCTTGAAAATATGTAGGGGGGACCAGAGAAGAGAGTACTGCCTGTGAAATGTCTGAAGAAGCAGGTCTGGTAAAAACAGAATAGTCTTGTGAAATCCAGATGGTCTTGTATTTTCCAACTCAAAGAGATAAACAACATTTCTCTCTGTATTTTTTTATCATTTTTTTTTCTTCTTATTCTTCCATATTCTGATGAACAGATGTTTTCCTTGTAGTTGGTGAAGAAAAGGGTGAGGTGTTTGACAATTTTGTTATGTGGCCATGCCGTTTTTCAAATAGTGCATGTGAGTCTTGTGAGCAAAATGTGCCTTTCTAGTGAAAAGTAGTATTTAATAATATAAATTTTTTTTAAAGATTTTTTATTTTATTCCTTTTTCTCCCCAAAGCCTCCTGGTACATCGTTGTATATTCTTCGTTGTGGGTCCTTCTAGTTGTGGCATGTGGGACGCTGCCTCAGCGTGGTTTGATGAGCAGTGCCATGTCCGTGCCCAGGATTCGAACCAATGAAACACTGGGCCGCCTGCAGTGGAGTGCGCGAACTTAACCACTCGGCCACGGGGCCAGCCCCTAATAATATAATTTTTAAAGTCCCAGTAAGAAGTGTTCATCAATGTTCCATAGACGTGAAGAGAGCTTTTCTCCTCACCTGGGACAATGGAACCACTTCCCCTCTGATGGTAGGGTAACGAGCATGATCATGTGGGTATTTCATGAAGTGTTCTCAAGCAATGGATGGAGTCTCTGCTCTCCAATCGTGCTTTACACTACTCCGGTCCTATGAGGTATGCTTTCCATTGTCTAAATGGACAAACTGAAGTTTCGAGAGGTAAGCGACTTACCCAAGTCACACAAAGAAAAAACTGGAAATGCAAGGACTCAAATCCAGATCATCTGACTCAAAGTTCCGGGCTCTTTTTCGTGACACCAAACAATTGGCATAAACAACTATTCATGTGTTAGTCATTAGTCTTATTCTGTCTGCTTCATTTTATTAAATCATTACCCCACATCCTGGGGACACTGTGTGACGACACTATTAAGGCAAATTTGTTAAGATGGACATGCCCTCCTAACATGTTAAGTCTCCAGGAGGTCAACTCAATTACTCTTCCTTTGATTGATTTTTGGTGGAGATACAGTGGACTTTAGTTGTGGTTAGCCTTACGACATGTTGTAAACATGAACACACACTGTATTAACTATCTAAAAAGAGCTGTAGTATTTTAAAGACTTCTTAGAGAATTAAAACATTAAGCTATATGAACATGAGTAGCTTAATTCCGATAGCCACAACCATGACAACCACTAAACAGCTCCTTCAGGACTTGGGAACTTATGAAAGAATGACATAGCTGGACAAGGAAACATCTAATAGGTAGGATATAGGAGAGACCACTAAAACTTTTGTTTATGGTCTTAGCAATGCAAAGGAAACCCAGATAAGACAGCCTGCTATTAATATGTGTCACTTATCTGATTTTTCTCCTTCTAAGCATCAGAATCTTGGTAAGAATATTTAAGGAGAACCCAACCAACAGATGAAATACTATCAGATCAATTCTTTACCTTGAGATATTATAAATGAGTTACTGACAATGAGGAACATACGCATTTTATGGGGCAGACTTGCATAAAATTGTAGTGCAGTAAAAAAATTCACTCACATTACTCTTAGATATACAAAGAAAAGTTAATTTCTGTACCTTTCTCTAACTCTAAGCTCCCTCAGGAGCCTCCTTCCCATGTCAGCAGGGAAAAAGAAATGTTATCCTGTCTCCTAAATATGCTCTATGAATAATTTAATTTCAATATTTCAGAAGTCCTCTTCCTTCCACTGCCCCTCCATGATGATGTTTGGTATATAAGTGTGGAAGTGTCATGGTACCTTGTTCCTCAGTTTTGGAAAAGGACAAAGGCCGTAGATTTTGGCTCCTCATACTTTCTGCATGAAGTGGCTATTCTAGTTGTTTCCCTGGACTAGTGAGGGCTGGAGTAAAATTGATTCTTCTTGACTTATTGGCACCCACCTCAGCAATCTGTGGTCCCAGTCATTGAGTCCCCAACACATGGCAACCTCTTTTTTCCAACTCCAGGCCCCTGCTTGTCCACTGTGCCTCTGAGTACTCTGCTCTCCTTCACAGAAGTACACGGGGACTTCTAAATTCCTTAGATACTACACATTCCATGAGGAGCCAGAATACTGTGTGGGGCTCATCTGTCTAGCTGCCACCATCTACCAGTTGTGCTATTTCCCCCTTGGTGATGAGCTAGCTCCAAGGTTTGACACCTTCACTTATTTTACTCCCCCTTTACCTCTGTTCTTGATCTCCTCCTTATTAATTTGAATCTTTCTACCGTGGCCCCACCTGGGATTTCCATCATAAGAAAGAGAAAGCAAGGGTTTATGAATGCTTCCGTATTCTACTTTCAACTCCCTTCGTGCCACAAACCGCTTGGGTAGAAGAGTTGGCCTTTTCACTTTTTTATCTTTGGCACAGACTTCTCTTATGTAAAACTCTGTGATTAAATCAGCGAGACTTTGATATGAAGAAATCTACAGATATTTAAGAATCCTGTTCTTTCTCCCCAAGACATGTGGCATTCTAAATGTCAGCATTGATGCCCAAAGGCTATTGATGATGTCCTCTTTATTTTAGGTGATAAGACATGGCTCAGCCTTAGTGGCAAAGGTTGTAAGAGAATAGGATTTCGTAGAGAAATGAAATACATTGATTTAAAATTCCCCTAAATCTCATCAAACCTCAAACTATAGACACATTAATGTGAGGCTTTGATAGAAACTTCCAGCTTCTTTTCACCAAACGCTTCTTGAGAAAATTATTAACTAGTATAATTCAGACGATTGCCATCTTCTGATCTGGTCTGTTCTACTCTTTTCCTAATTCTGATGGTACTTTTCTGTGTCTCACATAATTTTTGTTTGTTGCCAGTCTGCACAATCTGAAGTTCCTCTCTTCCTTGTCTTATTTCCCTTTCTCATCTTTCTGCTCTTTATTTCTCCACTTATTTTCATTAAAATGATATTTTATTTCCATTTATAGAAATAACGCATTTCACTTATGGGATATTCTTAAACACTGAAAGATAGAAAACAAAGAAATAAAACTCTCCATATTCCGATTTCTGATGTATACTCTCCTTCTAAGCTATGTTCTCTCCACCTAGCAAGTAAAATCAAAACTGTTTTAAATCCTTGTAGAAGGAGGCATAAGCCAAGTTAAAGTGGCTTCCGTACATTAGGAAACAACATAGATTTTTGACATTTCCTAGAAAACAGCATTAATGTATCAGCAGCTCACTAAATGTTCCTATTAATCCATTTCACGCTGTCTGGCACACATGTGAAAGATGGATTATAGTACTTAGAACTAAAAACAATTTTATTAAAATATTGTTATCAAACACACACAAGCATATATGTTTTAGCAAAAATTATTCTACAACCTTGCCTTGATTTATCTTTCTTCACAGGTCTGTTGTACTTATGTGTGTTGTTTTATATACGTAGATGTTAAAAGCTCTAGGCAAACAACTCTTACACAAGGATCGAACACTGAAAAGGTAGAAAGCGGACTAAGATATCATGGAGTTGATAACTAGCAGAAGCGGCTCCCCACACCCCTTCCCTGGAAAAGGAACCCAGTGGAGCTGACATTCAGACCTCTGAGGAGGTGTCCTGCCCGGCTGATACTGATGTCTCTAAGGGGGCATGATGAGGCTGACTCTGTGAGTGCCGAAAAAGCTGCAAGCCAGAATCAGGTACTGCAACTTGAGTGGACCACAGCTTTTGGGATGAAGTGATGTTGCTAGAGTAATGCCAACCAGGAACAGGAAGCAAAATCAGAAACAGGAAGTAAACAAGAAACTCTGTCCTCTGTCCCTTCTCCAGCCTTGGATTCTTTATCTAGCACCCCCTATCTGCAGGGGCCTCTCAGGGAGCAGCTGGCAAAGCAAAAATATTGTTTACAGAGTCCCAGCTATGGCATTATAGAGTGACTATAGGAGGGTGGGTTGGAACTGAGAGATACGAAACAGCTTAATAATTGGCTCATTCAGCTAGATGATAAATTTCTATAAAGCAAGAACAATTTTATATATATGATAAATATATAATCTCCATTATCATACCCATGCTAATATTAAGGGATACAGTGGGTGTTTAATTCTTGAAAGATTAATTCATAACTGTCAAATACTCATTTTATTTGACACTGTTTTTGTACATTTATTTTGTCCCAAGAGGTGCTAAAGATCTGTCAGTGTTGATTTATTCATTCGTTAATATTGAGGTGTATTTCTTCGTTCATCTAATTCTAAAAAATTAGCAATATTATTCACTGAGCTCTGATCTGAGGGATGACAAACTAAGTGATAGCCTAAGGTAAGTGCAGTTCTTAAAGACATCTGTTGACACACAAAGCTGTTAGACTGAAAGTCTACCATAAACAGTGTTAGGGTTTGTCTTGTTGTGTTGTATTTTTTGCTGGAATATCCAATCATATCATTCCTTCAATCACCTTCCACTCCCTACAAAGAGGTAGGTAGGTAAAATTTACTGAGAGAGTTGATAAAATGTCATGTGAATGGTGTGGCCAAGATATTGCTCCTACTTTAAGTTCCATTATTTAGCTCAACAGTAACAAGTAATTTTTAATTTTCTCAAATCTCAAATAAGGGAGCTTAATGATCTCTTCCATTCATTTTCCTTCTGAGGCCACATTCTTTTCAGTTCAATAATAGAAAGGGATTAATATACAATTATATTATCAAAAGGTTAACACAACTGGATTCTCCTCACAGCCATAGATATGCAGCATATAAAAATGAGAAACACAATAATCATCTTTTGATAAATTAAGTAGCTTTTTGACACCTGCATTCTTCTGCCTCTCCCCCTCAGTTCTCAGTTTACATTGGCATGCGCATATTTGCTTCTGCAAATGAGTTGCTAGAAATGAGTATGCTGATTTAGTGCAGAAGAGTGTCAACATCTTGCTGTTCTTTAGACGACCAAGTGTTCAGGCTGCCAAGCTCATTCCATCTCAGCATTTTTGAGCGTCTGAAATGCTCTGCCTCCATAGTTCATTGCCACATTTCCTTAAGTCTCTACTGAATTGTCACCTCCTCAGAAACACCTTTCCGTTCCACTCTGTCTAAATGCCACCATCCCCTCTCTCTGTCTCCTCCTCTTCCTTTACTCTTCTCCAAAACACTTAATGTGTGAAGCTATATTTATTTACTTGTGTTTCCTTGTTTGTTGCATGCCTCTCCACTAGGAAGTGTGCTTACATGACGATAGAAATTTTATCTGTTCGCTGTGCTTCTGAGCCACCAGAGGAATAATGACACTAGTAGGTGTTCAGTAATATATATGGCATGCTTTTTCCATCTTATTGCTTTTATGTCTTAATTCTTGGGTTATTCCAACAAATATTGATTGAATTACTACCTATGCTTGGAACTGTGCTAGGAAGTAACAATAAAAATTGATTATGATATAGACTTTGCCCCTTAGGAATTTATGATCTAGACACTGGATATGTCAATTTGTCATTACAATAGCATCTATTTTGTATTCAAAGAGAGCCACAAATGAGATCTTAAAGGGTATAGTGGTATACTAGAACTCTACTGGTTACAGAAGACAAACCAAACTCAAACTTGCTTAAGTAAAAAGGAGAGTATATTCAGTCACATAATTGAAAAATCCAGTCTTCCAACTGGATACAAATGCCCAGATGATGTCATCAACGATCTCTCTTCTATTCCTGTCTGTGCTTTTCTATGTGCATTATTACGTAGGTTGATCCCAAGAGGTAACAAAAGAGACCACGAAGAGCTTTAAGCTTATTTCTGCTGGCAATAAGAGAGTGTCTTTTCCCTGTGACAGTTCTAGGAAGACTCTCATTGGCAAGCCTTAAGTCATAAGTCATAAGCCCATCTCTGAATCTATTATCTTGACCATTTGGTCTGGTCCAGTTATATACTTCACTTTGGGGATCAAAGAATGGGTTCATGGTCTAAGACTTGGTAAACATCAATTCCATAGGAAATCGGTGTTTTATACTAAATAAGGACATTGAGAAGGACACAGAGCACAGATCTCTACTCCAAACTATATTTACGCTGCAATCCCTGTATATTACGTGCTCACATTTTCTCCAACTTTTTAATAGCTTCTCAGAGAAGCTATTAAGGAAAGAGTAATGTCACCTTAGTGGTGGAAAAGGAATATAAGATTATTTCATCTGTTATGATCCATGAAAGAGTAGATAATTCTATATAAGCAAGTTGCCACTATGAATAGATCATGGTTATGCAGATGAGAAAAATAATGTACAAAATAAAATAACAAGGATCTGATTGTTAATGTTGATATAATGAAGTAATCAATTGTTGCTTAAAGACGGAAATTTGAGGGCAATGCATTTTTTGACGGCATAGGCCAGTTTAACGTGTTGGTATGATACTCAGTCCTGTCGTGTTTTTATCATTTACTTCCAACTCCCTAAAATACACCCTCTTTACCTAGTCAAGGCAATGCTGCTAGCTAAGACTCATTACAACCCTATAATACCAAAAGCCAAGATGGACTACTAATAGCTAAAATGTGTTAGTGTATACTGTTTGAAATACTTCACATGTATAAATCATTTAATCCTCACAACCATGTCAGAAGTAGATACTATTATTATCCCCATTTTATCCATAAGAAAACTGAAGCCAGAGAGGCCAAGCAACTTGTCCAAGTTTACACAGGGTCTAGAACCAGAACTGAAACCCAAACTACCATCATGAAGGAATAGCTTACATCTTATCCCATGATGAAGATAACTCTGATTTTTCCAGCCCACTTTATTGCTTCATTCTCTACATTGTGTTATACCCACTACTGTGTAATACAATTAACATTTACATGTTATCCTTAGCCTGCAATGTTCTTCTTTGTTATACCTAATTTTCTTTTCTGATAGTTTAATACTTGCTCATATTGTCTATTCAACTCTAGTGGTAAGAGAAGTAAAGGAGCAATAACTTGGGTTTTGAATTTATTCCCCCTCTCCCAGCAAATAATATATTGCTAGGTACAAAAGACCTGCTGAATATTTACACATCAATTAACTTTGCTTATTGAAAAGTCCTTTATTCTTAATCATAATGATACAACTCTGGTGTTTTTCAGAAATGTAGCAAGTTCTCATTTGCCTTGTATTAGAGTATCATGTAAATGGGGATCCTCTATGGTTTCTGAAGTTATGGAAGAGTGAGGCACTAATATCGTCTAAACCAGTGAACACAGTTTACGTGAGTCAAGTGCAAACAGATACTTAGAGTGATGCTGTGTCTTAAAGGTGGGCATCAATATGAAAGAGGATGTAGGAACCACAGAACCGTATTCCCAAGGAGGGCTGGGGCCATGTCTGTATCGTCAATGACTAGTGTTGTGCCTCACACATGGTAGGCACTCAATACATTATTTTTCTGTCAAATGAATGAGGAAATAAATAAATCCTTTCCTAGAAAAGAGAGCTGGTGGAGCTACTGGCAGTCATGATGCATTTTAAAAGATGTCTGTGTAGACAAACACATGTATGTACCAGGGTAGTTGGTTGCAAACAACAGAACACATTCTGTCTATTTTAAACAGGAAATAAATTTATTAAATGGTATAGAATAGCTCACAGAATGAGTCAGCTCCCTTGATTGAACTGCACATGTTTCTGGCTACATTATCACCACATTTGTCAGTTTTGAGAAGTCATAAACATTGACACGATAGTCAGAGGATGAGGCATGAAGGCTGGATAATTAGGAATATACCTCAGTGACACACTGGGCAGCTTCAGTGGTGACCACTGCTGCCACTACTGGCCTAGAAACAGCAGCTTTTCTAGCAGATGCTGGGCCAGGGCGTTGCTTTGGGACTTTCGCCACTAGTGCCTGCAAAATCAATGCCAGGGAGCACCTCCTTCACATTGCTATCTTCCAAGTCAAAATGTCGCATGGGTGCCTCTAAGTGGAAGAGCCTGAAACTTGCTGCAAGACAGACTGGAAGAGTAAGTGTCTAGCTTCTACCATAGTGAGGTGGAATTCAAACAGAAAATTTCCCATATCTATGAAAGCCTTCCAGAAATTGCTAAGCTCTAAATTATGATGGGTTTTTTTTCTTACTCTTTGTAGAATTTTTAGAATATAAAGAAAAATTAAAGGAGAGGAAAACAATCATCTGTATTTTAATGTGGTAATTATTTTCAATGAATGCTTATGACATCTCAAAACTGAGAAATGCCTTGATAATGTAGTCTGAAAGGAGTACAGGTCAGTCTGTGGAGTTGACTTTATCTAAGGGGTTGAGCTCTGATTCTGAGGAGAGACTTACAAAACAAAGCAAACCAAATCAAACGCAAATGAGAAAACAAACGTGACATTCCTTCAAAGTAAGTATAATGGTGATGATGATGATTATAATAGTCTCTGCTTAAAAACTGGATAAAAATCATAGCTTCTGAATCTTGCAACATTTTGTTAAGAAAGAAAAGTGTCTTAATAGTTTGCTTGACAGGTTTGAAGCTGCAGTCAGAGATCTGCTTCTCAATTTCGTTAGTTTTACATGCCAGGATCTGCCAATCCAAGGTAACAAAGAAATGTGTTTGAGGGGCCAGCCCAGTGGCTCAGCGGTTGGGTGCCCGTGTTCGGCTTTCAAGGCCCGGGTTCCACCAGTTCTGATCCCGGGTGTGGACATGGCACCGCTTAGCAAGCCATGCTGTGGCAGGCATCCCATATATAAAGTAGGGGAAGATGGGCACGGATGTTAGCTCAGGGCCAGTCTTCCTCAGCAAAAAGAGGAGGATTGGCAGCATTGTTAGCTCAAGGCTAATCTTCCTCAAAAAATAAAGAAATGTGGTTGAACACCAATTACAGGCCTATGTCAACACATCAGGGCTCTGGAAGGAGTAACTCATGTATGATTGGCTATGTTTTGCCCTCTAAGTCTAAGAAGTAAAAAGGGAGGAAAAAACTTTGTTGAATCTAATTGTTCCAATTCCAAAGCAATTCAATAATTTAATGCACACACAAACTTTTCTTTGTAGAATACATTAAGGTTCTGCATTAGTTTTCCAGGCATTCTAGAACCGTAATCCTGGCTATTTGAGAACAGAACTGAACCCACAGAAAATTAGCCATTATTCATCTTTTATGAATTAAAATGAAAAATTTAAATCATCCAAATCACAGTATATTAAACATAACCACGATTTCTATCCTGTTAGAAAGACTGTTTAGAAGTTTGTTGTTAAGCAATGTTGATTATAAATATCCAAAATGTTTCTTCTAAACAACACCTACACATTTCATAATTTAATCAGATATATTAGTTCATAAAGTATCTTATATTTGTAAAGTATTTTGGAAAAATTGGGTTGAAACATCCCATATTAGCTTGTATTTTTTAAAAATATGAACTTTGTTAAAACATAGATGACCAATTCCTAACCTGAAGAATTCGAGACTTTTCTCTACTGCATCTCGCTAATTAGAATCAGGTCTTCGATCTCTTGAACCTGACTGCCCAGTACCTCCAGACTATCACACTTTCACTATAATCTCCACTCTGCCGCCAGAATTATCTTTCTAAAATGAAATCTTCATATCTTAACACCAGAATATCCATGGCTTCCCCTTGTCTATAAGGTAAAATTTAACATTTTAAAAGACTTAACATGCTTCAGTTTCAGATTACAGCTGCATCTCCTGACACTGTAAGACGCACGCACCACAGGCCAGTACACCCTGCAATTTTCTGGTCTCTCGAGCTAGTATATTCTTTGGCAGCAATGTTCCTTTGCATATGATATTTTTCTCTGGCAGTCATGCTATTAATAATGATGATGATAATAGCAATAGTGACAAATATTAACGGAGCATTTTCCATCTGGTACTAACTTCTAAGCACTTCGCATAGATTATCTCTTTTGATTTAATATTTCCTACAAATATCCCCACTTCGTAGAAGTGAAAACAAAAGCTTGTAGAGAATAAATGGAATGAATGATTGGAGAATTTTCCCCACATAAGTAAATAAAGTAATCTGTCCTTTTGGAGCAGTATGCTTAAAATCAGAAGCCAAGGAAGTGATTTTACTATATTACTAGTGCATAAGTTTTTTGGTCTTGAGAAAATTACTTGCCTTCTATGGACCTTGGCCCCTGCCATCTTTCCCTCTATGACATGAAACAATCCTTTTGTGGATCCTTTGACTTGGACTTGCTACTGCCCATTTACTGAGGGAAACTGGCAGGCTAATGAGGCAATGAGTTTACAGCAGATTTTAAATATCGAGTGTAATGTAAATACGTGCAAAATAATGCATGTGTCTCTTTCACTCTACAAATCCAACGGTTCCACTTTTAAGAGAGCGAGGGCACAGTGAGTCCAGGAATATGACATTAGCAGAGATTCCACCACACGGAAGGAGTGGGCAAAAACTTTCTTCCTACTCCTCTCTGCTCTGCAGTGCAGGTAGAATTTCTCTTCCAACACATGTAAACGCTATCTAGCCAGAAGTAGCAGATGCTGCAGAGAAGAAGACAAATAAGCTTTTATCAGCCACATGGGGCTGGGAAGAATTTTCCCATGACCTCTTGAGCAACTCTATGGGAATCCATTAGAATTTGCTGTTTGCTATGGTAACCCTTATGGAAATTTGAAGCCCTCGTGTGACCATATTCAGTGCAAAAAGATGCCTTCTGTGAAAGAGATTCTGTTGTTAGTTTCCTGAGTTACAAACATTGTACTAGAATTATTAAACAATGGAAAATAACATTATTGTTGAAGGAATAGCTAAATTTATTGAGTGATTACTATGTGTCAGAGTCTAGTCTAAGCATTTTACATGCATTGACTTGGTGAATTCTTGTTATAGTCCTATGGAGGTAAATACTATAATTAACCTCATTTTACTGATAAGGCCACAGGCACAGAAAAGTTAAGTAACTCACTCTAAATCACACAGCTAGTAAGTGGCAGAGGCAGAATCTTAACTCAGGCAGTTTGACTCCAAGTTTTCCTCTTCAAAATCAAAGATTAAGAGACCTAAGCTGGGCAAAGTGACCTCTTCAGACCCTCTGTCTAACTAGATAGAAAAACTATCTGGCAGACTTTTTTCCCCCCCTGAAAGATCAGAAATCAAGCAATCATTACCACAAAACTGCTTTATTGTCCTCCTGTTAATCTGTTTAAGCATAAAACACTGGTTGTTTTGTTAAAATTTCCTGTTTACTTATTTCTCACTGAATGGGATCCTCTTAATAGGTCCCGGTTCTGCAGGAAATTGTATGAGCTGAAATTCCTCAAAGAGAGCAGAATCATGCCATCATTATTACATACAGTAATACCATTATTAGTAATTTGAAATGAAACATTAAGCTAAACAAATCTGTTTTATTTTCTTCTCAACAGAAAAATCCCTGTATTCCAAACAGATTTTGACATATGACAGACTATAGTGGAAAAGAGTGGAAGGGCAATTGGAATGATTAAAATGCTTAAGCATGTAATCTAAAATCTGCTAATTTCTCTACCTTGACCTAATAGAAGACATTGAAGCTTGTATTTATAACTCCGTAGCCATCAAGTGTCACACAGCAGACAAGTATAATTTTCGTGGGACTATCATTTAACTGGTTTAAATGCTACTTGCTTTATGCTTCTACATGAAATATTTATCTTAATCAAAATGATAAGGCTACCTAAGACAGCTAAATATTAACAGAGAATAAATGAGAAAAGCAAGTAAGTTCATCCAATATGAGGTATGAAAAACAGTGCCATGTGGCATGGGATAAACAGAAAGAATGATCCCTCACTGTTCTACCTTTCAAAGCTTTTTCTTTAATGTGACTGAAAATAATAGGGTTCGGACTTTGGACACCATTCCCTAATACTATTGTATAAAATTTGAATAATCCCCATCAAGACTGTGTTCATGTTTGAATTCTTTGTTTCAGATTCTTGCATTTTTTCTAGATAATAGAAAATATTTACGTAAATATTGTAGTGACAGTCTTCATCTTGGTTTGAAGGTAAAAGTCCAGCTGTTTTATAAAGCTGCCCAACTATCATATAATAGCCAACTTCTATTTATCAAGTATCTACCATGTCTATGGAGTTAGGCATTGGGGTAGAGTGGTGAACTTATGAAACGTGACTTATGCTTTAATGTGAATTTTATTTGTTTTGATGCAATACTATAATCAGGTATATAGATGTCTGCAAGATCTGTTAAATGTGACTCAATGATCATATGAAGAGATGAAGACTATACTTCTGTCTAAATATCCAGATCAAAGACATAACAAATGTTTTATTATATACTATATATACTATATTGCTATATAAATTATATGCTATATATAGTATTTATATATTCTCTATATATACTATATATAGTATACTACATATTATCTTTTATATTCTATTTACTATTATTACATATTATATATATTATACACTATAGTATAATACACTGTCGTCCACAAAGCCTATTCCTTCACTATAGCCAGAATCAATATATTGGGTTTTCACTTGATATTTTGTCTAAAAAAGAACTCTGAATAAATAAGAAGAAACATAAAAGAAACTAGACTATGCAGCGATGTCATGTTTTTAATCAAGGTAGAAAATAATTTGTTGGACCAGTACAAGAGGTAAAGACCCAGTGTTATCTCACCTGAGCACCATAGCCTTCTGCTATGGCTCCTCTGGTTTCCTCTGTCCTTGGAAACTATACCCCAGCAGGTAGGACGTGGGATTTCTGCTCAGTGAGAACTGGACACAGGTTCTAACATCTTCACTTTCTAGTTGTGAGACTGTGGGTAAGTCACGGCACCTCTCTGAGTCTTGGCTTTCTACTATGTAAAAATAAGGCTAATTATGCATCCATAATAGAGTTATCATAAGAAGTAAATATAATAATATATTTTAAAACACTTCTAAAAATATGTGGCACTGTATTAGATGACCAGTATTTTTGTTTGAATCTGAATCTAAAGAACATGACTGAGATAAGTTTCACTTATTTTACTGAATAAATGTGTTTAGTTATCTATTATTATGCAACAAATTATCTTAAAGCTTAGGAATTCAGGAGTGGCTTAGCCAGATGGATGTCACTCAGGGTCTCTCAAAAGGATTCAGTTAAGAAGTTGGCCTGGTCAAGTCATCTGAAGACTGCACTAGAGCTAAAGAATTCATTTCCATGATATGACTTGCAGTGCAGCACTGGCTGTTGGCACTCCTGCTGTTCATGTGTCCTCACAACATGGTGGTTAACTTCCTCCAGAACAGGTTATCCAAGAGTTAGGAAGGCGGAAACTATAATGAAATGACTTTTATGACCTTGCATTGGAAATCACATTCCATCATTTCCATGATATTCTATTAGTTACACAGATCCGTACATTTTAATGTGGCACAGGGCTACACAGGGGAATGATTAGGAGGACCGAGAATCCTCAGGGACCACCTTGGAGGATAGCTAGCATAGCTGACTTCAGGAATTCAGGGGTAAATGGCTCAATATCAGGAGAATAACATGTATTATTAGGTACTGCCACCATATGGAAACTTCTGAGGTCTCCAAGGACAGTTTTTTGGTCACTTCGGGATTTCTTAGGTGAGGGCTTCTGAGACTTTTGAAAAATAATTTTATTAATTTTTGCTGCTTCAGGATATCCATATTCTCACAAGATGCAAACATTTCCTCCTCAGCTAGTTTTCTTCCATCAGCAGGTTCTCCTCATATCCTCAAGTTTGATCTCAATGCTCAATGGATCTGGCTCCATAGTTTCTTGAAGTTTTGGGGAACCTTGATCTATGGTTCAAAGAAGCTTTATCTCCTGGTTTAGAGCAGTGCAAATGTTCTCTAAATGCACCACATCTTCGTAACCACCAGCAGCTGTGAGTCCACTCAAGACATTTTTACTGACCTAAGTGGATTATAGAAATACAGACTCTAGACTCCACTCTCAAAGCCTCAGAAATCAGATTAATACATAATTATTGAATATCTCCTCCAAGCAAGGTCATACGAATGAGATAGAATGAATTAGACGGAAACCCTGGGCGCTACTAGCCTCCAATCTAGCTGAAGAGACAGATGACTCCAGTATAATATGGTGACGTCTCCTACAGAGTGGGGAAAAGGATGCCACGGAACACAGATGAGGGGCACGTGGCCCTCCAGAAAGACTTTCTGTATGAGACAGTATTTGAGACAAGCCTTCAGATCTAGATTGTCTGGATGTTATCTAGATATCTAGGTGAAAGTATAGCCAGGCAAAGGAAGCAAAAGGAAGAGGAATGAAAGAAGAGATTTTCAGGGAATTATAAACAGTTCACTGTCACTAGGAGTCTGAGGTCTGGTTCCCTGGGAAACAGACTGAGGCAGAGGTTTGCAAGCAGGCGGTTCACTGAGCAGTGCTCTGGGAATGAGAGTGAGGCAGCAGGACTGAGCAGAGGGACATGTTTGAGAAGCAGTTGCAGCAGAGGCCTTGACCGATCTTGAGGAAGGCACTGGAGCTGAGATGGTCCTTCAAAGTCATCCCAAATTGATTCAAATGGTCCAGGCCTTTGAATTCTTGCATTGACCAGTGAGTGGATGTGAGCTGCCCCAGCACAGAGGGTATAACCTTCAGTGAGGCAGCACTCTATGATTGAGGGATTCCTGGAAAGGAATTTAGTTGAAATCCATCAGCAACCAATACTCCAAGCAGATGGGGGAATGTATGTTCAGGCTTGAAGCCACCAGAGCATCCATTACAGCAGTATAAATTAAGCAGGGAATGTCAGGAGAGGATGGAGAGACAGGTGGGATCCAGATCCCGAAAGCCTTAGATGCCATTCCAGGGGTCTTGGACTTAACCATGTTGTCCACTGGTTCTCCAACATTCCATCTCAAAATCCCTTTGCGCTCTTAAAAAGTACCAAGAACCCTAAAAAGCTTTTGTTTATATAAGTCATAGCCATTGATTTTAAATAGATTAGAATTTAAACCTGAGAAATAAAAATTTTAAAAACATTTATTAATTTATTCCAAAAAATAAACCTATTATATAAAAACATAAAAGATTTTCATGAAAAACCGTATTTTCCCCAAAAACGTTACTGAGTAGAATGGCGTTATTTTACATTTTTGCAAATCTCTAAAATATCTGCTAATAAAAGACAGCTGGATTCTTATATCTGCGTTGGCTATAATATCACACTTTACGTAGCCTCAGGAAAATGTCACTGAACTCCCATGACAGAATGAGAACAAAGAAGGCAAATAACTTTGAGAACCATTGATGTAGGCAGTAGGGAGTCATTGAAGGGTTTTAAGAAGCATGCACTGTGATTAGATTTACTTCTATGATTGTAGCACAGAGAACAGATTAGACAGAGCATGCCTGGAGGCATAAAGGCCACCTAGGAAGTGAGAAATTATAAGGGCCTTAAGTAAGAGCAAAGTAGTAGGAACAGAGAGGAATGGATAGATTTGGAATTCATTTCTGAGGTACAATGAGTAGGATTTGGTAACTGGCCATGAGGGGTAGGTGTCTAGAATGACACTTTGTTTTCTTAATTGAATCTTTGTGTGGATAAAGATTTTCCAATACTTGAGAATAAGAATATCAAGAAGAAATGTTCACCTAACAGGACATTTGTACTCAATTGATACTTCAAGATTGGATTCCACTCCTCTTGGGTACAGTTCCCTGGGAGCAGAGCCTGAGGTGGGGATTCCGTTTATGTGGTTTATTGGGGGAGTGAACTCAGGAAAAGAGGGTTGAGGGAAGAAACACAGAGCAGGCGAAATCTAAGTAAGTGGTCTCAGGTAGAGACTTCTTTAGGCTGACCCCGTGGGGAGTTCTGGTGCATAGGTTGCACCACACAGCTGGTCCCACTCTGATTAGGGGTGCCAGACTTTTGTACCCCCATGTCAGCCAGACATTGGCCAAAGTCTATAGAATGTAGCCTCCAAGGCCAAGCATCTTCCCTTTATCTGAGGGCAGTTACACTCAGAGAAGAGAGTAGCTGTGAGTTGCTGTCAGCCAACTGGGTGGCTGCGTAATGGTGCATTGGCTGGTAAAGGGTAATAGAATGCCAAAACCATCCACTGCAACCATGGAACTCTCAATCTGAAAGTATTCTTTAAGAAAAAAACCTGTGTCTCAAGTGTCAAATGATAGAGAGGTCAGACCGAGCCCAGAGAAGTTCAAGAAAGGCTGGTAATGGAGCAAGCCAGATGCTGACTTCCTTAAAACCAGCCATGACTACGTATGAGTTGCCCCAAGGAATGGAGACAGGAATTTCTTTTCTACCTGGACAAACCAGAGAGATTCACAGTAGTTCAACACCCCAAGAGGTGAGAATTGTCTATCAAAAGCACAAAGCCAGCCCCACTGGTCTCTGAGGGAGCCATAATTTTCTCAGGAGACCCAGCCTTGGCTACTCTTCCACTTAGGACCTACAGCCACTTTTGGCCAGGTTTGTTGCCTCACGCCTATGTAACCCAGAGACCACAGGGCTTGCGGCTGTGTACCCTGTTCCTTGTACTTTAGGACTGCACCTTTGTACCTTAGTCCTTGTACCTTAGGACTGAGTACTTGGATGCATCAACAAAATGATCCAACTTCACAATGATAAATGACACATTTAATCAAATTTTATGGGGAACTGTTGAAGAGATGTGCATGTAAAAAGACACAGAAAGAAACTTAACCAATACCTGCCAGCTATCTCCAAGCTTCCCTTACTAACCATTAAAGTTGCTCTGCTAGCCTCAGCTCCCCACTTCTCTCATCTCTGCTGAAATTCGCTCTATCAAGCCTCTAGACACTCTGGCTCGCCTCTTCCTCCTGCTGCTCATCCTCCCAGTATTCCCATTCTTAGGTTGGTGTGTTTTGTCTCCCTCTGGTCTCTCCAGTTTGAAACTTCACACTCATCACCCTCCCTAGTAAGCAATAGATCTTCCTTAGTCTCCATCCTCCTTAGAAGAAAGGAAGGGGAGAATGGTAAATAGCTAACCATTGTTGCCCTTCACATCTGAAATATTGTCTAGGAACCCAGCACTTTAATGGGGCATTGACAAAGTGAAGAGTGTTTCCAGGAGTAGCGGCCAGGATATTGAAGGGGCTGTGCATGTCAGTTTTGTGAGTTGAATCCATAAGGCTGAGGTGTTGGGCCTGGAGAAAACAACTCAGTGAGAGACTAGCCATCATTTACTAAATGTTCAAATGACTGGAAGAATAATCATGGCAATGTGAGGAAGTGGAAGGAACATTAGACCTGGAATTAAAGACACAAGCTCTGGTCCTGGATTTTCCATTTTTTTGTTATAGCTTTGTACAAATCACTTAATCCTAGTGAGTCCCAACTTTTCACCTAAAAAAAAAATGGGTATGATAATTCCTGTAGGGTTTTAAAGATTAAACAAGATGATGTACCTAAACATATTTTATAAACCATAAATTTTCGTTAAAATGCTGAACAGAAAGTTGCTACCAAGTAAATAATTATTTTCTAAATGTATCATACTATTATTAAGACATTCTGCTCAGTTTTTACATGGCAGCCATAGACTTATTTTATGAATCTCTAGAAGGCAGAATTAAGACCAATGAGTGGAAACTCTAGGAGAATTGTTTTCCATATAAAACCATAAGAGACTTTGCAAGAACTAGAGCAGGCCAACAACAGAATGACGAGGGCCAAGTAGGAAAGTGAGATCCATTCACTGTAAACAGTTTTGAAGGATTACTGTATTGAATGGAGATTCACCTAGGCGTCCACAAGTCTCTTTCAAAGCTAAAACTATGGTATTATCTCATGGGTATGGGCTGCTTTCAGCTGGATGTGAATATTGAGTTGATTTCCCAGTGGCAGAGATGAATTTATACTGTCTTTCTCAGAATAGTTCCTTTTTTACAACTGGTCCCTCCCATTATAAGTTGGTTGTCATAGAGTCTATAACCAAGGGGCAGAGGGAAGCTGGCTTACATGGGAACCCAAACTATATCCAGTTACCCCATCACTCTACTCTGACTGAAGCCACTTGCCATGTGGTCACACACAACTGCCCTTGGTTTTTTCACTTTCCAATCCATGGTCTGAGCGCTCCCCGAAGATAGAGCCTGATGATTATATTACTTCGCCATCTTTAGGTGCTGGTGATATTCTGGTGCAGTGATTCGTAAACATCTTACAGATCTTTTTGGCAGACAGATGAAAGCTGTGGCCCCTTCGTAGGAAAATTCATGCTCATACATACACACGAAATTTTCCATATAATTTCAAAACTCATCCATTGACTTCCTTCTGGGGATTAATGTACCACAGTTCTAGAACCATTTGACAGGGAGCTTTACTTGGAAAATGAGCAGATGGCACATCCACCCAATCCTCAGACTGTAAAGGAAACCAGGAGCTCACTCAAACACTCACCACTCTCTCCCATATAGACTAAAATTTCCAGGGAGATGGTCAAAGTCAGGTTACAAGTGGGCCAGTGTCCCCAAAAGAAGAATTACCACTGAAAAATACTAGAATTCATTCCCACGAGAGTTAACCTCACAACTTTGGGCTTTTTCTAAAAAATAGGTGAGCACGTAAGTGGGAGTAATTGTACCCCCTATTTTGATTTATGGCTCCTAGAATTGCTACTCTACATTTTTCTTTCCAGGATATTGATAACTAGCTGAGTGCATAGCCAGACCCAATTCCCTTAACCCAGATTGATTTTCATTGCTTTAGCTCACTTTTCCTTCTCTGCTTTGATGTTCTACTTACTGTTGAGCCAGATTGCTAAATTACAGGTATGCGTATACACACATGAGGGTCTTATAGACAGGAGAATTTAATGACCACTGTGTGCCCAGATAATTTGGCCTCATGATCAAAATCAGACATTTTAAAAGTTATTTCCAACCTGAGGCCATGTGCTTGCCTTTCACTCCTCCTCACCAATGCAGAGCCACAGTTTGCAAAAGATCCTGTTTCTTTGATTTTATTTTGTGGTTTTAAAGGTAGGAAAGAATTCCACCTAGTTTGAAATTACAGCTAAGTACAGGTAAAGAATGTTACTGTGTGTGCATTAGTCTACTAGAGCCAAGGATAATATAAGGAGCCAGCCCAAGACATTAAAATGTCTGCACCAATTGTGGCCATTGTGTCTGGGTTCAGCTCTCATTAGGGAGCAAATCTTGTTGATGGATCTTTGTGTGTGGGCTTCACGTCCCAAGTGAGGACCATCAAGCTAGTGAATGGGCTCGCACTGCCAGGTGGTTTGGGTGCAGCTAATTCTAAACTTAATGGAGAAACTGCGTTCATTTATTCTCCGTTCTTAAAACTCCAGAGACAAGAAAGACTTGGGTGGGGCAGGTGGGTAGGAAGCAGAAGCAGAGGAAAGCATTTCCCTTATGCCTGTGAATCCGCGAATCTCCTGATCCTGGTGCTGAGTCCCAGGCTCTTTGAGGTCTATGGTTTATAAGGAGCAGATTGTGGCCCATTAGTTGATCAAGAAATCAATTTATGAATCACAATAATCCTTTGTAAAAATACATACATATATATATAAGTACAGAAACAGATGAGAAAAAATATCCAAATACATCACAGGTAGTAGGAGTAGGAGTGCTCCATAAAACTTTTATTTCAATTATGTTTATGTTTATATTTGTATATATGTGTACGTTTGATCGTAATGTAAATTTATTCTTTATTGTCTAGTGTTGGTCAAAAAGTTTGAAAGCCGTAGCTGAATCTGAAGCTCAATTAGAAGAGCAAATGCTTCTCTTTCTGTGCATCTTATGGCCCTTTCTGGTATAAACAGGAGAATAAAGTCACTTATTCTGCAGTCGTGTTGGTTCTTCTTAAGGAAGTTATTCCTAAATTGAAACAGTTCAAATGAACACCTTCACCTCTTTCCTTCCTTCTTTTCCTGAGACAACTTCTGTTGATTAAAATTCAGTCTCCACACTAGGGGCCCCAGTCTGCCTCTTCCAGTGATTTCCTTCCTCCCTCCCTCCTTCCTTCCCTGCCCTCCTTTCATCCTTCCTTCCTCTGATGGAAAACTGGAGTGAATAGTTGAGAGTCAGGAAAGTTTAGTAGCCAAGGCAACCCGTGGTTGGAAATAGAAATTGTAGCAAATAAGCAATTAAGGTGGCTACAATGCCCCCCAAACAACACCTTCCACAAACATTCTCCTCCTGGAGCAGCCCCCATCAGCTCACACCTTGATTATTGCCATTGCTCCCAGCTTACTCCCTGACTCCAGTCCTTCCTCACACTACACCATCTTGCCCACATATGCCAGATTAATGCTTTGAATATAGAGTTTTCATCATGTAATTTTCCTACTCAATGTTATGTAAAGTTCCTATCACCTCCGGGTCAAATCTGACTCTACCGCATGCCATTCTGGACTCTCCACAAACTTGCTCTGACCTATCTGGCTAAACTTACCTCTGGATGCTTCTCAACTTGAAGCCAACTCCTTCTTCCCTTAATCTCTTAACAGGTTGCTCAACCTCTCTTCATTCAGTCTTCCTATCTCAACTTACACAGATTGCTCCCCGATTTGAACATGTGCAAAATTATCTCTATCCTTTCTTTGAAATCTCTCTGTATTCTCTTACTATTGTCATTTGGCTGTTTTATATTAATGTATCTGATCTCCTCAAGTTACTCGAGGGCAAGTTAATCAAGGGCAAAATCTCCCGCTGTGCCTCTCTTGCCTATTAAGATGCTATATGATATTAACAGATTAAAACAATAGCTAACACTTATTGAGCATTACCAAAAACTATGTTAAAAGTGCATTATTTAATTTAAATTTCGAATATGCATTATGTTATACATTCTTTGCAGATGATGAAATGGAGGACAGAAAAGTTAAGAGGGAAAGTCATGAGAAAAACCAAGAGCTCTCTGTCTCTTTGAAGAGAAATCCTGTGTTCTCACCCACTGCCTTATAGTCCAGAGCTTACAGAATAGTGGTTCTTAAATATTTTCAAGGCTTGCAGACTCCTTTAGAGAATTGGAAAAAAGCTATGGAACTTCTTTCCAGAAAAACACATGCATTGCACCCTAAATGTTTGCTTTCAATTTCTGTGGCAAGGACCTCTAAGGTCCATCTTTGGGTCTGCAGTGTCCATGGACCCACGTTAGGAATTCCTCTAACAAACACTACATGATACGATATATTCAAATAAAAGGTTTCTGCAGTGTCCTCTAAAATCAACACCCACTATACGAGCAAACTTTTACAATATTACGCTAGAAATTGGAGACTTGGTGCAATGTGAATGGGGAATATGGTTGGGGGTGTGTATGTGTGTGTGTGTGTGTGTGTGTGTGTGTGTGCCTTTACATCTTATCTGTAAACACATGCAAGCAAGTCTGCTTTAGTTTCAGCCTTATCCCTATCACAGAAATGCTGAGTCTCATGAAGTGAATAGAGCAGTTTATTATTATCCCCATTTAATCAACAAGGAAGCTAAACTCAGAGAGATTATTTGATCTACCTAAGGTCACACAGCTAACTCAGTTCTCTGGCTCTTCCCTGGACCTTGTGGAAAATCAACGTGCTCTATAAAGGAGCCAGAACCACTAAAGGTAGATTATTGAACCAGGGCAAAGCTGAAAGCAAAGAAATTGGAATTAGATGTTAAAAACCATTAAGGAGAAGTAGTAACAGTGGTGCCTTAACAACGATTCCAGATGCCTGGCCTTCATACTTTCACCTGCAGGCAAAGGTGCTCAGTGTCTACCGCCCATACGGGACAGAGAAGGTGCTTTTTGAGACTGTATAATGGCTCTTATGATACCTGTATGTGGTAAGTCAGTCCATAAATGTCAACGTGCCTCTCAATGTAAACTGGGTTTTCAGGTCAAAAGTCACCTGGTTTCCTCCATGTTAGCATTCTGGTGTAATAAGTGTATTTAACCACCAGAAAAAAGGAATATCATCGGCAGTTTATTTATAGCTCACTTCTGGCCTTTCAAAATCCCTGTTTCCAGAACCCCTTACATTTTCTGCCCCATGAATTCTTAATGAGTTCCAGTTGAAAGTGCTACAGTTCCACATTCAGGCTATTAAAAAGAAAAAGAAAAAAAGAAACCTGAAAAGTATGTGTCCCCCAACTACCAGCACTTGTATCTGATGGAACCTCCCCGTTTTTCCTCCGTCTTGGCAAATGTTGGCAAATATGCTAACAGTTGGACAGGACTGCTATGTTTTTAAATCCTTTTAATCCTCATTATAGTAACAGAAACATTTGAGGCCGATCTTTGAAGGCTCTGTAGAGTGCAGAACACCTGCAGCTTGGTGCTTTGTGCTGACAAACACCTAGTGTGAGCCTAACACAGTCCGGCAGGCTCAGAGCCAGCCTCCGGAATCCTCCCAGAGTAATGAGGGTCTCTCTTCCCCTCTGACCTTGCCTTCTCCAGCTTAAAACTGCTCTGGTAAATGGCACCCTTGCCCTCTGACCCTTCCCAAATGGCTCAATGAATCATATAAGGGCTCATAAAAATGATTTGCCAATATGTCAGGAAGTAGAAAAAACTAAGTTGATTCTAGTTTGGAAATTGCTCAAATCACTAACAAACCTTCCTTCCTTTGATTCAGTTGTTAGAAAAGTTGATTATCTAGGATTAAAGCCAATATTCATGACAGTCTCACAACCAAGTAGGAAAAAATGGGCATTATTCTTTCTCCTCTTTTCGCTAAATAATGAAAGCCAATGTTGTTCCCAACTTCTCTGATATCAGCTGAAATCTGTTCACATGTTATTAGATGTTTCTCTCTCTTAGGGTAGGGATCCCATTTGTTCCCTACCACTTATGTCTATGCTCCCTTATATTAGTTTCTCTACTAACAACATCTGAGTGGCTAAAACACCCTTATTCCACTTCAAACCAACTATACATTGAAAAGTTCATATTTATCTAAAGCATACATGTATGAATTAACATTAACAAAAAGATTCACTGTAATATTTTTTTGATGGAAAAACACTCTACTGTGTTAAAAATATTGGATGAAAAGAAATATGGATAGAATTTTTAAGCAAAATACCCAGTGAATATGTGAGAAACTTCTCAACTTTGGGTGTTGTCAGGTTATTCCACTCATCAGTTGAAAATAAAGACACACGTTGCTGGGATCAGTCGGGGAACCCAAGCATATACACTGGCTCAGGTCACCTGGAAAAACAAGTATATTGTTCTTGGGTTTTTCTCAGCCTAATTATGGTGTTTGAATTCAGTCAACTGCCTCTAGTCCAGCCACGTCTGTGGGACAAATCCCAACCTGGGCGTGAACACCAAGTGTCCATCCCATCTACCTTTCAAACTCAACACAAATGTTTCCTCTGCCTGAAATTTATCCTTTATCGCCTCCCGCAACTTAAAAAAGGTCCCTCTTCGGTTTAAATTACTTCCATGTCTTCTGCAGACATTCATAAGCCACCACCTGGGACACCTGCTGTAACTCGCTGACCCTGGGTTTAGGTTGTAGAGCATTTTTCAAAGTGAGTTGATGAAAATTTTAAAATAGGCAATTTGACAAGCTTGAACAACTGGGTTTCCCCATGCATTCAGATCTGCTGTTTCTCTGTGAGTTGGTTAATTTGCCCAGCCAAGAAAAGAAATAGAGGAACAGGGGACACAACAAGCACATGCTGCTCACACCTTGTGCTTTTGTAACTACAAGGCTGCTACTCTACAGTGTGGCTGATGTGCATGAAATGCAAATGTTTTTTCTAAGATATACAGCCATTTTGCAATTTATTCTTTGACCTAATGAAGGGCAAGGTTTGTACTGATACTGAAAATCACTAGGCAACTCCTAAATTCAGTTAAAATATTTCTTTTTAGATAGTGCCACATCTCAGTATTTTTATTCTGCTTAACCAGGAGGATAAAATGGCTGATTCTATTTTCTTTCCTTTTTCTTTCTCATGATTGCCTACTTCCTGGGGTGAGGGGTGGGATGAGCAATGTGGTAAATTAAGAAGAATATTTGTTTGACAGAAAGCTAGAATTCTACATTTGGACCCCTCACTAGAACTAACTAACTCTGTGAACCTGAATAAGTCACATAAACTCTAATCCTCAATTTCTACATCTACAGAAATATTATGGAGTTGGGTTAGATTTTATTTGAAGTATTTTTGAGGCTTAAAATTCTATTATCTTATAAAATTAAAATTAGATTTAAAAAACAAATCTGAATACAATAGAGATAAAAAATCTAACACATCTATTTATCCAAGTATGTACATATTTATTTTTATGTATATTTATACTTTCACTACATTGAAAAAATTGGAAAAAATTCATGTGGTATAGATATAAGAGTAGTCAGGGAAAGCCCACTCTGATTCACTGAATAAAACAACAAGAAAAAATGTCTAGGTACCAAATGTGGGGCTTCAGATTTTATCTATTAACAGCAAGGATAAGAACATAAGTAATGAGCCCATAGCTAGCATATGATGATGGAACAGTCTAGCTGGTCAGTATCTGTTAGACGGATAGAGTGACACTGTCTTTCACTGCTTGGAAACCCTTAAACCCAAGGACATAAGCATTGTGAAAAAATAAAACACATTTGATGTGATTATAGAAAGCGTTTGCTATGGGAATATAGAAGTTAGTTTCAGCAAAGTAGCCTATAAACTGTTGAGTCGGAAGAATCTTTCAACATGCTTTCCTAATACAGAGCACGTGCAAGTAGAAATGGAGAGCTTCAGTAACTACAGAGATTCCTGCCATCTTATGCTAACAAATGCCTGAAAACTGATTTTTCCCTTGATGGACTTTTTACCTATCAGATGGTAAAAATAATCAGGAATGATATATTCAAAAATGGATTCAGTTTGTAACAAATAGTACTAACCGTGAAAACGCCTTCTAAAATTACATTCAGAACAACAGAAAAAATTAAGGAGCCTTAAAACTAGGGGAGTATACATATAACTTTAAGAGATAAACAATAAAAAGGCAGAATTTCTTAATTCCACTTTTGTTCTATATTCTCTATTTAGGAAAATAATCTTCAAATTAAGAAGACATCTATATCACTGTGGTTAAAAGAACTGGACGAGGAAAGAACTCCCTACCACATATTCTTCTGTCAGTATAGAACTGATTTAAAAAACAGGTCAATCAATAGAAGAAACAGATTATTCTAAAAGACAAAAATATATATGCTAAAGGAGTCATTGCACACAAATGGTGAAGGAGTAAATTATTAAATTAAAAATGTTGATTTTATATATAATTTACAGACACACACACACACACTGGGAAGCCAACCAAGGGCATGTTATCTGGCAAAGCCCTGTGGAGAGTGCTTTGACTTAATCTTGCAGCGGGGCTCTGATGACAGAGGAAGTCACACCTTAGAGGTGGTTGCATTAGGTACAAGAGAGCTGGGGCATTTATACTCCAGTGTATCTGATGGTCATTGGTTAAGGGCTGCCTCCAGGAAAACATCACTTCCCAGAAAGGCTCTCCATGAGCATAAGCAACACAGGCTCCAGTAGCCTGAGGCAGCCCTCCAGCAAAGAGATGGTTGCTGGCTGAGAAAGGGAAAGCACGCCTGTGACCAGTGTGTCGGAAAATGAAAGGGGATTTGAGGGGAGGTGGGCTGAGTCCTGACAGCAGCTGCTCTGCTCTCTTAAAGGAGATCTTTGCCTCACAGTGCCTGGGCCCTGATTTGTTCAGCATTCTCCAATTGGAGACTGTACAGAAAGCAGACATCAAATCTGTGTATGACTCCAAAAGGTGGGAGGAACAGCTAATAAGTTAGATCAAGACTGAGAAAAAGTTTGAATGATAGGCTCAAACTAACAATGAAATTTGAAGGAGAGAAATATAAAGCCTTCCAGCTTAGCCTCAAAAAAATCATCTGGATAAGGCACAACATGAGCTAGAGGTGGATTACAGCAATGTCTGTGTTCAGAAGGTCCGTCTATGGAAAAGACGAAGGCCTTATGGTTGACTACAGATTCAGTGTAAGTCAAATGTGCCATAAGTGGACAACACATTCACATAGAGAGACAGTAGTTAACCCAGATGAGGGGAGAATTAGGAGAAATTGAGTGTGAAAGGAGAATTATATTTACTCCATGTTGCTTTAGAGGGAAAAACTAAGAATGAAGGGTTTCCAAGAAATCACAGGAAGGCAGATTCTCACTCAGGATGAAGAAGTTTCTAATCATTAGAGTTGGGTAAACATGTCTTAGGGTGGTGTGAGCTCCCAGTGCTTGGAGTTCTCTGCACTGCAGCTGAGTGATATTCTTCAGAGATACCATGGAGTGGATTTTTATACAGGGTAAAGGAAAGGGGGAGTTCAGACTGAGAACTCCACATCCTCTTCCAACTCAATTGTTCCATGATTCTGTGAATTTTCTTGGCGATTTTCTATGAAACAGCTAACAGGGAGCGCCTGGAAGCAGACAGAGAAACATCAGGGGCCTGGATAGCCCTTAATGGATATATAAGTCTCTGAATTATGGAAATTGGCAATACTTAGAGAGCATCATTCAAAATTCCTGCTCAATTGTGAGTGCTGGGAAGGTAATGGGAAAGATTTGCTACCCTGGACACACCTATGCTTATGACCAAGCAAAGAAAGCCAAGGAGAGAAAAAGACTTGGAAAATCTCCTTAAAGAGAAAAAGGGGAAATTTGGATGACTAAGATGAGAGGAAACACAATGAGGAGAAAGGAGAGATGTTGTGCATCTACTTACCTTTGCTCAACCCTATTTCTTCCTCACTGTTGTTTTGGATACTTTAATTTCTTCTCTTCTGGGTCCAATCAACGGCTGACCACATCTGTTTGATTGGAAGTATACGTCATCTTGGTTTTGGAATATAGGCAAGTATGCACTTAGTTTTTCTCCAAGCCAGAAGGTTGCTCAATGTTTAAGGCTTCTGCCAGTAGAGAGCCTGGAAACAGGGAACAATGGTATCAGGACAGGGAGCTGTGCAATAGGGAAGATGAGATTGTTGTCATTCCACGTGCTTGTGGGCCATTTCTGTGACCTTTTCAAGATGGAGTCATCCCACTCGTAAAGCAGAACCCCACACAAATTATAATGATATCTCTATACTTTATCTATGAAAGCTCATTCCTCTAAGAACTCCAAGAACTTCACCTAATTAACAAACTAATCTTTATAAATTTCCTAGAGAGACTGCAACCTATTATTATGTCCATTTTACATATGAAGAAATCTAGAGGTCGTTACATAAAGCATAAGTGGAAGAATCTAGAGAGGAGAATGGAAGTATCCTGAAACCCAGTTCAACAGCCATGTAACAGACCATCGAGACTTTCCTGAACACGGTTTTGTAGAACTGATGATCCTGAAACAAATATGTTACAGGCCTTGGGTAATTATTTAAAGTTACCTGGAGAGATTCTGGAGTGACAGTAGTACAGGGGAGGTAGAACATTTCCTCTATCCACTGGGTCCTTCTGGCTGGGCTACAAATTAAATTGACATGAGACAGAATAACAGGAGAAAATCAAACAAAGCTTTATAACATGCATACATGGAAGAGACCCAGAAAAACTGAGTAACTCACTGAAATGGCAGAGGCTCTCATCTTAAATACCATCCTCAGCTAAAGACAAAGGAGGATGTTGGCGGTGGTGGTTTGGGGATTCCAAGGGGAGGAAGGCAATTCACATGGAAATGGAAAAGAAAATGTCTGGTAAATAGAACTTTGATAAGAGTGGGCTTAGGAAGGATACCGGCTACCCAGTTATCTATGGTAATGGTCTGTCCTGGGGACAGGACTTTCTCTTAAATTTGTTTTAGGCAGTAAGGGGGAAGGTCAAAGTTTCTTTCAGAGCCTTTTCTTCTTAAAAATAATCAAGGCAAAGAGAAACATTTTGGAGTGGCCAGTTCGGATCCCCCAGAGTAGAATTACATAATACCCATTTGATTTGGCAGAGGAACCTTTAAAACTTGCTACAACATAAGCTTCAAATGCTCTGGCCTCTTAGAAAAAGGACATTTAAAACTAGATAGATTATTATTTTCTTTGAGTGTAAACTTCCCACTCTAGCAAGTGTTTCAGTCCAGGGTATTTACAAACATCATTGTTGGAGGGACTATGGCTGTTTTTATATTATAACACACATACACACACACAGAGGAATTAGTTGTTGCAAGTAAGAAGTCAACAGGTCATTTCATCTGAATGATTTTTTCCAAGAACAATCTGGAGAATTTGGAGACTAAATGTTTTATCATTAGTAAGATACAGCCTGTTTCTTTTCTCATTTCAGATTCAGTGGCAAAATAGACAAACAAACAATTTACATTGAAATTTAGAACATTCTTGCAACAGAAGAGTGGACATGTATGGTGAGAATGAGATGAAAGGTGGGGAGAAGTACACATGCCCCAGTGTTTGCTACTTGGCTCTGTGGCTTCTGGTGGATATGATGCTTTGGGACAAAGGAGGCTGAATGACAGCCCAAATAACTTTTTCAAATTAGATATTGTTGGCGCCGTGGAGTCAATTCCAACTCCTAGTGACTCTGTGGACAGCAGGGCAGAACCTTGCTGAGGCTTTTGGTGCCATCCTTTCACCTTCTGGAGCTCCATCAGACAATGCTCTGCCGCTATTCATAGGGTTTTCATAACCGACTTTTTGGAAGTAGGTGGCCAGGTCCCTCTTCCTACTCTGTCTTAGTTTGGAAACTCCACTGAAACCTGTCCACCATGGGTGACCATGTTGGTATTTGAAATACTGGTGGCACAGCTTTCATCATCACAGCAACATGCAGTCACCACAGGATGACAACCACAGATGGATGGTTTGGTTCCCTGACAGGGAAATGAACCTGAGCTACTGTGGTGAGAGCGCTGAATCCTAACCACTAGACCACAGGGCTGGTCCAAGTTATATTAACATGATAAAACATAGTGGCCAGTGAATTTACTGACTCTGCAAGGTTAAGAAAAATAGGAACAGATTATGTCTAAGACACTTAGAAACAATTTCCCTAGGTAAGATTGGACAAAAATGCTTGGAACCCAAGGTTCATCTGGTCTTTTGCTCTCTTCCATGTGGAAACAGACTGAGGAAATCCTATATGAAAAAAATAAAAACCCAGAAATGACCTTTCCGGTTATGAACTGGAACAAAATCTAGAGCGAAACTATGAAAATAAAATAAAATTCACAACGATGAAAAACAGTGAACAATGGAAACTCCTGAGAGTTTACTATTTGTCTCTTTAGAGGTATTAGATTAAGGAAGCTATTTGCATTTAATATGCTGGGAGATCCTTTCATAACTGTAAAAGCTCAATGCTTTTTTCTTTTTTGGTGCAGAAGATTGGCCCTGAGCTAACATCTGTTGAGAATCTTCCTCTTTTTTATTTTTGCTTGAGTATGATTGTCACTGAGCTAACATCTGTGCCAATCTTCCTCTATTTTATGTGGGATGCCACCACAGCATGGCCTGATGGGCAGTGCTAGGTCTGCGCTAGGGCTCTAAACCTAGGAACCCTGGGCCCTGAAGCAGAATGCATGAACTTAACCACTATGCCACTGGGCCAGCCCTGCTCAATGCTTTTTAATTGTTACAAATAATATGTACACATAGACAGCAAAGAATGTAAAACAAAGCAAAGAACTTATGAGGCCAAGACTGAGAAATCCTAGGTACTTCTCTGGACTGTAAGTGGAGCAATTAACTCCCATGCAAAGTTCTGATGAAAACGTGTGAGCATGTGTAGTCAGTTGCAAATTCGTGGTCATTTGCTAAGTGTTGACTATGCCTTGGGTACTGTGCGTAGCTATAGTTCTTAAACTTCAGAGCTAACTAGAAATCACCTGGAGAATTTGGCAAAAGTTCAGATGCCCAAGTCCCATCGCTAGAAATTCTTATTGGTAGGTCTGGCATGAGGCCAACATATCTGCACTTTAACCCAACACCCTAGATAATTCTGATGCAGACATTCTTTCGACCAAATTCTAAGATTCAGTGGGTAGATCAAAATGGGATAGGTCTGCCTCTTAGTATTAAATTTGTCAAAGAAGCTACCCTTTCTGTTCTTTGGTGATGCAAAGTGGGCAAAAAAACAGTAGAGAGTTGCTTCTTTATATATATTTTTTCCTAGAAAGATGTGGCTACATTGTTGAAGAAGTGGTCTAATCTTTTTTTTAATCAACTTTATTGAGGTATAATCTTCCTAGAATGAGACACACCATTTAAGTAGACAGTTCAGTGAGTTTTGACAAATGTATACAAATAATCAACAATCTAACTAAGACCTAGAACATTCCCAACATCCTATAAATTTCCCCTGTGCCCCTTGTAGTTAACCCACATGTCAGAGGGATGTGCTGATCTCATCTCCATCACCATAGATTAATGTTGCCTGTTTTAGATTGGGTTTCTTTTGCTCATCATGATGTTGGTGAAATTCATCCTTATTGTTGCAGGTATCAGCAGTTTGTACATTTTTATTGCTAGATAGTAGTCTGTTGTGTAACCACACCACAGTTTGTTTATTCATTAGCCTGTTGATGGGCATTTGGATTACTTTGCATTTGAAACTTTATGAATAAAACTGCTACGAACATTCATGTACAAGTCTTTTTGTGTATGTATGCATTCATTTCTCTTGGAATAAATTACCGTGCCATATGAGTATATACGCATTCATTTCCCTTGGAAACTGAATTACTGGGCTATATGAGACTTGCAGGTTTAACATTATAAAAAACTGTTTTCCAAAGGTTTTATCATTTTATAAATATATATAACTATATACATATATATACATATAACTATAACTATAACCTTCAGCAATGTATGAGAATTCAGTCGCTCCACAGCATCATCATCGGACTTATCAGTCTTTTAAGTTTTAGTCATTCTAATAAGTATGAAATGGTATCTCAGTGTATTATTAATTTGTGTTTCTCTAGCGACTACTGACTCAACAATGTTGAGTCATTGTTGAATGTTGAGCATCTTTTCAGGTGCTTATTAGGCTGCTCCTACAACTCTGGCAGTGAAGTTCTGTTCTATTTCTCTTTTTCATTTTGTCAGATTTTCTTTATTTTTGGGGGGGGGGGGTGCTCTGGGAAAGATTCACCCTGAGTGAATCTGGTACCACTCTTCTTCTTTTTTTGTTCTCTTTCCTCCCCAAAGCTCCAATACGTAGTTGTATATTCTAGTTGTAAGTCCTTCTAGTTCTTCTACGTGAGCTGCTGCCAGAGCACGGCTGCTGATAGACGAGTGGTGTGGTTCCACGCACAGAAAGAGAACCCAGGCCGCCCTAGTGGAACACTCCAAAATTTAGCCACTAGGCCATCAGGGCTGGCTCTTATTTTGTCAGTTTTGCTTCATATATTTTTCTATGTCTATTATTAGGTACATATACATTTAGGATTGTTCTAGTATTCATAATGAGTAACTAACCCTTTTATGATTCTGAAATGTTCCCCAGTATTTGGGCTTATATTTCTTCTTTTGAAATGCACTGTTTCCAATATAAATATAATATATACCAGCTTTCTTTCTTCCTTTCTTTCTTTTTAATTGAGCTTCATAATAGTTTACATCATTGTGAAATTTCACTTGTACATTATTTCTTGTTTGTCACCACGTAAGTATTCCTCTTCACCCCCTGTGCTCATCCTCCACCCCCTCCAGGTAACCACGGAACTGATTTCTTTGTCCATGTGTTTGTTTATATTCCACATATAAATGTAATCACATGCTGTTCGTCTTTCTCAGTCTGGCTTATTTTGCTTGGCATAATACCCTCCAGGTCCATCCATGTTGTTGCAAATGGGATGATTTTACCTTTTTAATGGCTGAGTAGTATTCCATTGTATATATATATATACCACATCTTTATCCAATCATTGATCGATGGGCACTTGGATTGTTTCCATATCTTGGCTATTGTGAATAATGCTGCAATGAACATAGGGGTACACATGTTACTTTGGATTGTTGATTTTAAGTTGTTTGCGTAGATACCCAGAAGTGGGATAGCTAGGTCATATGGTATTTCTATTTGTAGTTTTTTCAGGAATCTTCATACTGTCTTCCATGGTGGCTGCACCAGTTTGCATTCCTACCAGCAGTGTATGAGTGTTCCCTTTTCTCCACATCCTCTCCAACATTTGTTGTTTATGATCTTGGTAATTATAGCCATTCTGACTGGTGTAAGGTGATATCTCAATGTAGTTTTGATTTGCATATCCCTAAATATTAGTGATGTTGAGCATCTTTTCATGTGCCTGTTGGCCATCTGTATATCTTCCTTTAAAAAATCTCTCTTTCTATCCTCAGCCCATTTTTTGATCAGGTTGCTTGGGGGTTTTTTTTGTTGAGTTGTGTGAGTTCTTTACATACTTTGGATATCAAACTCTTGTCTGATAAATGATTTGCAAATATTTTCTCCTAGTTGGTGGGTTGTCTTTCCATTTTATTGATGGTTTCCTTTGCTTTGTAGAAGTTTTTTAGTCTGATGTAGTCCCATTTGCTAACTTTTTCTTTTGTTTCCCTTACCTGAGTTGACCCAGTATTCAAGAAGATGTGGCTAACACCAATGTCAAAGGGTGTGCTGCCTATATTTTCTTCTAGGATTTTTGTGGTTTCAGTTCTTACATTTAAATCTTTAATCCATTTGGAGTTAATTTTTGTGTATGGTGCAAGATAATGGTCTACTTTCATTCTTTTGCATGTAGCTGTCTGGTTTTCCCAATATCATTTATGGAAGAGTCTTTCCTTTTTCCATTGTATGTTCTTCGCTGCTTTGTCAAAGATTAACTGTCCAGAGATGTGTGGCTTTATTTCTGGGCTTTCAATTCTGATCCATTGATCTGTTTGTCTGTTTTTGTGCCAATACCATGCTGTTTTGATTATGAGAGCTTTGTGGTATGTTTTGAAGTCAGGGATTATGATGTCTCCAGCTTTGATCTTTTCTCTCAGGATTGCTTTGACTATTTGGGCTCTTTTGTTGTTCCATATACATTTTTGGATTCTTTGTTCTATTTCTGTGAAGAATTTCATTGGGATTCTGATTGGGATTGCATTGAATCTGTAGATTGCTTTAGGTAGTATGGACATTTTGATTATGTTTATTCTTCTGACCCATGAACATGGAATGTCTTTCCAATTCTTTACGTCGTCCTCTATTTCTTTCAGTAAGGACTTATAGTTTTCAGTATACAGGTCTTTCACCTCTTTGGTTAAGTTTATTCCTAGGTATTTTATTTTTTTTGTTGCAATTGTAAATGGGATTATATTCTTGATTTCTTTTTCTGCTTGTTCATTGTTAGTGTATAGGAATGCAATTTATCTTTTTAAATAGATTTTGTGCCCTGCAACTTTGCTATAGTTGTTGACGATTTCTAGTAGTTTTCTGGTGGATTCTTTAGGGTTTTCTATATATAGAATCATATCATCTGCAAATAGTGCAAGTTTCACTACTTCATTTTTAATCCATGGATTCCTTGTTTCTTTTTCTTGCCTAATTGCTCTGGCCAATACCTCCAATGCTATGTTGAATAGGAGTGGCGAGAATGGGCATCCTTGTCTTGTTCCTGTTCTCAGAGGGATGGCTTTCAGTTTTTCACCATTAAGTATGATGTTGGCTGTGGGTTCATCATATATGGCCTTTATTATGTTGAAGTACTTTCCCTCAATGCCCATTTTATGGAGAGTTTTTTCATAAATCGATGTTGGATCTTGTCAAATGCTTTCTCTGTGTCTATTTAGATGGTCATGTGATTTTTACTCATCATTTTGTTAATGTGGTGTATCACATTAACTGATTTGTGGATGTTTAACCATCCCTGTGTCCCTGGAATGAATCCCACTTGAGTGTCGTGTATTATTCTTTTAATGTATTGCTGTATTTTGTTTGCCAATATTTTGTTGAGGATTTTTGCAGCTAAGTTCATCAGTGATATTGGCCTGTAGTTTTCCTTCTTTGTGCTGTCCTTGTCTGGTTTTGGTATCAAGGTAATGTTGGCCTCATAGAATGTGTTAGGAAGTGCTCCATCTTCAATTTTTCAGAATAGTTTGAGAAGTAGAGGTACTAAGACTTCTTTGAATCCTTGGTAGAATTCTTCAAAGAGCCATATGATCCTGGACTTTTGTTTTTTGGGGAGGTTTTTGATGACTGTTTCAATCTCTGTACTTGTGGTTGGTCTGTTCAGATTCTATGTTTCCTCTTGATTCAGTTTTGGGAGGTTGTACAAGTCTAGGAATTCATCCATTTCCTCTATGTTGTCAAATTTTGGGCATATAGTTTTTTGTAGTATTCTCTTATAATCCTTTGTATTTCTGCAGTGTCTATTGTAATTTCTCCTCTTTCATTTCTAATTTTATTTATTTGAGGCTTCTGTCTTTTTTTCTTGGTGAGTCTGGCTAAGGGTTTGTCAATTTTTTTTATCTTCTCAAAGAACCAGCTTTTAGTTTCATTGATCCTTTTTACCATTTTTAATCTCTATTTCATTTATTTCTGCTCTGATTTTTATTATTTCTCTCCTTCTGCTGACTTTGGGCTTTGTCTCTTCTTCGTTTTCTAGCTCTGTTAGGTGCATTTTAAGGTTACTTATTTGAGAATTTTCTTCCTTGTTGAGGTGGGCCTGTATTGCTATGAATTTCCCTCTTATGACTTCTTTTGCTGCATCCCATAAGAGTTGGTATATTGTATTTCCATTTTCATTTGTCCCCAGGTATTTTTAAATTTCCTCTTTGATTTATTCAATAATCCAGTGATTGTTCAATAGCATGTTGTTTACTCTCTATATGTTTCTGACTTTCTCAGTTTTGTTCTTGTGGTTGATTTCTAACTTCACAGCATTGTGGTCAGAAAAGATGCTTGGGATGATTTCAATCTTCTTGAACTTATTGAGGCTTGCCTTGTTACCCAACATACGGTCTATCTTTGAGACTGTTCCATGGGCACTTGAGAAGAATGTATATTCTGCTGTTTTTGGATGGAATGCTCCATATATGTCTACTAAGTCCATCTGGTCAAGTGTTTCATTTAAATCCACTATTTCCTTGTTGACTTTTTATCTGGATGATCTGTCCTTTGCAGTAAGTGGGGTGTTGAGGTCCTCTACTATTATTGTGTTACTGTTAGTTTCTCCCTTTAGGTCTGTTAATAATTGCTTTATGTACTTTGGTGCTCCTGTGTTAGGTGCATATATATTAATAAGTGTTACGTCCTCTTGGTGGAATGTCCCTTTTCTCATTGAACACTGCCTCTCTTTGTCTCTCATTGTCTTTTATAACTTGAAGTCTGCTTTGTCTGATCAAAGTATGGCAATACCTGCTTTCTTTTATTGGCCACTAGCTTGGAGTATTGTCTTCCATCCCTTCACTCTAAGCCTATGTTTGTCTTTGGAGCTGAGATGCATTTCCTGGAGACAGCATATTGTTGGCTCTTGTTTTTTAATCCATCCAGCTACTCTATGTCTTTTGATCAGAGAGTTGTCTATTTATATTTAGAGAGATTATTATATGAGAGCTTAATGCTGCCATTTTATCTCTCATTTTCTGGTTGTTCTATGTTTCCACTGTTTCTCTTCCTTTGTATTTCTGACTGCCATTTCATTTTGTTGGTTTTCTGAGAGGGTTTTCTCAGTTCTCTCTCTTTTTCTGAATTGTGGCTCCGCTCTTATTTTTTGTTTAGTGATTACCATGAGGATTGTATGAAAGATATTGCAGATGAGATATTCCATTTTCTTGTAGCTTCTTTCTCCATTAACCTAAGCAGGTTCTTTCCCTTTCCTCTCCCCTTCTGAGTAATTGCTGTTACATACTGTTCTTTTTTTAATTTTGTGAGTTTGTGGCTAAGCTGAAATGTTTATCATGACTTTTGATGCTTTCTTTCCCTTTCTCTTTCAAGTTGTAATTGAGCCTTTGCCTCCCTGCTCTAGCAGAGAGCTGCAGGTTTCTGATCATCTCTGTCTATTTATCTCCTTGTTCAGAGCTTTGTAGACCTTTTCCTTTTTGCTGCTGGTGTGAGGGCATCTTTAATTATTTCTTGTAGGGGATGTCTAGTGAAAATGAACTCCCTCAGCTTTTGTTTATCTGGGAAACCTTTTATTTCTCCATCATAACTGAAGGAAAGTTTTGCTGGATAGAGTATTCTTGGCTGAAAGATTTTGCCTTTTAATATTTTGAATATATCATTCCATTCTCTCCTAGCCTGTAGGGTTTCTGCTGAGAAATCCACTGAAAGCCTGATAGGGTTTCCTTTGTAAGTTATTTTCTTCTGCATTGCTCCTCCTAATATTTTTTCTTTGTCCCAAACTTTTGCCATTTTTACTATTATATCCCTTAAAGAGGGTGTTTTCACATAGATAAAGTTGTGTGTTCGATTAACTTCATTTATCAGTAAATCTGAAACCACCCCCATATTTGGGAAGTTCTCAGCAATTATTTCTTTGAACAAGCTCTGTGCTCCTTTCTCCCTTGCCTCTCCCTCTTGCATACCTATAATCCTTATGTTGCTTTTTCTAATTGAGTCAGATATAACTCAAAGAATTCCTTCAGTTTTTTCAAGTCTTAGTTTAAATCTTAGTCTCCTCCTCTACCTGTAAAATTTCTACGTTTTTATTCTCAAGAAGACTAATTCTTTCCTCCATAAGACCAATTCTATTTCTTAATCATTCTAGATTATTATTTAATTCATTAATTGTGTTTTTCATATCTAGAATTTCTGCTCTAGTTTTTTTTTTTTTATAGTTTCAATCTCTTTGGTGAAGAGATTCATTTTATTGATGAGCTCCTTGAATTGTCTTTCCATGTTTTCTTGTAAGTCATTGAGTTTCCTTTTGATGGCTACTTTGAATTCTCTGTCATTTAGGTTGTATATTTCTGTGTCTACAGTGTTGGTTTCTGGAGAATTGTCATTTTCCTTCTGGTCTGAATTGTTACTGAGGTTTCTCATGGTATTTGATGAACTAATCTTTTGTAGGGGCATTTGTGGTTTTGTTAGGATGCAGATTCCCCTATTACCTATAGAGGGGAGCAGAGGAGTGTTTCTGGCACCACCCCATTTTCTGGAAGCTGTAGGGGTGTTATGGGTGCTTGCCCCAGCCTGGGATGCATTCAGGCACTTGTGTGGACTGTCCTTGTTGGGCAAGGCTTCTTTGCTAGGCTAGGGGCACACTTTGGTGCCTCAGGGGTGCTCCCCCTCCCCTCCAGAAAGTGATCACTAGTAGGCTCAAAGCTACTGTACCTATTTCCACAGCTGCCCAGGACACATTCCCTCTTTGGGAGCACAGCTGCACTGTGAGTGCTCACATGAACCTGGGAAGTGCTTGCCCCAGCATGGAAATCTGCTGAGGTCCTTGTTTACAATCCACAGTCCACAGGGCCACTGAGCTTGGTGGGCAGGGCTTCCTCCCTAGGACCCAGGCTATGGCTGCTCCTTTACTGCACAGGGACACAGTGGGCTCCCTCTCTCTGCCAGGTGAGTGACCACAAGCACATGCTAAAGGTTACTGCCTCCTCCTCTTACAGTCGCCTTGCTGCATGTTCCCACTTTCCAGGTGGTTGCACCAGGTTGGAAAGCATTTGTATGCATGCACAGGGCTACTAGGGGAGAGCAGGATGTGCCCACCTATCTCCGCCACTTCGGGGGGGCCAGTCCATCCACCCTCAGATGTATAGCTGCGTATGTCTCTCAGGCATCCTATTGTGCTGTGTGGGCTGCCTCTGTTGACCAGTGAGTGTCCATTTAGTTGTAGTTCAAAACAGGGAGAGACAAAGGGAATAGCTCATTTTGCCATGTTGCTGACATCACTCTATACCAGGTTTCTTATACCTCCTGTCGACATGTCTTTTTCCATCTTTTCATTTTCAACCTGTCTGTCTCTATATTTATATTTTGGGTTAATTGAATACGTTTAATATTTACTTTTGCTTTTCTACTGAAATTCTTTTAGCTATATCTCTTTTTATCAACTTTTTAGCAGTTGCTCTAGAGATTAAAATATATATTCTTAAATTATCACAGTCTGCTTAAAATAAATATTATGCTATTTTACACTTCACACTTTAAAACTTTCAATAATATAAAAAGCCTACAATAATGAAATTCCATTTCTCTCCTATTCCTTTTGCTAATGTTTTCCTTTAGTTTAGTTTCTCGTACATTAAAAAGCCATAAAATATTATCATTATTATTATCATTATTATTATTATCAGTAGGTTATCTTTAAAAGAAATTAAGAAAAAAAGAAAAAGAAACAAAATCCACATGTCCTGCATGCTTCCTTTATTTCTGTACTTCCTTGAAGACTTCTTGTAGTTCGGTTCTCATGGCAATGAGTTACCTCCACTTTTATCCTTATTTTGAAGATTATTCTTACTCACCATAGAATTCTAGGTTGCCTTGCTTTCCTTTCATCACTTTAAAGATATTGTTCTATTATAGTGTATCATCCATTGTTTCTGATGAAAAGTCAACTACCATATCTATAGTTGTTCGACTGACTTTAATGTGTCTTTTCTCCTCTGGCTTCTCCTAAGGGTTCCTCTTTCTTTGGTTTTCAGCACTTTGCTATGATGTATGCAGCTTAGCCCTTGGCCAAGGATGCATGGTGAATCCCTATATAAGCTTCTTTGCTCTCCCTCCACTCTCACCCTCACAAAGCTCTCCCTCCAAGGTAATCTGCCCTGGGAATGTCATCACTTAAGTCATCAAGAATTTTTATCTCTGCTTCCTCAGTTCAGCATGACTGCAAATCTTTGGGCTTCATGTGTGTGCTCTTAGGCTGTTAGCAAGTGTAATAGTGGGACTTGGTGTATGAGTTTACTTTCACCAAGGATCACAGTCCCCGGGTTGCCTATTGCTCAGTGCCTAAAAACAGTTTCCTCAGAGATTTTGCCCAGTTTTATAGCTGTTTATGGTGGGAGGGCATGTATGGTCTCTTTTAACTCTCTCATGGTCAGAAATGGAAGTCTAATTGCCAAATACTGACCCAATTTCCTCTATCAGATTTAGATAACAAGGAAATATAGATATATGTGTGTGTATTTTTGTGTATATCAGCATAATTACATAATTTTACTACTGATGTGTTAATAGGGCTTACAAGCAATGGTATCTCATTATCAATAAGCATCTAGTACCCAAATTTTGGCTTTAAATATCAATATAAAAACTTCTGAAATAGACTTGAATTAATGGAAACCACACCAGGGTCTTGGTTAAGAAAATTCAATATCAAAAAGATATAATTCTTTTTGAGTTATTTTTTTAATTGTAAGACCACAATTAAAATACTAACATTTTTTGTAGTTAGATCTTTCTAAAATAAATAAGCAGACAATAATCAAAGAAGAATAGTCAAAGTCAAGAATGGAGCTCTAGCGTATTTTTTCCCCGAGAAGAGTATGCATCATTGTCCTCACAAATACCACATTCAATAGCATCCTTCACCTTACCTTAAAATCATTAGCATGGACTTTACTTTTTAAAGCCCATGGCAAGATTCTAAGGAAAAAAATTATTTTAAAAGAGGTTGGGAAAAATAAGGGGAAATAATATGTGTTATTGTTTTGATTTGATGTGTCTGTGAACCACCGGTGATGTGCTTTGAAGTGGAGATAGAGATAAATCTAGTTAAATTAATGTAGCTGTATAAGTGAGCCAGAAACTGAAAGCAAAGAGAGAGGGGAGCCATTAATTTTATCTGATCAATTATGAGTTCCCTACAGAGGCAGTTTAAAGATTATATATCTATATGTGGGGCTTTGAGTCACTACAGGGAACATGCTTATGGTTCTTGCACTGTGTTGGAAGTAAAAGTTTCCAAATGGGCCAAAAAAAGGAAATGGGAGTGTTTCCAGGTACATGTATCCTGAAGTCAGCCATGTTCCATATTTTAGTGCTTGCCTCCACCAGCATCTTCTCGTTGGACTGTCATGCTTCTTTCTGCAAGGATGGGTGTGGTGTGGTAAAGAAATAGAAATTTTCAGTGAGAGAATTATGAAGTGATATTATAAACAATTCAATTCACTTTAACAGTGAAGAATGTACTGTGTTATTCTTAGGCACTTGACAACAAACTGAACTCTAATTTATATAAGACCAAAACAGCTAAAAATGGTGTTGGGAGTTATTTATGATTTGGAAAACACTTGTTCTAAACAAAAAATGTGATTTCCCTTTATTCATATTTTTTATTTGGACACATAGAAATCACCAAAAAGCAGAAACCCTGAAGATTTATTTAAGCAGAAAACTCTAGAGAGTTTCAGTACAACAGGGCTGATTCTAGCCAAATGATTCCACTTGTATCCAGTGCTGGCTTTGTTGACTAGAGATGACCAAGGATACCGAAGAGCAGGCTGTGTTTTGCCCTGTCCATGTTTTGTTCATCACTCTGGTGAACTGATTCTGAACTACTTGTCAGCACTGGGCAGGATGCCAGAGTTCAGTGGTTGGCCAGGAAGGATGGGAACCTCCTTAGATCAGGGGTTCCCAGTAATGAGCAGATGAAAACAAAGGAAGAAGAGAAAGGGGTGGAGGCTGGCTGTGAGTTGCTGACTTTCTATTTTAGACCACTTGCACAGAATCATTAGGGCGGATGCCATTTCTACACTATTAAGAAGGTCGTCAGAAATAGGATTTGGCATCTTGGTTCTCTTTCCACCTCGGCAAGCCCTACCCTGAAGCTTAACCAGAAAAAGTGCTTTGGCTCTTATTGTGAAAACATTATCTAAAGGTGTAGCCTTACACTGCACTTTGCCAGCAAACACAGAAAAATGAGCATAACAAAACCTTAGATAGTTCAAGATGATTCAGGGCTGCGTCGCAGAAAATAGGTATCATACTAAAGCCATTGCTTTAACATTCTATAATGTTAAATCTCTTTTCTCTTGCCTTTACTGAAACTACATTCTCCATTCTTATTGTTTGTCTTCTTTGATGTTTTCTCTATCTTCTTGCTGTTTCCATACCCTAGGCCCATGTATCCCTCTAAGGGCATCATTTTCTTCTTTCTCTATCTGCCATTCCTTAGATCTCTCACAGAATCTCAGCTCCCACTTCCACATAAATAGTTCCAAATTAACATGCTGACCCTGATTCCTCTTCTGAGATTCAGACTCCTATTTCCAATTAACCAATATTTCAACTTATTTGTCTTGTCTACCTAGATGAACCTTGTTCAAAACACCTTAGATGAAACATTCAGGTAATGTTCCTTTTCAAAAAAAGCACATGAGTATGTAGCTACAGATGTTCTAAATTGGCTTTTGTAATCATAACCCAAGAGTCTGAGAACTGACTCCCCTCAAACAGCCAGACAATCTGGAATTTGTAATAATTAAGGTTGGAGGAGGGGGTCTGAAAACCTTGTCCCATATAATGTCCCTCTTGATATCTCCAAGGATTCTTGAAGAAGAGGGAACAGGTGGGATGGAATGGGAGGTTGTATTTCTACTAGTCACCTTTCCTAGTCAGCTTGTCCTCTAATTTCCTGCTTTGGTTAAGTTCTGAGTCTTAAGGGCTGCTTTCTTCTTTATGTTGCACATATGCCAATGACTCCCAGATTTCATCTCTCCTTTGAGCTCTGGAATAAATTTCCTAAATGCCTTTTCAACACTCAACTTGGATATCTGATAAGCATCTCACACTTAAAAAATACACCAAACTGGACTCTCTCCCCCAACACACCTGTTTCTGTAGTTTTTCCCATCTCAGAAAATGGCACTACCATTCATCTAATTCCTTGAGCTAATAATTCAGGAGTCATCTTTGATTTTTCTCTTTCCCACACACTCAGTAATCCATCCTCTCTATTTTCAAAACACTTACTGAATCCAACCATTTCTCATCCTCCGATACTGTCAGAATCTCTCGCCCAGACACTAGCAATAGCCTTTCATTGTCTATTGTTTCACTGTTTTCATACTCATCTCCCTACATTCTAATTTCTTCACAAAAATCACCATGATCCTCCAAAACATAAGACAAATTATACCACTCCCGAATTCTAAACCATCCAGTGACACATCCCCCAAACACTTGTGGACATCTACTTCTCTGTCGTCATCTCTTATCATGTTCTCCATTGTTCCTTAAAGCTCCAGCCATCATGGCTTTCTTATTCTTCCTTTAACACAAGAAGCTCTTTCCATTTCAGGGCATTTGCACTTGATGTTAGTTTCTCCATGGAACGCTCTTTCACCAATTTTTTGTGTCTATAATTTAGTTTATAATTCTTCATCCTAACGAGGTTATTTGTGATTAATTTGGATCCATACTGTAAGAGTCATTAGCAGTTGAATTGCCCTAAACTAGAATGTACACTTCTCACTCTTGTTCTATTTTCTTAGCCCTTAATTTCTTTCTTCATAGCATTTATGATAAATGTAAATTCTATTATATACTTGTTTACTTTTTCATCACCTGCCCCCACCTCACTCCCTAGAGTATAAGATCCATGAGAGTGGGATCTCTAGTGGCTGGCACACAGTAGGCACTCAATATATGTTTGTAGATTAAACAAACACGTGGGACTTGTTACTCAATCTTTTGAAACTTCATTTTTCTCATTTGTAAAATGCAAAGAATATAAGATTGAAGTGAGTATACCCCTGAATACTTAACGCGCCCTATTCTATTTGTCTGTAGAGCAATTCAGCTGTCTTTTCATGTGGCCTATCTTGGCTGCACCCTGGGGGAACAGCACTGTTCATATCAAGTATCCTACCAGTGTGCCTCAGTAAACCAATGACAGCTTTATTTATTACATAAATTTTGATAACTAAAAAAAATTTTTTATCTATGTATTATATATGTATATATTTATATGAGATTACCTATGTGTGTTATATGTATGTATTCACATATTTTATCTCATATTCTGTATATATAGTCATGTAATATTCCTATATACACAGATTATTTGTCTTTGCTTAACTAAAGTTAAATGAATATTGTTGGTTTGTATATCATTTATTACAATTTTTTCCAGTATGATTAGGAGTGGCAATAATAGCAGTGACTGAAATCTTCCGTTTTGCATTATAATAAAGGTAAGTATGGGCTCATACAGTGCTCATTGTCTCATTTGATGCCTCAGATTGATTTCAGAAATATCAAGCTACGTGCTTCAATATCAGCAAATCCTTTAGTGCCTCCTCAACATAAGGATGCTACTTTTTTTCCCCTCAGACTCTCTTATATTCTTTAATTTACCTGAAGAAATGGCAAAGTGTAACCTAGAGGAAGCCAAGCAAGTGCAGTAGGACTCGACCATATATCTCTGGCCGGAGATGTGGTAGCTCCAGCATCATCTTGGTCCCTGGTCCTCACAGCTAAGGCCTTATACCCAAATGGACATAAGCTAGGACCCCATTGGTCATGCCTGGTATCACTAAGCTGGCTGGAACAGAGAAGATAGAGAAGCTATCTGGATTTTTTCCCAGGTCTAATAGGCTTACCTTACTAAAGACATCTCTTCCATCTCTAGCTTGGGCTTGCAAGGCTGATTCTACCTTGGAAGACTGGGTACCAAAAAAGAAAGACTAAGGCTTCTTAAGAACAGCAGAGCTATCTGAAAAGAAGGGCTTGTTCAAGGAGAAGCTTTAGAAATAAACTGTAATTCAGCCTGAAACAGTACTATTGAGATGGCAGCATTTGTATGCCCATTATCAGACTGTGTAGGGCTATATCCAAATAAAAGATCTCTTGCATTATTTTGACATATTTTCTATAAAGCTCTGAGTTTCTGCCATATCCAAATCCCCTTTCTGAGGTGCTCTTTACATCTTGGTCACTGTTTGACTTATTACTGGTCCATAGCTGATTGGGTACAAAACAAAGTCAACTGCAAAAGTTGGCCAGTGACCTATTAGGTGAGATGACATGAGAGCTTGGGGAACTCATTCATTCTCCTGGATTACCAGTGGCTGAACCCATTGGATCTCTTGGATGTATGAACTCATAAATCTCAATTACCTCTTGAGAATATGAACACACAGAGAGAGTAGGTTGGGAAACAAAGACAAAGAAATTAAGTTATGATAATGGTCAATTTAAAAAATATGAGGGAGTGACCACCAGAGTTCTTGTTGATCAGTAAGGCTACCATCAATTCAGAACTACTGCTGTACCCAGTTTTCTGGGAGGCCTGGCCATTTCTCTTCCTTCCCAGATGACCTAAAAATGAACTCCCATTTACTAGGGTATGCAGAAGGTATCATTCGTCTTTGCACCTTAAATTAGGTCATAAATGATAGTGTACTTAATAAGTAATAAATCGGGTCTTTATTTTTTGTTCCTTATCTTCCTGAGTCTTTGACTATGCAGGGACACTGAATAGTCAAGATCCTTTACATTTCACTTTCAATTATATAAGCATTGTGACCTCCCAGGCCAACCTAGGACCAAACTGCTCCATATGCATGACCTAGGGCACACAGACTAGAATAAGAAAAAAAGAAAATCTACCACATCTTAAGAAGAAATAGCTTATCCTGGTCTTTGGCATGCATGGCAATCTTGACCTTGCTCAAATGTCATGACCAAATGCTCCAAATTTTTTTTAAAAGGTAGAGGTCAGTACTTTTGAGTGAGCCCTTAGTTCAGGAGATAAATCAGAAATCAACCTTCCTCATTGCTTTCCAGAAATAAAGCCTTTTTATATTGGACAAGTGAGCCAGAACCGTGGCTGACCTGATCATGTCTTCAGCCAGGGCTCTGAATCCTGTCCTGTGCTAACTAGAGACAAAATGGTGGATATATCACCTTCCAAACAAATGCACTGTGTTAGTCAGGGTCCACCAGAGAAACAGAACCAATAGGATTTATATACATATTATATATGTGTATATACATATACCTATATATATTTAGAAAGAAAGGGAGAGAGAGGTTTTAAGGAATTGTCTCACGTGATTGTGGGGGTTGGCAAGTCTGATGTTTGTAGGACAAGCCAGGGGGCTGGAAACTCAGGCAGGATTTCTATGCTGCAGTCTTGAGGATAATTCCTTCTTCTTCAGGAAATCTCACTCTTTGCTCCTACGGTCTTTAACTGACTGGATGAGGCTGTCCCAGATTATTGAGCATAATTTGCTTTACTCAAAGTCTACTGATTTAAATGTTAATCCCATCTAAAATCATACCTTCACAGCAATATCTAGACAAATGTTTAATCAAACAACAGGGCACCAGAGCCTGGCCAAGTGACACTTAAAGTCAACCATCATACACATTATTCATTTAGATTTACTGGTTGGAATTATTTGAGTAGAACAGAAGTTTACCTCTTTACTCTTATGGGAAACAGAGAGAGCTAGAAAGATTGTTAAGTAAGTGAATAGGCTAAATATAATTGTGGATCCAGTTTGTAGAAAATACAGAGTTTCAGAGCTTTGGCCTCTTTGTTTTTTGGTATACAGATGATGCTCCTAATAAGTCTGTTTACTCAGGAAAGCAGAAAGTTTACTTCTGCATCACTTGATGTGACTGAAAACACACATCTCCAAGGTTACTGCATATGGTTGCATGGATTATGTACTGCACCAAAGTGTCCATCTGAGGGTGTACAACGGAGCTGTAATCCATCCCACACTCTACTTTCCAAGCCATCTGCTCTAGTGCGGGGCTATGTCTATCTTGAGGAAAGGCACCTTTCTCTCTTCTTTGCTCAAAGGTGCCAAGGATTAGCCAAACCTAGCCTGTGTCTTCGGGGCTGTGACCACCCAGAAGAAGTACCTCGTTCTAATCGTTCTAATTTGCACAAAGATGTCCTGGAGGCTGTCCACAGCCACGTACATCTCTGTATTAAATACTTTAAGACACACATCCCAGTAATTTCAAAAAGTCTTTTCTCTCTCTAATTGAGAGGTGAAGACAGAGATTATCGTAGGTTTGATGTGTAATTAGCTTTCCATTCTTCAGTTGTCAGAACTACCTCCTTTTCCTCCTGTTGATACATGCCCCATGGTCCTTTCAGAACTGTTCCCCTAGTTTATCTTCCGTTCGAAACAGTGTTGAATCTAAGGATTGTGTCCCTTTTAGACCCCACTCCATTGACAGATAATAACAACGACTTCTTACTTTACCTTAATTTACCTTTGTTGTACTGAGCCATATCACAATTTCTCCTACACTCGTTATCCCTCCCATACACACACACGAAATTCCTGTTAAATGTCTATCTTCAGCTTTCAAAAAACACTTTGTTAGTTTATCTATAACTTTTTTTTGCATATTCATCAACTCTGTAATATCTGTATTTTTTATCTTCTCCATTACTATTTTCACTTTTTTTTTTTTCAGCCTGAACTAAGACCTGCTAACTGCCCTTGGAAATCCCTGGATAATTAATTTTGTTTGCACAAAAATGGAGGTCTCTACCTTGAAGGTATCCATGGAATGCTTTCCTCTGACTCCTGGAGATAGGTACCACACTTCCTGAAACTCCAGATTAATCATTTTTATCAATTGGGCTAGGGACGCTCCTGTTCTTTGAGTAGATCATTTCCTTTCACTGGCCACTGTTTCTCCTTTGAAATTGATGGTTCAGGAAATTATTTTTCACGGCTATGGTTATTTAATATTTCCTATGAGTGAACAACGTATCCTGTGATAACTTGCACAATTAGGAATTAGAGAGTAATCTTCATCAACACAAAGGTCACAATCTTCCATTTCAGACAGGGTTATTGGTTAAAAAAGTGGTCTGATCAATTGTGGGGATGAGGGTGGGGATCCACCCTGACTCTGTATACAAGTGTGATCAACTGGTCATCTATGCGTGACAACAGCACTGGCGATGACAGTAACAAAAGTTCAATAGCTAGATAGAGATGCCTGTACTTATATCTTTTATTCCAAATCCCTTCCCCACTCCAAACTGGAATGCCAAGTAAGCAAGAGAGCATCCATTGAGGACAGGATTAAGGAAAATATCTAGTAACAGATGATGCAGAAGGAGGAACACAGGGCTTCCTCCCCGTGTATCTCACCTGGTTGTGAGACCATTTCATTGCTTTGAATACTCTCAGTGCCTCTAAAATGTTTCTGTCACTTTTCAATTATTAATACCATCTTCCAATCCTTAAGTCAGGACTTTTGTGGATATCAGCACATTAATCATTACCAACACCACAGGGGCGTTAGAAGAAAATCTCATTTTGCAGCTGAGAAAACAGAGGCTGAAATCAATTAAATAACTTGGTCAAAGTCACCTAGGTAGTTAAGAGACAGAGCTATATTGCTAAACCAGGGTCCAGTTACTCTGATTCCAAAGTCCAAACGCTTAAATACTAGTCTATAGAGCTCATGCCACCGCCGCCTCCACTACATTATGCTGCGGTGCCTGAGTTATTGGTGGACAGTGGTGGAAGCCCTGGACCTGGAGTCACCAGATCTGGTTCCAAGCCTGGCCTCTGTCATTTGCCAGCTATGGGCAGGTCACCTACCTTTCCTTATACGTAAAATGGATTTTAATAATACTAGCCTTACCTTCCTTATCGGCATCAAATCGATAACACATGAGAAATGCTTGCAAAATTGCCAAGTACTGTTCAAACACATGGCCTTATGTTACTTTGTAAGCATTCTTAAGTCACATTTTAATGCAGATATTCTTTGTCTGAAAATGAACAGTAAGTTCTTCAAGGGTGGAAATTAAGCCTATCATTTCTTGGGGCTACTTGCTCCGAGAATTCATCTTGTGCCTGATAGGAAAGCTCCTCCCCACCCCACTCCACTCATGTTCCCATATATATTTTACCTGATTAGCACACCCTCCTGTCCCTTGGAGAGAGAAGGTGGAGTGGAGGACAGAGAGTCCACGACTGCTGGGTGTTGCTGATGAGTTCTAGGATGTGAAGTGAGCTGTGTATGTCTTGGGGGAGGCATAGGTTGAAGGAGGGGAGAAGTTCAAACAAACTTAAGTAGCTCTGGCTTACATCTCTTAAAACTATTACCAGTTCTTCCTTTCCGCCCCTCTCTTTGTATCAGTCACTCCATCTGCCCAAGTTTCCTGAGATATGTAATCCTTAACCCACAGCAGAGACATTTTGTCTTCTCTGATTTATTTCTCTCTTCCCCTTTTTTACACCTTCTACATTGGTCATCCTATGTCCCCCGTCACTTGCCCAGACTGACCAGTTCAATCAATTCTTGTGGAATGAATTCATTTCTTGGGGTACTTGAATATTTTTGTGGTCTTCCCCTGGGCTTCATTCCAGTTGGAAGCTAAGGGAAATACTACTTTTTAAATTTTAATTTCTCAGAGTAAAATAATTTTAAATATGTATTATCCATATATATTATTTCAATATATATATTGAAGCATACAATATTAGTTGCATCATGGTCAATGAGGCCACTCAGGCAGCTCATCAAACAGCTCATCAGAGAATAACAGTAAAGAAGGATCTTATCAAACAAAACACAGGATACAGTTTCTTTCTCTCGTGAATGCTAACCTTCGGGTTCTGGGTTAGTTTCCTAGGACTACTATACAAAGTACTCCATATTGTGTGGCTTAAAACAACAGAAATTTCTTCACTCACAGTTCTGGAGATCAGAAGTCCAAAATCAAGGTGTTGGCACGGCCATGCTTTCTCTGGAGGCTACACGGGAGGATCCGTTCCATGCCTTTCTCTTAGCTTCTGGTATTGCCGGCAATCCTTGGCCGTCCTTGGTTGACAGCTGCTTAACTCCAATCTCTGCCTCCATGGTCACATGACCATCCCCATGTCTTCACATCATCTTCCCTCAGTGCATGTCTGTCTTTGTGTCTCTTCTCCTCTTCTTATAAGGACAACAATCTTATTGGATTAAGGGTCCAGCCTACTCCAGTATGACCTTATCTTAGCACATTGCATCTGCAATTACTCTGTTTCCAAATAAAGGTACATTCTGAAGTTCTGGGAGGGACACAAATTTTGGGGGCCACTATTCAACCCTGTACAGTTTCCCCATGGAGGCAGCAGCCAGAAATCAACCTCTGCTTTTCTCTGTTGCTTTGAGGATAAGTTTACAGATAATTAAGCTAACTCTGCAGAGGCTTTGGGAGTGGGTTCTGGTGGAAAGAACTAGTGATTAGGAAGGACTTTTCCAACCACATGTAAGCACTGTCTCTTTGCACATTACTTCTACTCTCTTCAGACAAATATACAGTGTTGATATATAATTCTTGGGTTCTATAACGCAAAATTTTATAATTACCTTCACAATCCTTTATCCTTAGCTCCAGAGTCTAGAAAAAACTGAAACCTGAAATTTTTTTCTCAGTTTGGTACCAATTCTATTCTGGTAGCAAAACCTCACCTGAACTGATCTAGGCCACTTTATAATGTGAACATTTACATGTTTCACTGCAAAAATAATGTTTGATTAAGGGGTTCTGTCCAGACACCCCTTAACCCTGGGAGTTTTATGCTATACACTGTGTATGCTCCCTATTACTTTTTTAAATTCTGAAAAAAACTCTTAAATATGAATTTTCAAATACATATGGCTCCAAGGATTTTGGCAAAGAAAATACAAGCCTATTCTTTCAATTAGGATTAATCCAATCAAGTAGAAAAGCTGCCACCCCTAGCTTTGAGTTCTTCCAGTTCGATGGTTCTTAGACCTGCCTGCACATTACAGACATCTGGGGAGCTTTTAAAAATCCTAATGCCTGGCTTTTACCCCAGATCAATTTAACGAAAATCACTGGAGGGGGGATCCAGGCATCACCATTTCTGAAACTCCCCAGCCAATTCCAATGTCTACCCAAGTTTAAGAACTACTGTCTGGTCCTGACCCAGCCATTCACACCGTGCTTTCTGGTTGAGCCAATCAGAAATCCATTCTGGCCGCCTCCATGACCAGATCCTGACAGTACCCACCTACCATGAAGCACAAACAGTTACAAACAACAGCTGGGATTGGTCAAAACAAGAGGACTTCACATGTTACAGATTGATTGTGTCCCCAAAAGAGATATGTTGAAGTCCTAACCCTGAGAACCTCAGAATGTGACTTATTTGGACATATGGTCATTGCAGATATAGTTAGTTGAGACAAGGCCGTACTGGAGTAGAGTGGGCCTTTAATCCTATATGACTAGCATACTTATAATAAGAGTAGAAGAGGGGCACACGAAGAGGAGAATGCCATTTGAAGACAGACACACAGGGAGAAGACAGCCATGTGACAACAGAGGCAGATATTAGAGTGATGCATCCACAAGGATTGTAGATGCCAAGGATTTCTGGCAAACGCTAGAAGCTAGGAAGAGGCAAGAAAGGATTCTACAGGTTTCAGAGGGAGTATGGCCTTGCTGACACCTTGATTTGAGACTTCTGGATTCCAGAACTGTGAGAATAAATTTCTGTTTAAGCCACCCAGTTTGTGGTACTTTGTTATGGCAATGCTAGGAATCTAATACACCATGTGTGTGGGAATGAACCACAGCACTGTGTTCAGATGTCCCCAGAGCTCCCTAGATCCACCATGAACAGCTAGTCATGGATGTCAAAGCCCAGCAACCAGAAGTGAATTGAAGGGGGCAGCTGGCTCAGCATGAGAAATGGAAATAGCAGTAACTAACATTTATTGAGGGCTTAATCCCTTCCAGGCACACATTACCTACACTAGTTCATTTAATCCCAAACAACCCTTTAGGGTAAATACTATTTTTATCCTGCTTTTAGAAAAGAGAAAACTGAGGCTCCTGTAGATCAAGTAACTTGCCCAGTGTTGCTCCAATAATGAGAAGAAGAGCCAGGATTTGAATCCAGTTGTACCTGACCCGAAAGCCCCCATTCTCAGTGTCAGCTTGGGAGAAAACTCTTGCTGAGCCCAGAGATCTCACCAAGGTATCTTTCTTAAAGACTCAGAGACCTAGTTCAGCCTGCTGTGCTTCAAGAGTGGGAGACATGGCCCTGATGTGACAAACACAGGCGTTTGGCATCCAACTCTTGCAGCTGCCAAAAAGAATTAAACAAAGTGCCTGAAAGCAAAGGAAAGCAACAACAAAAATGCCAGCAGCAGCAGCAGGAGGAGGGAGGGCCCCATTACTACTGGCTGAAGCGTGAGGAAAATTAAAGTTGGTGATGGTTCAAGGTTATGTTGAAATTCCAAAGCAGTGGGCTTTACATAACCATGAAACATGGAAATTAAAGTATTACTGATGTTCACACTGTTTATTTCAGGACTTTGCTTTCCATCTCACTTTGTCTCAACAAGTCTCAATTCAGTCAAGCACTAACCGCCACAGAGAAAGGAAAAATGATGGAGATGCATGTGGGTATGTGTGTCTGTGTGTATATATATATAAAAATGCAAATAAATTAGGAACAGAGAAAACTGAAAAAAGGATAATATAATCTACTTTGTTTGCTTCTGGCTATGCCCATTCATATTAAGAGAAAGGAACAAAATTGCAACGATTATCAGGTCCCAAAATCTTTAAAACACTTTTCAGGCAAAAGCTTTCTGAATTCACCTTCCAAAGCATCAATAACTTCTGAATCCTCGACAACAACAATCACGAGATTTATTGAGCATTTCCTATGTCCCAGACACAGACACAATTAATCCTCATAATAGCATTATGAAGAAAGCATGATTATCACCCTTTTGGAGAGGAGGATATTGAGCTTACAAAACTGGAACGCCTGGCTGCAGGCTACAAATCTACTAGGAGGAAGAAGCAAGACTTGAACCCAGGGCAGCCTGCCTGACTTGATAGCTAGAGCTCTGTTACCATGTCACCTTTCTCCCGCTGTTCTTCTGCCTTCTAGCAGATTCTGTCCACTGTGCATTGCCAAAGCCTTCCCTCCCCTTACCTCTTATCACAGTTCTGAATTGTTGTATATGTATTGACCACTAAGTGCACAACTTTATTTTTCTCAGACCAGAGATTTTAAGTTATCAAATTGGAAAAAGCAATCCAGGCTTACCTTCCCACACTTTTGATTATAATGTGTGTTCGTACTCGAGGTAAACAATGGTTTTTCCCATAGCCATTTTGGAGCAGAGTGACTACACAAACTCTCGAATAAGGTTCCTGTTCAATTTTCATAACACGGTGATGGGGATTTTTAGGCTGCTTAATTTTAAAACAGTTTATGATGAGGATTTTTAGGCTGGTTACTTTTCAAACTACAGATAAGAAGCAGGCTCCAAGGAGTGGAATTTGTTTGCCCTTTGATCAGAGACAATTGCATTTGTAAAGGAAATCTTCATGCCTCCCTCTCTGGAATTTGTTTGCCCCTTGTTGGGAAAACATTTACATTTCTCAGGGAAACCTCTATCTGTGAAGATGCCTCCCTCTCTGAGCCAGGAGGAAGGGGGGATGGCCTTATCTTTGAAGACTGTTTGGCAACCTCATGTAACTGACCCCCCACCCCAAAATCCTCCTTTGTCTTTAGCCGAAGATAATATTTGAGCGGTGACTTCTGCCATTTACTCAATCCGGTTTGATTCTTATCTAAAAGTTGTGGGACCACCAAATGGCCAGACCAAACGGGCACTAATAAAGAGATAACTCACACACCTATGCCTTAAATATTGGCCCCAACCCTCAGTTCAGGGCAGCGGCAGCAGCAGAAGCTCCGACTGCCCATGGGTCCTGTCCCCATGCTATTCCACACTATTCTCTAAATAAAAGAGCACTACTGCCAGATCTTGAGAGTCTAAGAAATCTTTCTTTCAACTCCTCGGCTCACCGACCCCGCATCAACGGTACTCTCTTGCCAACTGTAGTTTGAAGACAAAACTTTTTATATCTGCGCACCAAAACTTGACTTCATTTGACTCCCTTAAACAAAAGGACGGGACAAAAATAATTGTTGCTTACGCTTCCCTTCTCCATCACAGAACACATGAGTAGTCCCCGGATGTAAGACAAACAAAGAGGAGATATTTTTTATGTCTCATCCTTTTGGGATATGGATAAAAAACTAAAAAATCAAACCCAGAAAAATTTTCCCTGAAGTAATACAATCGTTTAAAAAAGATCAGGAATTTTGTAAAGATTTACAAAAATGGAAAAAAGCAAGCAAGTTAATTGGAAAACATACCTATTTCAGAGTTCAGTCTGAGTAAACAGTATTTGTGGAAAATTTTGCTTAACTGATCATAATACTTTCTGACCAATTGACAAAGATGATTATAGATTAAATGAGTTCTGTGTCAGAGATAATGCTAAATGTTCCCCACATCCTGTTTTGTATTCCTCATTCCTGGAAAGATGAAAAACTGTATTTTCCAACCCCTTAAAGGTAAATGAAGGCATATGATGAGTTTTAGCCAACAAATTGTGAACAGAACTTATGAGTCTTAGTTCCAGGATGAGGCTGCACAGAGGAAATTCAATTCTTTATTTCCCTACCTCAGTGATCAAGGAGGTCTCACACTGAGATGGTAGAGACATAAAATAGGCTGCATTCTTGAGCCATGGAAATGGTTCCTTTGGAAAGTCAGCAGAACCTGTAGCAGATTTCATGTGAGTGAGAAATATAATCCTACAGGAACAACATTTGGACCTTGTGTTCTCTTTGAGGAAAGAGTTTTAATAGCAAACTTAGTTTCTTTAATAAGTATCGAGATATCTTGAAATCACAGTATTACTGATGTTCACAATGTATATTTCAGGACTCCAGTCTCCATCTCACTTTGTCTCTACAAGTCTTGATTCAGTCATGCACTTACCACCATATTTATATAGGAACTTTGTCAGTTTTTCTCTATTCTTGGTCCTTTTTGTATTTCATTGATTTTTTTAACTCTTATTTTTATTTTCTTCTTTCTACCTATTGTGGATTTGCATGATTTTTTTTCCAGCTTCCTAAGGTAGAAAAGGTCTTAAGAACTTCCTGGGTCATTGGTATAAGACTCTTCCTTTTAAATAAAAGCATTTAATGTTCCATGTATACTTAAAAAAAAAAAGTGCATTTCCCAGTTGTTGGCTGGAGTGTTTTATAAATACCAATTAGCTCAAGGTGGTTGACGGCATAGTTCATGGAAATCCATATATTTCATATTTTTTTCTTAAGTTGTTCTATTGATTACTTACAGAAGGGTGTTAAAAGCTTCCATTATAATTGTGGATTTTTCTATTTCTCCATTTAATTCTGTCAATTTTTGATTCATGTATTTTAAACTTCTGTTATTAGGTGCACATACAGGTCTTCCTGGGGACTTGACCCTTTTATCATAACGAAATATCCCTGTGTCTCTGGGAATCTCTGTCTTTTCGTTTTCTTTGATACTGATGTAACCACTCAAGCCTTCTTATTTGCTTTCAATTTACCTGTGTCTTTATGTTTAAAGTACGTATCTTATAGATACAATGTAGTTTAGTCTTGCTTTTTAAGAAGCCAATCTGACAATGACGTTTAATTGGAGTGCTTAGAGCATCTATACTTAATATCAGTTTTGAGATAGTTGGATTTAGGTCTACTACTTTACTATTTGTTTTCTGCTTCTCTCTTCATTTTTTTTTTTTTTTTTTGAGGAAGATTAGCCCTTAGCTAACATCTGCCACCAATCTTCCTCTCCTTGCTGAGGAAGACTGGCCCTGAGCTAACATCCATGCCCATCTCCCTCTTCTTTATACGTGGGATGCCTGCTACAGCATGGCTTGACAAGCAGTGTATAGGCCCGCACCCGGGATCTGAACCTGCGAACCCTGAGCTGCTGAAGCAGAACATGGGAACCTAACTGCTGTGCCACCAGGCCAGTCCCTCTCCTCAATTTTTGTTCCTCAGTTCCTCCTTTCATGCCTTCTTTTAGATTAACTGTTTTTAGAATTCAATTTTAATCTATGGATTTTTAGCAATACCTCCTTACATTAGTTTTTAGTGGTTAAGAAATTAAAATATACATCCTTGACTTTTTAGACTCTATTTAGTGTTAATATTGCACTACTTCCCATAAAATGTAAGAGGCTTGCAACTATGTGTGGCCATCTATCCCTCGCTTTCTGCTAAATTTGTCACATGTATTATATCTATATACACTATGAAAGTCCATAATAAATTATTGTAATTTTTACTTTAAAAATTATGTCCTTTTTTAATTAAGAGAAAATATTATCTTTTAGATTTGTCCCTCTATTTGTGATTTCCAGGGTTCTTCATGCCTTCCTGAAGATCTGAGTTCCCCTCTGATATCATTTTTCTTCAGCCTGAAGAATTCCCTTTAGCACTTTTTATAGTGTAGGTTTGCTGGTGACAAATTCTCCTACTTTCTTTTTATCTGAAAATGTCTTCATATTGATTTCATTCTTTGTTTTTTAGTTTTATTGAGGTGTAATTCATTCTTGAAGAATATTTTTACTAAAATTCTGCATTGAGAGATTTTTCTACTTAGCTCTTAAAAATATTGTTCCATTATTTTCTGGCTGCTATTGTGACTGATAAGAAATCACTAATAGTTTTAATCAAATTGTTATTGCCCTGTATGTAATGTGTCTTTTTTTCTTCTGCCAGCTTTCAAGATTTTCACCTTAGCTTTGATTTTCAGCAGTTTTACTATGATGTACATAGTTGATTTTCTTTTCATTTATATCTTTCTGATTCATAGAACTTTTTGAATCTAAAATTATTTTCATTTTTATTAATTTAGGTAATGTCAGTTACCTATTTTCTCACTTTTTTCCCTCTATTATCTGTCTCCTCGTCTTCTGGGGCTACAATTACATGTATGTTAGACCTTCAGAAATTGTCCAACTGGTCCCTCAGACTTTGCTCATTCTTCTAAAAAGATCTATTTTTCCTCTGTTTTTTAGATTGCATGATTTCAATTCATCTATTTCCATGTTTATTGTCTTTTTGTTCTATCATTTACAACCTACTGTTAAGCCTATCCAGTGTTTCATTTTTATTCCAGATATTTTATTTTTCAGTTCTACAAGTTATATTGTTTTTTTTTTTAATAATTTATAGTTCTCTGTTAGGATTTCATAACTTTTCACTGTTTATGAACATAGTTTTATTTATATTTTTGAGCATAGCTGCTTTAAAATTCTTGCATGCTAATTTCAAATTTGGGTTTTCTTCTGGATATTGTGAATATTTTGTTGTGGAGACTCTGGATTCTGTTATTTCCTTCAATGAATATTAATCGTTTTATGGCAGACAGTTAAGTCGTCTAAACTAAACTACAAATTCTCTCTCCCTTGTGCTGAATAACAGCAGAATCTCACTTCCATTCTTTTAGCCTTTGCAAGGCTCTTTGGAGTCTGGTTCTCAAACCCAGAAAGTCTGCTGATTTTCTATCTGCATTTCAGCCCTGCAGAGCTTAGTCTGGGGACTGCCATCAAGCTAAGGTTCTTTAAACGTTAGAGACTCAACCAGTGTGTTACCTTCTTCCAAGTATCGACTCCTCTTCAGTATTTCCCTGGTTTGGTCACTTTCAAGTGCCTTCAGGTACAGTCATGCGCCACATAATGACATTTCCATCAATGAGGGACAGCATGAATGACAGCGGTCCCATAAGTTTAGTACCATAGAGCCCAGGTGTGTAGTAGGCTATACTATCTAAGTTTGTGTGAGCACACTCTATGGTGTCCCCACAACAATGACATTGCCTAATGCCACATTTCTCAGAATGTATCCCCATCATTAAGTGATGTGTGACTGTATTTGTTCTTTATATTTTGTCCAAAGTTTATAAGTCTTACCTGCTGTAGGGTTAGTCCCATAAGAGCTACTAGGCTACTACAAGAAGTAACACCCCCCATGAGTGAGGAATAAGCTTTGTGTGGTTACCCACTGGTATTCGGAAGTGATTTTTAGTACAGCACGGTTTAGGCTAGCTTCATTAATACAAGGTACCAGCTACAGTATTTTTGTTTTGATTTTAAAATACGCGGTTTGTTTTGGAAGCAGAGCTTCTTGAATATTGTAGTTCAGGTTTTTAAAAATATAATGTCATTTTTATTTACTTTCATAAATTTTCTGTGGGACACTGATCACAAAATAAAACTTGTTAGTCATGGCACTTTTCAGAAAAGTAACCCATGCAAAGTGTGAAAGATTATTTTATTCATCATTGATTTTCCTAATATTTGTACCATACCTTCCTGACCATTAGGATTCCCTTGAGACGTCCTAATTTTTTTTTTTACTCACAATTTAAATTATTCTAAATATTTTATATTTCCCCATCTTAACCTTTTAAGACTTAAAACTTTTAACCAAACAAGTTAATTCTTCGTATAATATTTTGGATACTATGGAATACTATGGAATGTTGTCTGGCTGCTTTTCCCTCTCTATAATCTGCGTACTCTTTCCAGTTGCAGGAGCCCGGACAGATAAAGCTAATTTTATTTCACACAATCCAATAGAATCAGAATAGAAATGACATAGCTTTTGCTTTGAACTTTTATTTGTATAACATTCACCGATAAATTATTGAGCCCCTATTGTGTACACATCGATCATTTTACTCCTACCTGTGATAGTCAAGGGTAGGGCTACCTGTGGCTCAAATATTGAAAGTATTAATAGATGAAACACACAGTGTCTAGAAAATTATATAACACTGTCCAAATTTACACGTTGCGATCACATACTTTAACCTATAAGAAAATTCTCGAGACAAGTTGGAGAGTTGAGTAATCGCCCAGATTCTCTTAAAGATTCAGAACCTCAATTCTCCATTCGTAAATATCTTCCCCTAATTTAAGATGAACAGAGGAGCTCTACTCCCATATATCTCCTATCTTTTCTTCCATCCATTCATTTCCTCTGTGTTCTCTTTGCTTCTCACCTCTGTGGCCCCACCTTCTCTGACTGTCAGTTCTACTCCCCATGGCTCCCTACTCCAATGGTACAGGTTACTATTATAGATTCTCTTTTATAGGAGAAGAGTAGAAGAGGAAAGAAACCTATTCTGCCCTCAGGGTGTGGGATCAGTGTGAAAATTTTTTCATACTAGCTAGATTAATTATTCTATGGGTATTATGCAAGAGAATCTGCATCCTTCTCATATTTTCACCTGGTATGTGTCCAAATTTGATAAAAGAAAGGAGAAAGAGAGAAAAACAAAAACATTGTGACACATCCACCAGGTATTGCCATTGGTACAGGGTATCACTGGTGAATGAGAGAAGTCAGGGTTATATACAAATAATTTTAACGTAATGTGGAACAGATCAGCAGCATGATTTACAACATAATCAAGTATGGGAAAGAAGCACTAACTCTGCTACTGTTCCAGGAAAATTTTTAACACAAGGATGTAACATTTGAACTGAAACACACCTCCAGCCTTTAGTATTAGCAATTCTTTCTGCCTAGAGCATCCTTTCCCCAACTCTTTCTTTGCTTGACAGATAGTTACTCTTCAGGTATTAGCCCAAGTGTTACCTAGTTACAGGAATCTTCATAATCACACTTTCCTGGATGATAAACTTTACCATTCTCTATCACAGCTCCCTCTTCATTTTCTTCCTAGAGTTAACCAGCTTTGTTATTACCGTATATATTTTATCATTCTTTTTGTATTCACTCATTAATTGCCTGTTTCCCCAACTTGAATGTAAACTGCAGGAGGACAGGAATCTGAGTCTTATTCGCTATTATATTTCTAGCCTCATGCCTAGCACATAGCAGATGCTGAATAAGTATTTATTGACTAAATGAATTGTAACATAGTTACTGGTTTGTAAGTCTATCATCTCCATTAGACGTGAACCTCGAAAGAGAATCCTATTGTATTCATTTTGCAATTTCTTTTTTGTATAGCAATTCCTCCTGCTCTCCCACAGATGGTAGGCGCTCAGTAAGTTCTTTTTTCATAAAAAATAAATACACAAATTGTTATTTATTCTTCCTTTACCCCCTACTTCCATTGGAAGGAAGATAAAGAAATTCTAGGCTGGAATTTTTTTTTTAACTTACCAAAAATTTAAGGGAAAAATAAGTTGTGCTAACCCAAGTTGGGCAAAAATAGTTCTGCCATCTCACAGGAAGAAAAACAAAGAAAAACTTTGGAACACTTTCTATGTTTGATTGGGGATAAAATAGTGACAAGATGAAATATTCAAGAATGTGACCACTAAATAGAACGCTGTTGAAAAATGTTTTGATTTTTATCCTTGGACATGTCATGGTAGGTTAACGGTTTACGAGGTGACCAGAGATGGTATTTCCTCCCTGCCAATGTTTGGTACATCCCTTTGCCTCAAATGTGGTAAACATCTTGAATTTATTCCTTGATGTCCCAATTTTAAGATGGCAAGTCTACCGGCATGAAGATGAGTCAGAGCCAACAGAAATATAAGCTTTAAGATTAAGCACTGTCTGATTAAATAAAACACCTATACCTGATCCTAATAAAACTTTTTTTAGTTTTATGCATTAGTAGGACTTTTTAAAGTCTAGTCCCCATTTCCTGTCATGATAATCTTGGAGTCCTTCACCAGGGTTAAGGAAATTGCTGTGAAGGTCAATTGAATGATAATTAAACATTTGGCCAGAAGCTCTGAGGTGACCAATTCAAAATGAACAAATGTTGGTTACCTACCATGTGCACCACCAGAATCAAATAGATATCACTGGCCCCCTCGTTGTGTGCCATCTAGTGGGAGATGCTGACATCAAAGCAGGCAATTATGGTTCCAAGAGGCGAGGGCTGGACTAGCTTGTAAACGTGGTGCCGTGATAGCTCTCAGAAGGGGCACCTAATCCACGCGTGATCAGAAAGATTTTTCCACAGCTACATAGCGAATGGTATAAGATATCTTGATCCCGCTTTATTTTTTCCAGAAGAATATCTATCTTCAGGATAGCTTTTCTTTAAGCATTGCCATCACACTCTTATTTATTGAAATTTTTTCTTAGAATACTCATTCTTGGTTGCATCAATCTGTCCCATGTATAAATTAAACTAGTGCTCATATAACAAAGCCATGTCTGGACTCCAGGTTATGAGCATTTTCTGCTAAAAATACACATGTTATGGCTAGTTTCGTTCTTCAATAACTAATCTTCAGTGTATGAGAAGCAAGATTGATCTGCTTTATATCTCCAAAGTAATTAATATAACAAATATCTGGTGCATCAACATTTTTGAATTAGTGGGATCTGAATTTATGAGATGAACTAAACTTCATATAGAAAAACAATTAATATTAATAATGCAAATTTTGTAAAGCATAGGTAAGCACATGAGAAAAACCGAAGTTACGTTAGGATAATACCAAGTTCCAATGCAGCAGATCTGGAGAAAATATTGGCCATTGGAGATAATGTAGTCAGATTAAAAAATTCTGTCTACTTGAATTATATGACCCATGAGTGTTGAGTGCTTACTCTAGCTTCATCACCAGGGCAATTATAATTTATTGTATGTATTGGCTTAGATGTCTTTCTTCACTGGTAAACAGAGTTCCTTGAGAGTTGGGATCAAGTTTTTGAATCCTAACACCTAACATAGTAACATAACTGGTATATAATGTGGGCTAAATCAATACAATCAAATAAATAACTGGTTGGTTGAACAATTAAGTAAAAGCGCTGAACATTATGCAAATGTAAATAGCTCCATAAAGGCAGCTATCTCTTTGTTTTGTCCATGTTTGATTCCAGAGCACCCAAAACACTCAATAAGCTTTTGCGGAATGAGTGAGTGTGGTCACTCCTGTCTGTGTGGTGTAGACATGGTCTCTACGGACAAATCTTATCAACAGAGTGAGCATCCTGCAAATATCTTAAGGATGCTCAAGGCTGCAGGAAGTACCCTCAGAGGCTACTTAGTTCATACTCTCTTGTCCTGGTTAGAGAAGAACGGAAGCTTCCTTTACCTGGATAGTCCCTTTGCTTGTCCACTGTAGCAGTAAGGAGTGACCTTCGGTAACAGGCAGTGACAAGTATATCTTGCATGAGCAGAAGAATAAGAAATCGAGTTTTTCAGACTCCAACCAAGAAACATAGTTTACTTATTTAGGATGGAATTTTATTTGCACATCAAGATCTATCCAGCCAGGATTAGAGCCATGTGAGAATGAAAAAAACAAATCCCAACCACCACAACACTGGCAAAAAAACACATTTTCACAGGTTAGCAATAAAGCAAAACATTTTTCATTCTTGCCTCAATTTTTTGGCACAGCCAAGGGACAATTTTCTCAAGTCAAAGGGAAGAGCAAAGAAGAGAATGCAATATGCAAGCTGAGTGATCATAAACATTTTGGAAAAGGATGAATATGGCTAGATGCTGCTCAGAGGCCTGATTTTTTGAGGAGTCCTTAAGCAAGGTTTCTTGCTTGCTTGCTTTCTGTGTCTGTTTCTTTCTTTCCTTTTTATTGAAAGGCATATTTTCCTATCCATTAAGATTTATAGTTTTCTGCCAACTGCTTAGCTGGAACAAGTTTTCCCTTTAATTTAACAATGCACATATTAGACTGTAATGTACCCATAAAAACTTCTTCTCAGATAGTGCTTACAAAAATGCATTTCTTTAGGACTCACGATGAATAGAAATATGGTACACGCAATTTGGAACCAAGTAGCTCCCATTTATTTATTGGGCGACTATGTTGGTGCCACTGTTGTTTCACGAGAAGGTCAAATCCAATGAATTAAACATCTCCAGGTTCTGACAACCACATAATCTAAGGGTTTTCAAGAAAAATAGGACTGTCACTGATTTTTCTGGCTCATTTGGTCTTCTGTATGGCTCTACCCATTAGCTGGTCTCCAAGAAGTATTCATCTTCATTTTCCCATCATTTCCAGACCCATGGACTTTGTGGCATTTACCATAACACACTAAAAATTGAAGGCTTAAAGAGGGATTTGAAAAGAGAGAAAATTTCTTAATCACGCTTTCGTAACTTTTGGTGAACAGTTGGTTTAAATTTCCAAATACGTCTTTTCAAAAGGATAGTATCAAAAGCATGCAAAAAATAAAGTCTAAATAAAGTACAATAAATTATTTCACTGCTAAGGTATTAGATTTCAAAGAGAGAAGAGAGCACACATGAGGATATTAGAGTGGACTATATTGGATCTTTGGGAATTGCTGTCAGATATTGATGAAAACAGAGAGACTGTAGGAGATCAGATAAAAGAGAGAAATGATTACATTTGGAAGAACAATGTGAAATACGTGGCCAACAGAGATTTCAAATGTAAGCTAATAGCAATCCACGAAAGAACAAAGTTGGAGTCAATCCCACATCTTTAACCACATTTACAATCATTCAGCATCTGTAAAAATTTTTACATAGCATTTTTCCTTATTTCAAAATTTGCAAAATACATATTTAATAGGTTTAGCATGTCAGTCAGCAATTTTGTCCACAGGCAGCGAAAAGGATTTGTGTTTTTACAAAACGAGTTGGGTTTTGATGCTCTGCCCTTTCGGCTCTGCCCCAGCCAGCTGCAATCATGGCTGATTCACAGCCCAGAGATGCTGTAAACAATGTGTTCTGTACATTTCAGCATCCATGCGGGTGAGAAAACCACTCATCTTAGACTTTCATCTTCTTTCTCCAAAGTTTCACACCCGTTCAATCTGGAACAGAGAGTCTGTTTTCAGATTGATTACTGTCCTCCTTACCTTACCAAAAATCACCAAAGAGAAAGTGATCTGAGAAAGCTTTTCCCAAAGTATGTTTTCCTATCTGATAGGAGTATTAAGTATTACATTCAAAATGATCAAAGATTACTCCAGCTGAAAGAAGATTTAAGGAACAAATAATTCAAAAGCCAGCTGGGACAGTAACTGGGAAATTGAGCTGAGTCAGCCAGTTCTCCACAGGCAGGGTTGTTGAGTGCACCTGGTCCTGAATGCCCCCTGCAATGATCTCATTGTGTTAAGATAACCTGAAGTGGTCACAGCATGGGTAGCCGTCTGGTTCATTTCAGTTATATAGATGTTACTTCATTACATGATGCAAGCTTTTCAAATTGCCCCCAGTTGAATTCCATCCTTTTTTCCTATCCCTAGTTGTCTGTATTTGCACCAAGTGAACAATTAAAAGAAAAAAGATAGCAGATGTCAAGGCATGCTGGAAGGGCATCCTAAACCAATTAATTAATTGCATCGATTCTACCCGTCATATATCTTAGGATCTATTGTAGCAAAGATTTGCTTCGGGACGGAGCATGCGCACCTCAATTAATAGCTGATTGTTTTTGGATTGGAGACTTTTCCTAGCTTTGTGGCAATAGAAAAGAAATACAGAAAGGAATTTGTAGGCCAAAACTTCTCAATACTACCCAAATTTTTCTATCGTTTATAAGCACCCCTAAACTGACTTGATATCAAAACTTTGAGTTACATAAACAGAGGTTCAGAAAGCTTTTCCACTCAGCTCATGTCATCTGCCATCCATAACAACTTCCTTTTTACTCCATATTTATGTGACTCTATGTTCTGGAGGTTCGCAACAGAGTACTGTACCTTGCAGTCGAATTGCAAAGAGAATTATGCACATAAGGTATGACACAGAGAGTTTTCTTAATAGAGATAGGTTAGAAAGGGGGTTAATTTTCTTAATTTGCTTTCTCAGATATAGTCGTCCCAATTTCTCTGGAAGTAGAAAATACAGCTAATAGTCATACTGCTTTATTAGAGAATTTACATCTGTTGGTATCTTTCAACAATATCCCTGGGACAGATTTTTGAATTTGTTTCAATCTTGATTACAGTCTACACAATGAACAAAAAATATTTCTACACAATGACAAATCCTAACTGAAAATAATATTGTTTTAGTTTTGGGGGAAAAAAAGATTTTTCAAGTAAAGTCTTTCACTTTGTATTCTGGAAGAAAAAAAAAGAAGTACTAGGGAGAATTCGTGTCTTTCTCATAAGAAGTTACATTTTATCTGAGAAGATTTAGGTGGCATGATGGCAAAGATACAGGCAAAATAACCTCTTAGTTAAAATGTCTTGCAATTCTATAATGAATTTATGTCACAGCTCTTTGCATGTTTTTCTTCTCCAGGTTTTTCATCACATTCTAGTATCTAGATGTGGTTATCTGAAGGTACTCTGGGGTGAGACAGTCTGAGCCTGAGTCCTCCATCAGCTCTTAGTAACTGTGACCTTAGAAAGTTACTCAACCTTCCTGATCTTCAGTTTCCTTATCTGTAGAATAGTGACAATATTTCTTCCATTGTAAAACTGTTGTGAAATTGAGACAATGTGTATGAATTTCTTCACTCACTGCCAAGGATATGGTAATTGCACTATATTTGATACTAAATTGGCAAAGTTTTTATAAAAAAAGAGTAATTTTCTGCTGCTTTTAGCAATCTGGCTAAGAAAAAGTATAAGCCTTGTAAAGTATAAACTCTTTTTCCTCCACCGGGACAAGACCCTCAGCCCTCCAGCACGTGGTTACTGCTCATGACCTCGTCCTACACCCAGTCAATATGTTATTACTATTCTTTCAAGTAAGTTCAACCTCCTCACCTCTTATACCCGCACCCCCCTCAGTGGTCTGAGTGATCGATACCTTAATGGGCAGAAGAACTTTCTCCTAATGTTTTATTTTATTTTCACTCTATCCTAATGACCACTCTTCAAGTCCAACTTTATTATCATGGAACTATTATTGTTGTAAATCAGATTCCAAAGAAAAACAGTATCAGTAGATTTCTTTCCACTTAATGTGTTATCAAACAATATCAAACGTAGGTCTAACCAAACACGTGTCCTCAATCTGTGAAGAAAGGCCTGTAGGTTGACCTGAAAATTGGGTTTCATATCGCTGACTCCTCTAAGAAGAAGAAACAAAACAAGAAAAGCGTGCCCCTGCTGATTACCTTTGAAGAACCTCCCTCGTGCAATGTGTTTGGCCGTAACAGGATTTTCAAATGGATGTTTTTAGTTGGTTTCCTATTAAATTGGCTGGGTTTATTCACTTTAAGGGTGTGATAGATGAAAGAATTCAGCTTTCAAAAGTTCGTAGGTATCAGTTATCTATTGCTATACAAAATACTACCCCAAAACTTAGTGACTTAAAGGAGTGACCATTTTATTTGCTCATTGTTCTATGGGTCAACCACTTGGGCTGGGCTCAGCTGTGAAGTTCTTCTGTGTATGTCACCTAGGGTCGTGTACGAAGCTGCGGTTATCCAGTGACTAAACTGGGCATCCATGGGCTAACTTGGCCTCACGACATCTTTGGAGATTAGTGGTCACAGTCAGTTGACTGGGCCACACGTCTCCAGCAGGAGAGTCTGGGCTGGTGGCTTGATTCCAAGAGTGCAAAAGCAGAAGCTGCAAGACCTCTTGAGACTCAGGTTCACATGCTATCACTTCTGCTTCCTTCTGTTGGTTAAGGCAAGTCATGTGGTCAAGCCCAGAGTCACGCATACACAGGGAGGAATTGCAGCAGCCATGTTGCATATAATGTACCATACCACAGAAACCTTTATAAGAATGAATTAAGCTATGTTTCATTTCTACTCACCTTCCTGATTCATTTAGCTGACTTTTTTTTTTCCTACCATGTACTATGTGCCGGGTTCTAGTGATGAAAGGGGATATATATAGCTCTTGCTGTATGGGACTCGATCCCTGCCGGAGAAGAAGGAAAGTTAGTAGACTTCCTGCATGGCTTATGGCTCGATGACCCTGTGATGTGGGTAGTTGTGTTCAGTTGAACTGCTGAACCTGGCCAGGCACATCCAGAGATGTGTGCCATTCATCACAAAATGGCCTGAGCAAGAAAGTTTACATATGCTGTTGATAAACCCAACCTCACTACAACCAAATAATAGAATCAAGCAAGTCATGAAATATTTTTGGCTTAGACTAAGTCAGTTACATGCTATCACACTTGAATGACAGCACAAGTGTTTGATTCCCATTTAGAACATAGCAAGGTAGTGGTTAAAAGCTTGGCTATGCAAAATGAATAAATAAATAATATAATGTCTCAATATCTTCACTGCATAACAGAAGCTATACTATAGTCTACCTCATAAATTAGAGTTTGGAATAGAGAAAAGAAAATGCAAGTTGTGTAAAAATCTTCATGGTCAGATGTAACAGTATTATTTCATAACTAATGAAGATAAAGAACCCTCTTTCAGATGTTTGAGTAAAGATCCAGAATTGAAACTTACTCAAGTGTCGAGCGATTGTCTCCTTTAACTTCTGCTCTTCAAGGTTCTGGGAAAACCAAACAAAAATTAATAGAAGAAAGTTGTAGATATAGTATACCGGTTTGAATTTGGAATCAACTTTCTTTATTTGCAATATTTTTTTACTGGACACAACATGAAGAAAAAGTATATGTGTGTGTTTGGGTGTATGTGTGTGTGAATTTACGACTGATGACAGCAAACACCTCCTGATTCTCTTTCTTTCTGATAGAAATTCTGCTTTCTTGTAATAGATGTTTTTTAATCCCTTACTCCCTAAGAAGTATTGAGCATGGAATGACAGGAAAAAAGAACACCCACTTGACATACCCTAAACTCATTCCAGGGTATATCTCTCCCAATCCGGAGACAGGCACCAAAGTTCATGATGTAAGAAAGAAAGTCATATTTCTGTATTTTCAGCAAAGATATGCTAGAAGGATTATATTTAGGGCCAAATTTCTAATTTAAGAAATTAGTTTTCATCTATCCAAAAGTTGTGATGCAGTACTAATTAAATAACAAAACATCTTTCCTGACTTATGGACACTACCAACCAATGCCAGAAAATTCTTGCAGCTGACAATGCTTGACTCTAGGTTGTGATTGTTGGACTTCACTTGGTTATGTCATCACTTGAGCATTATTTAAACGTTTCTCCTTTTAATTCAATTTCCTGTTTTGTTTTCTCAAAACCATAAATTGTCTCTTAAGAAATTTTACAAAATGCATATTGTTCTCCCATGAGACCTATGCTGTTCCTCAGCTGGGCATTGTCTGCCAAATGACATTTCTTTTGAAGAGTTTTCCCTTTATTGGTTTTGCATAATGGTTGCAACAATTCTCAAGTAATGAAAAAAGAATGAAGAATGCATGTCCTTTCCAGCACATAGCCACAATGTTAATGCTAAAACAGAGCAAAACAAAACAAAACAAAAACCCACCCTAAAAGTGGTCTTGGACACCCAGCCCATCTCCTCTCAGCTCCCTTATGTGGATTCAAGATGTTTCCTATCTTTTCTTCTCTAGTTCAGAATAAACTATTTATGCTCAAAGAAAATCCGTCATGTAGGACATCTGTGGTGATGTTCTTGTGGTCTGAGTTGGACCCTAGCTCCACCACCAACTAGTGTTGAATTAATGGGGGACATGACTTAACTTCTCTGAGCCTATATCCTCTCATTTGTAAAGCAGGAATAATGAAGCTTACTTCACTGGATTGTTTTGAAGATTAAAGACACGGCATGTGAGAGTGCCTCACACAGTGTGAGTTGAAGCTAAATATGAATCTGTTGTCTGTTCCAGGGATGAAATCACCAGTTTTTGTCCTCAAGGCACAGCGGGTAAATGGAGGGTGGGAGAAGGGCGTTGGAGATGGGCAGTGATGAAAGGCCAGCACGCTGCGGAGACACTGACAGAGAGTACCAGGTCCCACCCTGCCTGATGCCAGAAAATGATAATGTACATGCATAAGACTAGATCTTAACTTATTTTTGTATCTACAGCATTAATTGTTGGCTGAATTTTGTACTGTGCACACATGTATTACTGTGCACGGCAACCTATAATAGGAGTGAGTACACGGCAGCTTATGGGCCAAGTCTGGCTCACAGTCTGTTTTTGTAAATAAAGTTTTATTGGGACAGAGCCACACCCAATTATTTAAGTATTGCTTATGCTGCTTTTGTGCTACAATGGAGAGTTAAGCATTTGCAGCAGAGACCCCCTATGGCCTACAAGGCCAAAAATAGTCCCTATCTGGCCCTGCTCCTGTATAGAAATTTTACCAAACTTTGGCTTATGGAGTTCTCTATTCACTCCTGCCTGAATAGAGGGTTTCCTGATGAACTCCCTAATTCAGGTGCCGTGTACATCTTTGAGGATTATATTTTAATGAAATTGCTACATATTCCCATGGAAATTATTGCTTTACTGCTTTTTTTAAAGGAGAATCTGATTTTATTAAAAAAGAAAAACAAAAAGTGTGTCAATGATGTAGAAAGACAATTTACTAGCAATGGTAGGCATCTTGAAAAGGTGAATGAAGGACACCATAACGCAGAGGATGAACCAGGGGCCCTGGTGTCGTCCTCTCCACGCTGACTGTCAGTGTGATGGCAACACTGGGGTCTCCACAGGATGATAATGAATACCACTAACTTCATTTTCATTCCCGGCCTTTCCCTGGGTCTGTGTGTCTGGACTCATGGATAATGTCATCATCTACAGACATCAGACAACAATGTGACAAAAGAGACAGGTCATGGAAACCTGACTTGTAGATTAAAGCCTGGTTCCACTATTCATTCTACACCAGGGCTGACACACCTGCTTTGGCAGAATATCGGGTACATGTGCCCTGAATTCTTCATGGTAACGTTCTGGGTGCTGGAACACAATGTACAACTGTGGTTGGCTGACCCTCAGGAGGAGCTAAAGCAATCAGTGATTGACTTGGGGTCCTCTCCTCTCTATCTGGCAGCTACTCACACTGTAATTACTGCACACAAGAGGTCAAGTGGCATGGCTTTTCGACTATCTCTGCAAAATCCCTTTGGATCCATTTCTTCCACTACCATCAACTTGGGGGGCAAAAGAAAAATCAGCCCTAGGAGTGTGGAAACTGTACTTAAAACCATATCCTCTGCTTATTTATTTCAAGTAGAAGGCCACACAGACACAGAAAAGCTGCAGGCTCGTGAAATGAGATTTAAGGTCCATTCTAGTTAAAGGGTCCTCCGTGATGTTCAATCCTAAAGGCGGTACGCCTCAATCTTGAAGAATTTCCAAACCTTCCATGCCCAGGAGAGTTTCTCATGTTGAAAGACTGCAGGATGGGACCCCATAACAATCCCCAGAAAGTTCAGGCTGAAATTACATTCAGGCCAAGTCTGTATGGTACACTCCTCTGTAATTGTTGGGTGTCTTCCAGAAGGCTCTCAACACATGGGACTCCGATGAAGTTCAGCATGTGGAAAGGGCTGAAGCTTGAAGCCTGTGTATTTGTAATGGAAACACAGCAGTGACCCCATGATCCAGGTCTGTATCTGTGCCGCCATAAAATGTGTTTCTCTAAACAGAGCAGTCGAAGCGCCCGTGATGGGTGGGGGTGGGGAAGTTCAGTTAAAGGCTCCCTCAGGTAGAGAGGTAGCAGGCCTCCTAATAAGAAAACCATGCACTTAAGGAGGGCTTTATAGTTTGCAAAAGTACTTTCCCATTTAAGATTCTCTGGACAAGCCGCTGTACTAGGTAAGGCAAGCATTCTTTTCCCCCTTTTTATACATGAAGCAACTGAAACAGAGAAGTTGAAGGTCTTTCTTAAGGTTTATTAGAGATGCAGCCAGAATCAAAGCTAATGTCCTTTGATATGTAGCCCAATATTCTTTCTAATGAATTATTCTCTGATCTTTGTTTCTGTATGACTGTCTAAACTAGCACAGATATTCAAACACAATGCCTATCCATAAATAAATCTGATGCAAACCGCCTCAAAGAGTTGACCAGCCTGAGAATGAGAGTGAGGAAAGTACAGAAAATATTTGACAGTCTCAATGATTATGTTAATAAATGACTTGAGTACGTAAAGCGTCTTTTTGAAATACAATCTAGTACGACTAAAAGTTTGAAATGATCCCATCAGCTCTGAATGGGGTTGATTTCATATCTACTGATGTGTAGGGAACAGAGCCTGTCAGGCACTGTTGACCAGTGGTTCTGTCATAGCCATCAGCCGGTGTTCAAAGAGCTGTGAGTTGCCTAAAAGGACCCCTAGCCAACCATGAAGACATCGGTGAACAGAATAAGTGAAGCCCACAGGAAAGGCTATTTGGTCAGAGGCACAGACATGGCTCTCATCTTGGTATACATGCATCCTCTGAGCCCTACTATAATCAAGCAAGAAAACCCTTTAGCTTGCTCCTCAAGACTGAGTTCATTAACTGTGCAGTGTGTTCCACTGCCAGCTCCTCCCCACTGTGTCCAGGTGGCCTGTGCCCCACAGCTCTCCTTTGTGTCTGGCCCACTGGACTCCATGCTCTCTCTGCCCCATGAGCACGTCCAAAGATATGGAAGGGGAAACTGGAGAGATGTAGCATATCTTGTTTTCCTTGAAGACTTTCCGAGTGTTTTGGACTATATGATCTTAAAAAACAGTCTATCCAAATCACAAGTAAAAGCAATATGGTGGGAGTCAGGCAACAAGAAAATTCATCCTAAATTAAGGGAGCTCGGTAGGTAGACCCTGGTTCCAGGTTAGCTGGTATTTTCTACCAGTCTTAGGAGCATTCTCTCCATAGATGCTTGTGTAACCGCAGTACTCCATGCAGCTCCCATGCAGAGCAAGAATATGAACATTTTTACTGCCTTCCTGTTTGTACTTTTTAAGATGACTGGAGCTCCAATTCATATAACACGTTAAAAATAAATAAATATAGACTCTTCCAGTCTCCCAATATAAAAGCATATCAAAAATTGTTTTGATGCCGGCAAAATGAAACAAAAGTTATACTAAGCTAACAAGAAATTTCTGTTTTAAAAAATTACGTGTTTGAAGAGGAGGACCTCACTGGCATAGCTTGTCTTTTAATGATGACTGAATTCATTCACAGTATTAGCCATCTATGGAAGGACACCCAAAATTGTTCATCAGAGCCCTGGTTCATGCAACTCAAGAAATGGACATAGAGGCTTCATGGGTGAATCCACTCATTGCCCTCTCTGTTGTCACTTTTCAACATGTTCTACACATAAGTAGGAGGCATCAGGATTCCTGCCGCTCTGTACAACTGTGTAGATTGTGCCCTGCACAAGGCCTGGCCTGGAGACTGAAATCTGGCCCGCTCTCAAAGAATTCACCTGGCATCCACCTGGAAGAAGGACACTTTTTTAAAATTATTATTATATACCACAAGTGCTAGGTGAGCCACCTGGGGCTTGGCCATCAGTAAACTTACCTTTGAATGCAACTAAATCAGGGAAACTTATAAAACAGGTCAAGAAACTTATTGCCAAAATCTTCCTTTGGGAAGAGATTAATAAGTGAAATTGTAAGAGAATCAAAGAGATTTTATCTAATGATCTAATATGCAGAGTTTATGAGTGTTACCATTTTCCATCATAGGTGGCATTAAATTACTCTCGCCTGCTATGTGAGAACAGTAACTTTTACTTTGTGATAGCGCCAGAAATTATCACTGAATCAATATCTGTAGATTTCCTCCTTCTCAACTTGTCCCTCCCTTTACTTCCTTAGGATTTCCATCTCCCTGCTTACATCACCTGTCTGTTCCTGCATGCTGTCTACTTTATCCATTAGAGCCCTTAGCAAATTAATCATAGTTGTTTTAAATTCTCTATCTGATAATTCCAGCATCCCTGCCATGCCTGACTTTGATGCTTGCTCTCTCTCGTCCAAATGTGTTTTTCGCCTTTTGGTATGCCCTGTAATTTTTTCTTGATAGCCAGACATAATGTACTAGGTGAAAGGAATTGCTGAACATAGACCCTAGTAATGAGGTGGGGAGATGCGGAGGAAGCAATCTATAGCTATGATTAGGTCTCAGTGTTTAAGTGAGCCTGTGTCTCTGGACTGTGAACTTCACAAGAGCTTCTCAGTTTTTTTTCTCCCCCTTAGTTGGGGCAGGATGGCTAGAATGGACTGGAGTTGGGTATTTTCCTTCCCCCAGGTCAGCTAGGCTCTGATAATACCCCAGCAGGTTAGACAGGGTCAACTAATTTCCCCTAAGGGCAGGCCTTGTTAAGAAGGACAGAGTGTTCTGGAGTATTTCAAAATGGTTCCTTTTCCCCTCCCTCCTGAGGAAGTACTAAGAGATTTTTCTCTGGTGTTTCCTGTGGGAATCTGGTGGAGCTCCTGGAGGTAAATCTCACAATATCGTGGGGAACGAAACCTTATGACTGGATCCTCCTGGAGTTTTTAACTCTCAGAATTGTTTACACTAAGCCTCCAGCTATTCATTAATTCCCGTTCAGGTTTTTGGTTCCCGCAGTGGTTTCTGCTTGTGAGCCTCTGCTGTGGGAAGCAGAAACTCCCCATGTCTGCTCGTGTGTCTCTCTAACCTTGGGGGCAGTGGTCTGCTCTGTGTCCTCCCCTCTCTTATGGATCCAAGAAAAGTTGTTGGTTTTTCAGTCTGCTTAGTTTTTCACTTGTTTTTGGGATGGAGTGGCGACTTCCAAGCTTCTTACAAGTGGAACCAGAGACTGGAATTCTCCATCCACTTTCTAAAAGGGAAGGAGTCTGGATCGCTATGGCATCTTTTGAGCTCTTGGTCATACTGAAATCCGGATGACAGGCTGATTCTCCAGATAGTCAGTGAGAGGCAGAATGGAAATTTTATTCTCCAGCACCTAGACTCAGAGGGGCAGAAAGAGTGAGTAGAGAGGATTATATGAATGAGAAAAACTGTGGTAGATATTTTTAGCTGCCACTACGAGTATGGAATTTTGAGGAAGGATAAAAATATACAGAGAGTCCTTCTAGGAAGCTTTCTTCATGTCGTTCAGAGTAAAACCCCTGCCTCACACCCTTCAAGAAGAACTATAGGAAAAAAATCAACATTATTTCTCAAGGCCTCTTCGAAGTGAGTCCATGCAAGGAGGAAGTCATGTGAGGACCCAGTAATATTTATTAGAGTTATTCCTCTTTAGAATTTTGGGCCAATAAAAAGAAATTCTAGTATGGGGTACTCGTCATCATGACATTCACAGATTAGCAACCTTGGAAATATGAAAATCCAACTGCACAAATTAAATCATTTGAGGCAAAACATTAAAGTTCTTGAAACAATGTTTTGGTGAATGTAGTGAGTTAGGTTAATTTTAAAAATCAAGCCACCGAAAGAAAAAAAAAAAAAGAACTGACACGTAGTAAAGAAGGGCTTTCCAACCGTAAAACAAAAACCATAAAGGAAAACAATGTATTTGAGAAAAAAAGTTAAAATTCTCTCTATATTAAAAACACAATAAGTAACATATTGAGGATGCAATATTCACAAAATACACGGTAGACAAAGGGTTACTACTCTTATTTCATTTCAAAAAAAGTGCTTTTACATCAACAGGGAAAAGAGGAGTATGTAACTGAAGAAATAGTCAAGGGACACAAAGAGGCAACTTACAAAAGAAAAATAAACATATGAGTTTCTGTTCAAGTTTACCAGCATCACACAATGAGTTTCATTTTTGGATATCAAATTGGCAACAGTTGAAAACCAGAATGAATTCCCTGTGATGGTAAGATTATGAGAAAGCAGGCGCTGTTATACACGGCCAGTTCAACTGTATTTCTGTGGAGCAGACACCACAACGAATAAGACAGACAGGCTCATTCTCCACGGAATTCTAGGTCTGTGGGGAAAACATTACAAATAGAGACAAACATTAAAAGAGTCAAAGCTCTTGAAAGCTTTAAGTGTAGCTACACAGTAGGGCACACACTTTATTCCACGCCTCACCTAGCCCTGTGGTGTGGACATGGGTTAGCATGGCTGGAATCCAATCTTCTTGGGGTGCATGTGGTGGATAAGGTAACAGATCAGTGTTCATACGAAATGTTTACATAGTAGGGCTTCTCTTTAGAACACCCTCAGTGGTGGGGTCCAGGCTAGGATCAGAGAATGAACATTACTCAACATTAAAAACAAACAAATAAACAAGGATAAGACTATTTCCGCTTTTATAAGAAAAGGAAACTGTAAATATTTATAATTTAATATAAAGGTTGACTTGACACATTAAATGTTGGAGCCAGCATCCCAAGCCAATTCTCATCTTTAAAAATGGCTTTCCTTCCACCCTCTGTTATTAGCAATTCCCTCATCTGGTGCATAAGGGAATTTTCCTCCCTCTGAGGGTCTCCAGGCACTTGCAGAAATGCTTGAATAGCAATTCAATGGTTTCCAGGCCTTGGGGGTCTTTATTTCCAACTTAGTTCAAGAGCACATCCTGGGATGTTTATTGTACTCTGGAAAATGACTCTGTCAAATGCAGAGAGATGGAAGGTCCCTGCCCTGTGTTCCATTTTCTTCAGAAATTGTATCGTGAAAGAGTTGTCAGCCCTGGTAACTGTCAAACTTGATTTCTGCCATCTGCAAAACTGAGGTGGGAAGATTTTCCTTTGTGGTATTTCAATCACTCTTCCTGGTCAGTGATGAAACTCTGTAAGAACTTACAATTATTATAGCTCTCCTATTTCCTCTTCAGGTCTGAATATGAAGTAAAGAGGTGTCTAGAAATTAATGTAGACTCTCTAGGATTTCTTCCTGCAAGGTACTTAGCATGGGCTGGGAAAAATTTGATGTATTCAGCAAGCATGTGTGTATTAGGGATAGAGGCTTCCCGGGGGAAAACAAAAGGGACAATACATATAATATATATTTTATTTTTTTTTTTTTTTGAGGAAGATCAGCCCTGAGCTAACTACTACCAATCTTCCTCTTTTTGCTGAGGAAGACTGGCCCTGAGCTAACATCCATGCCCATCGTCCTCTATTTTACACGTGGGACGCCTACCACAGCATGGCTTTTGCCAAGCGGTGCCATATCCGCACCTGGGATCCGAACCAGCGAACCCCGGGCCGCTGAGAAGCGGAACGTGTGAACTTAACCGCT